>NC_050101.1:86530146-86830146 GCF_902167145.1 Zea mays
TTTAAGTCAGCCAGGGAGCGCGGGTTAGATTTCGGTTAGGTCCAGGGGGTTTTGTGCAATGTCAGTGACCCATGCCAATAGTAGACCGATGACTGTTTTGTGAGAGAAGAGGGAGATAAAACCCAGGGGCCTCAGCGCAAACCTGTTTTCTTTTCCATTTTCGAATTTATTTTTCTTTTAATATGGCAGATAACTTAATAAATGCATAACTTGAAGAATAATCATCCAAAAATTGTCAAACCAATTTTGCTAGACTCTGAGAAATATGAACTATCATATAAAAATAGTAAAACCCATAGTTTCTGTATTCTTTTCTGAAGATTTGAATTAAATAAGAAAACTGCTAAAAACTTAATATTAGAAGGAAAAATAGAAATATTGTTTGACTAGGGTTAGAAAAATTTGGAGAAGTTTATAGCTACCTACTGACCTGTTTAAAAATGTTAAACCTCTATGTCCACTCCATTAAGTTAGTTTTTACCCCTTATTCCATAATATGCTTAAGGTTAAGAAAAATAGAAAAGGTGATTTAAATAATGAACCAGAGGGCACCCCTATTTTTGTTAAGATACTTATTCAATGTAGTTCACTGGAAAAATATATCATACCCTGTTTTAGTATAAAATAAGTAGGATACCTTTTATTTAAATAAAACAAGGAAAACTTAGAAAACCCCTACAAAAATAACCCCAAGGTGAAAACACCCCCACCCTTGGGATAGATAATGTTTTGTTATTAAGAACTTAGAAAAAATATGAAATCTGCTGTTTGACATTTTTCAAATAACAATGTAGTAGAAAGTGCCTTTTTGACATTAAACTTTAGAAAATCATAACTAAATAACCACCCCTTAGTCTTCTGTGGTTTTTGGCACAGATGCCTATTATTACTGTTAGATGCCAACAAAAATAACCCTTAGGGCAGACCCCACCTCTAATTAAGAGTTGTAGTACAAAGTGGCCCATTTACCCAACTTTTATTCTTTTTGTCTTAAGCATAGCCTTTATATGTTGAGCCTCAAATTCTTAAAACAGGCTAGGATAGCAAATGGCAACCCACTGTAATTTTTACAGAATATTTGGAAAATATTAAACCACTGTCATAGTTCAAACCTACACCAGAAACCATAAGTAGAAAGTAAAGAAAGGAAAATGAATAATGGTAATTAATGTCATCCTAAAACCCTTGTAATTTGTCCACTGAAATGTATAAAGACAATACAAATCCACTAGGTTATCCTCAATGAAAACCTAAGCCTAAAAAGTAATAAGTATAAACCACTGGAAGCCCCGCATGACTAAGAAACCCTAAGTTACTTCTTGACTTAGTTTCTTTTAGCATAACGTTACCAAATTTGGCATAATCATGACATACATGTTCATTGCATTTCGATAGACTGTAACTGTGACACCCCAGTGTCACCTAGGGTTTCTCTCAAATGCCAAACTAAGAACCATTATTTTATGTGAACCAAAGTAAGCATGAGCATCAAAATAACTTAAGTAATAAAGAATTCACCAAGTATATACTTAAAAGTATCATGATCAAAACAATTGAGTCCTTGAAAAGGGTAGAATGTGCAACCCTAATTAAAAAAACCCTAAGTGAGCCCCATGAGCAGAATTCAAGAAAATAAGAAAAAAGGGATGAAAAGTTTTAATTTATGACTTGAGCCAATTATAAAAATTGAAGTATATTTAATAAGCAACAAGAAAGGTTGAGAAAGCTTAGCCAAAATAACTCAAATAAAGCCCCAAATCAAGCTTCTCATGTGGGGACTTAATGGGAATTCTGAATTTCAGAATTCTGAAATTCAGACCTTGAGCCAAAGATCAGGGATGTTCACCTTGATCCCTAACTCGAATCCTAATGGCCCCATTGACAAAATTGTGTCTAACTAACCCCTCTGTCGTGTGCCAGAAGATGGCATTGGGACGTGAGCCCTAGACACGACAAAACCTTGGATTTGCCTCAGGTTTGGGCAGGGAGACAGACCGGATTTCCTGGCTCCATATCTCTGCAACCAGTAGGCAAAATCCTATGACCCCCACACAAGATTGGTCGCTTGTAGGGAGGAGAAGAGGTTTTGTGCACTAATCAAGGCGAGAGCAGGCTCGGATGAGCGACCACACGCGCCAGAGCTCGCCCAACCCGCGCGCGCTCACCCCGGCGTCCGGTCAAGTCCGCCTATACGTGGCCAATGGGCCGTGCCGTGCCAGCACAGCCCGAACCCGTCATGGGCCGGGCCAAATTAGATGGGCCGAGGCACGGCACTATTAATTGTCGGGCCGTGCCGTGCCGGCACTTAGGCCTACGCCGCAGCCCAAGCCCGGCACTATTGGCTTTAATCGGGCCGTGCCGGGCCATAGTGCCGTGCTGGGCTTTCGTGTCGTGCTGGCCCTATACCCACATGTCAAACATCCATGCAAATAGCAAATATGTATGTAATACACAGGTTCGACAACTAAGAATACAATATACAACTATGAACCATACAATACACTAATTTGTTCTCAACACAGCCATAGTGCCATACAAATACAAGTATACAATCATCAGGCATAGTGCTTTATAAAGATACAATAAGCATACAATAAACATAAGCATACAATCAGCCATAGTGCCATACAAGTACATAATAAACATAAGCATACAATCAGCCAACAGCCATAGTGCCACTGCCATACAAGTACACAATAAACATAAGCATACAATCAGCCATAGTGCCATACAAGTATACAATAATCAGGCATCAGCCAATCAGCCATACATGAGACATCAAAAAATAGATCACCATGCTTTATAAAGAGCTATTTAGATTGGTTGCCTCGTTAAAAACCTTTAGGTAAAACCCCATTTTAACTACATGGGGACAAAACCCTAAAGGAAAAAAGAGTACAACCTAGCTCTTTTAGTGATCATGTCCATCTCCACCACCAACACAAGTCGATCCTTCTTGTGCATCAAGATACATGTTTTCCATTAGCTCTTCAAGATCTTTGTTCTCAACACAGTGTTGCTGTCGAACAGCTGCTTGCTCCCAATCCTTGGCCAGGGACAGCATCTCCACATGTTCTGGTGTTAGACTTCGTCGTCGTTCCTCGATCAACCTGCCACATAAACTAAAAGCCGACTCAGAAGAAGAGAAGTGGCGTCGGTTGTTGGCTGGAGAAGAGAAGTGGCGTCGGCTGGAGAAGAGAAGTGGCGTCTGGCGGCTGGAGAAGTTGGCGTCTGGCGGCTGGAGAAGTGGCGTACTGGCGTACTGGCGTCTGGCGTCGTGGCGAGGGAAACCGGCGGACGGCGGCGGCTGGAGAAGTGGCGGCTGGAGAAGTGGCGGCTGGCGGCTTAGGGTTAGGTTTTCGGCCAACTGCGCTGCGGGAGTGCGGGCTGCGGCTGTGCGTGAGAGTTGAGACCGTGAGTGCGTACTGGCGGGCGGCGGCGTGGCGTATGCTGAGTATTAGCCTATTAGGTTTTACGAATTTAGGGTTAGACTGGGCTGGGCCGTTTGGGCGCTAACGCCCTCGCTGCCGACTTGCCATCTGCGTCTGCCGAATTAATTATATTGGGCTGTCTCCTGTCTGGACCTCTGGCAGTGGTAGTCGGGCCGTAAATGGACCGGGCCGGGTCGTGCTGGGCTTTCTGGGCCGAGCGGGCCAATCATCGGGCTAAATGGGTCGTCGCTAATCGTGTCGTGCTCGTGCTGCCCAATGGGCTTGCCTCTAAGCCCAAGCACGGCCCATGATGGGCCTCGTGCCGGCCCGGACACGATAATATCGTACCGTGCCGTGTTCGTGTCGTGCCAAAATAGTCGTGTTTCGTGCTAGCCCATATAGCCCGGCCCGTTTGGCCACCTATAAGTCCGCCGCGCGCCCACGCCCTCGGCCGTGCCCGCCCGCGCCTATAAAGCCTCCCCGGGCGCACCTCATTTCGCCCCGCACTTACCCTCACCGGCCAGCCACTTTCCTTAGCTCCGGCGAGCTCAATTCCGCCCGCCATTGCCGCCAGAGCTTCGGCCATCGTGGCCAGCCCACTCCAGCCATCCTCTGGGCAAGCCAGTGCTTCTGCTAGCTCCGCCAGTAGCCCGTGAAGCTTGCCAAGCCCTCGGACCCGGCCAAACTTCACCGGAGGCCCGAGATCGACCTTACCGGACTTCGGTCTTCCGCCGCCGCGCGTGGACCGAGCTATCCAGTGAGTCTCCGTCCAATCCCTTGCGCTCATATCTTCTCTAGCATCCCATGAACCTCCCTGACCCATCCAATTGAACTATCTCGCCATGACCAGGCCGGATTCCTCGCCGCCGACGAGCATCCCCGCCTGCGCGCGTGGACCGACCGACTCAGGCCATCTCCGACGGCGACCCGCACACCGTTGTGATCCCCGAGACCTCCCCTTCGTCCTCGACCACTTCACCGGAGCAATCTCGCCGCCGGTAAGCCCCTTCGCCCTTTCTTCCGCCGCGGTTACTGTTTAAGGTAGAAGAAGGACCTCGGGTTAGGATTTGTAGAACCCGAGGGGTTTTCTGTAACGTCAGTGACTCATGTGAATAGTAGCTTAAGGACTGATCCGCGAAGAAAACTTAAAAACCCGCCAGGGACCCCAGTGCAAAGTGGATTTCCATTAAACCAATTATGTTATTCTTTTTAAAATGACCAGAGAATTTAGAAAACCCATAACTTGATGAATTTTCCATAAAAGGTTGTCAAACCAATTTTGCTAGCTCCTGAATATGATGATCTATCATTTAAAAATAATAAACCCTATGCTTCTGTTCTAAATTTTAGAGTTTAAAATTAAAAACAGAAACCCACTAAACCTTGTTAAATTAAGGAAAATTAGTTTTTCTTCTGTGCTGAACTTAAGAAAATTTGTAGATGTTCAAACCTCATTTAGACACTGTTTAAAAATAGTAGGAACCCCAGCATTGGAAATTATGATGTGCTTATTCCTTTAAAGCTATTTTGCCCAAAACTTAGAGAAAATCAGAAAGGCATTAGAAATTAATGAACAGTGATTAAGATTATTTTTCCTAGTTTACTTATGTAACAGAAAACCTAGGAAAAATACAGAGACCATTAATTTGGACCAGTTTTAAATTAAAATGTTTTATTTAGCCTTATTTGGATTGAAAATCAATTATTAGAATAGCAAAACTATAACCAAAATGATTAATAAAAATCCAGTGGACTTACAACCACCAGAGCCCCACTACAAAAATAAAGAGCACCTCAGCCCAACTCTTTAAGTAAAGAAAATAAATACAAAGTGATAATAAGGCATTTTCCCAATAAATCATGAACAACACCTATTAATGTGATAATGGGCAACCAAAAATTAGCTAAGTCCATGATGAGATAAACTACCAGAGAAAAATGCAAACCCATGAAAAAGAAGCAAACTCACACCTATTGCTAGTGTTTTATGGGAAACGCCACTTAATTCAAATAATGCATACCACCCCTTCCCTTAAGCAAAAAGAGGCCAAACTTCATAATGATTTCTCTTGCACAAAACAATAACTGAGAAAAATAAGCACCCTGTTGTTTGATGCTTTTCAAATATGGTGGTAGTAGAAAGCACCCATTTGGCTAGAAACTTGAGAAAACCATAGAAAAATAATTAAAGGGTATTAATGACTAGAAATTTGTATCAAGTCAAGTTATAACATCTAAAAGCCAGCAAAAATAAGTTTTGGAGAATTGCCCACTGTTAAATAATAGTTGTAGTTCAAAGCACCCCTTCTGCCCTAGAATTTAATAATTTTGTCCAGAGAAAACTATTCACTTTCTGATCCCCAAATTTTGAGACAGAGAAACACACATCAGTAGCAAGCCACTGTAATGTTTGCAGAATTTTTGGAACTTTATAAAGGCAACTTGTAGTTCAAACCTACTCCAAAACATTAAAGAAAATAAAAGAAAAGGAAAGAAGAAATAAACCCCACCTCAATAAATCTAACTTGAGTACTTATTAATTCTCACTAAAACTTAAAGGGAATTCAGTGGAACCCCAAAATGTAATCTACTTACCTTAGCTAAGTTTAGACCAATTTACCAAGTATACCACCCAAAGGTCTTATATAAGCAAAGTTAACCTTGTTTAACTCAAGAAAGATCATACACCTTTAAAGTTGTGATTTCTAAAAGCACATGTCATATCATGCATATATCTTACGCATTGCATTCATTACATTGTAATCTTGCCGACGGAGAGTACGTGCTCATCCCCGAGCAAGGACCTGTCCAAGAGGAGGACCAGGAGCAGGCTTCAGAGGCTGCTATTGAGGATCTCCCCGCAGCCCCAGCAATTGAAGGCAAGCCCCGGTTTTATGCATAACCTGTTAATTATGCTATTTTACTACACTTAATGCTTGTAGGATTGCAATGTGCACTTAAGTGTAGGAATTGCTTGAAACCTCTAGTTGCATGAACTTAGGATTCCTTTTTGAGATGAATACTAGTATGCTAGGTCGAGTAGCTGCTTGCTAATCAGGATCTCGGTAGAAGTTGAGTGATTTTTCTAGCACTCGCGCGAGGTCAGAAATTGATTGTATTCATCTTGATAACGGGATCTATGTTGGTCTATGGACTTGGATCCAGGGAGGATGCCTTGTCCATGAGACGGGAAAAAAATGAATTAAGGATTAATGTGTGGATACCTGAGTCAAGCTTTTGAACGTACTAAGCACATGCCGGGAAAAATGGTAACCGGTAAACCTAGTACCTGAGTGAAGCCGGGCGCGGACTTTATCCCTCATGCGACCTAAGCCGGGGTCTCCCATGCTAGCTATGGTGGGTACAAGTGCGGTCACTGCACGGCAGCAGCCGGGGTCAGTGGAGCATTGTATGCCAAGGCGGTGAGGCCTGGACGAGAACGGGGAATCGATGGGGACGGTTGTCATGTGTGGGGTCGGAGTACCCTGACATGCCGTGTGTTTAGGTTTACCTTGCAAGGCTAAAACTCGATTCGAATCGTCTGCTTCTCGCAGCTAATGAGACTGCTTGATTCCTTGTACTGCATCGAGTAAGAAGTGAAATGTGGTTACATGAGATAACTTGTTGATTGAACTAAATGCTTGTTACCATGTATGCTTAGAAGGAGCAAATCTAGCTAAGATAATGATGGTAGAATTTGAAAAGCTAAAAATTGATTCTAGAAACAGCTAGTGCTTTTGGCAAACCAAACCCCTCAGCCAAACAGCTGCATAGTCTAGAGGTAGAGGAGTAGACTCCTCACACCGGTTAAGTCTAGCTGAGTATTAGTATACTCAGCCTTGCTTGTGGCACCATTTTTGCAGGTACCATTCAGGAAATGGTTGATGGTGTGACTTGGCCTACCACCCTGCCACCGGGTTGGACGGTCGAGTGGGATGTTGCTCTGGCAGGAGAGGAGCATGAGGAATAGTGGGCTAGGCCTTGCCCATTTCCTCATTACCGACGACATCGATTATCCGCTGCACTTTATTTTGTGAACTTTATTTGCTACTCAAAAACTCCGATCTATGTAATAACTCCACACTTAATTTGAGGTTTCCTGTTTTATTGTATTTCTTCTGTGACTCACCTTCGAGTGAGATTGTGGAATTTGATCCTGGTTAAGTGGCTCTATCAGACTAGATCTGAAGGACTGACGGGTTATTCCGATTTAAGTGTGTTATAGCCCTTGAGGCGTGACTTAGGCACTTAAGCTGGAATAATTCGGGTGGTTCTGCCACAGTAACCTTGCTGACGGAGAGTACGTCCTCGTGCCGGAGCAAGGAGCTGCTCAGGAGGTAGCCCCGGACCCAGCACCAGAGCCTGCACCAGAGGACCTGCCTGCCACTGCTTTGGAAGGCAAGCCCTGGTTTATGCATAACCTGTTATTTATGCTATTTTACTTCACTTAATGATTGTAGGATTGATTGTGCACTTAGGTGTAGGAATTGTTTGAAACCCTAGTTGCATGATCTCAGGAATCCTTTTGAGATAGATACTAGTATGCTAGGTCGAGTAGTTGCTTTGTTAAATTAGGATCTCGGTAGAAGACGAGTGATTTTTCTAGCACTCGCGTGAGATCAGGAATTTGGTTGTACCCACTTTTATATCATATTGATAGTTGGTTGGTGGACACGGATCCATGGGGATGCGTGGTCTACGAGGTGAAATTGGAATAAGGATTAACGTGCGGATACCTGTGTCAAGCGTTTGAACGTACTAAACACATACCGAGAAATATGGTAAATCGGTAAGCCTAGTACCTGAGTGAACCTGCCCGCAGATTGCCCTCCTCACGCGACCTGAGACGTGGTCTCCCATTCCGGTTATGGTGGGTACAAGTGCGGTCACTGCACGACGGCAGTCGGGGTCAGTGAGGCATTGTACGCCAAGGCGGTGAGCCCCTTTCTGTTGCCAGGGAATCGATGGGGACGGTTGATGTGTGTGGGGACGGAGTGCCTCGCCACGTCGTGTGTTTAGGTTTACCTTGCAAGGATAAAAACTCGATTCGAATCGTCTGCTTCTCGCAGCTAATGAGACTGCTTGATCCATTGTACTGCATTGTGTAACAAGTGGAAATGTGATGGGTTGATATAAGCTGTTGATTGCTAATAATGCTTGCTACTATGTATGAGTAGATAGTACACTTTTAGCCTTAAGAGAGTCACACTTAAATTGACAAAGTTAAAACTTGACTTAGAAACTCAGCTAGTGCTTTTGGCAACCCAACCCCACAGCCAAACAGCTGCATGTCTAGAGGTAGAGGAGTAGACTCCTCACACCGGGTAAGTCTAGCTGAGTATTAGTATACTCAGCCTTGCTTGTGGCATAATTTTACAGGTTCCTTGGAGGACATGGTTGCTGGAGTGACTTGGCCGTCCATCTTGCCACCGGGTTGGACTGTCGAGTGGGACCCTGCCTCGGCTGAGGAGGAGCATGAGGAGTGATGGGACAGGCTTCCCCATCTCTCCGTTTGTTTACCGTTAGTTTTATTCCGCTGCAATTCGAACAATGATGACTACTTTTGCTAAACTCCGATGATGATGTAATAATTTAATACTCTTTAATGCATGGTTTTATGCTTTATTATATTTGCTCTATGACTCACCATCGAGTGAGAATGTGGTACCTGATCCTGTCAGTGGCCGTGTCAGACTAGATCCGAGGGATTGACGGGTTATTCATATTTAAGTGTGGTCTAGCCTCTAAGGCGGGGCTTAGGCACTTAAGTTGGAATAATTCGGGCAGTTCCGCCACAGCTGGTATCGGAGCTTGTACCACCACAAAGGAATCAATAAAATGTGAATACCATCATTTTTCCAAAATAAAACTTGATAGAAACAATGTTGGATAGATAGTAGGACGAGCAGGATAGACCTAGGACGTGAAGCCTTAGGGTGATAGAAGGGTAGCTAGGTGGCTAAGTGATTAGGTCCTATAGGCCACCTTAAGGGATGGGAGTTTTCCCTATCCCCTTATATTGGTGAGATCGTTCAGGACGAGCATGCATGCATTTCTAAATTAAACAAATGGATAATTGAGTAAAGACTTCAAAGCAAGATAATAACCAATTAGGTCCCCAGTACCTTTTTATTTAACTAGAGAAAGGATGAGTTTTATTTTCCTTGTTCTTTTTATAATTCTTTTTCTTTTACTTACGCTTAACCGTACACAGATGACTTCCCACGGATCCTCAGAGGACGGAAATGCACTGTCCCACACTGACGGGCTTGCACGAGAGGGTTTTCCCCGCATTTTGTGGGAGGTACTTCAGGGGGCCGGATACACGACACCCCCTCAGTACGCGGTGCAGCAGTTCGAGAAGCACCGAGTACCCCGCTATAGGGTGAGGATGACCTTGGAGCCTCATCCCCTGCAGCCAGGCTGGCTCTCCTTGGACTCCGAGTCTTTTGGATACCGAGCAGAGGACACGATCGAGGCGATTGCTCTGCATGGATTGACCACTTTCTGCGGATTCCATCCTTTGGAGCTGGCTACCCACCCCATTGGCTTGTTCCCCGCCGAAAGGGAGGACGACCCAATGTGGAAGGATCGGGTGGAGCATGCCAAGGATATCTGGGCCATCTACCCAGGACAGACTGCGCACTTGATCGTACGGTGCATGAATGCTCTGTACCGCCTGCAAGTGATGCGCGGCGAGGCGATGTCCCATCTAATGGCACTATTGGAGGCGACAAAGATTACTTTGGACAACAGGGAGGAGCTCGTGGTTGATTTGTCCACTGAAATGGTGGAGAAGGACTTGCAGGTGGAGCAGCTATCCACTGATATCCAAGAGTTGGAGGAACTAGTGGGCACCAGGGAGAACACCATCGAGGTTCTCGAGGATCAGCTCATTAACACTCAGCAGCAGCTTGCTGAGGCTAAAGAGCACCTGGATATGCATCACCAGGAGATCTAGGACATGGAGGCCAACGAGGACGTCGACATCGAGGGAGGAGATGAGCCTGCCTCTAGTGTGGACACTGCTGGCTCAGGGAGACCACCTTCCCCCGAGTCGAGTGTTGCCTCGTTCGCTCACTAGGTGTTCAGGATAGGGTTAGAAGTTGGAAGGTAGGACTCCTCGCAGCTAGCTTAGCTTTTGCACCCTTGGGGTACTAGGCTAGATAGAGTTGAGTCCTTTTGGGACAAATGATGTAATCATGATAAATTCTTTTGGACGCATGCTTGATGGATGCTGTTATCAGTTTTAAATTTGAAAGGAAAAAGTTATGCCTTTTTAAATCCTTTTGCGGAAATTGGAGTCTATCATTTTGCTTTTGACTCTTTCGCCGCGATTAAATCTTGAACTTGGAAATATGGTGTTAAGTATATATGTGGTTTTTCAGATGGCCGGGAGGCAGCGTCGTGGCCAGAATGAGCGCGTTCCTCCACCGCCGCCCCCACCTCCCACTCTGCAGGAGCTCATGGCTCAGCAAAATGAGATCTTGAGACAGCTGGCCCAGCGTCAGCCACCACCTCAGCATTATGGTGGTGGAGACCATCAGCGTCACCCTGCGGCAGCTACCTACCAGGAGTTCCTCAGTACCCAGCCTCCATTGTTCACAAGGGCAGAAGACCCACTGGATGCAGATGTGTGGTTGCGAGTGGTGGAATCCAAATTCCCGCTACTCCATGGAGCTTGCTCAGAAGTCACTAAAGTCAGGTTCGCCACCCAGCAGCTTCGCGGACCCGCAAGGACTTGGTGGGACCATTTTCTTGCCATGCAGCCAGAGGATCGAGAGGTGGAGTGGAGAGAGTTCAAGGCAGCTTTCAGGGGACATCATATACCAGCCGGGATTATGGACCGGAAGCTCAATGAGTTTTTGGCACTCACTCAGGGCAACAGGACAGTGTTGCAGTATGCCCAGGCTTTTAATGACTTGTGCCAGTATGCTGGATATCACGCAGACACGGATGAGAAGAAGAGAGACAGGTTCAGGAGGGGGCTTAGCACCAAGCTCCGTGATCGTCTCAACACCGTTAGGGCCAACAGTTACAATGAGTTGGTCAACATGGCTATCTCCCAGGAGGACTGCATTACAGCTCGACAGGCAGAGAAGAAGAGGAAGACCCCTGTGGCAGGACCCTCAGCTCAGCCACAGCGCTTCAGGATTGTATCCGACACACAGAACAGAGGACCTCAGCAGCAGCAAGGGAGATGGGTGATCCGACCACAGCAGCAGCAGCAGGCACCCACCCGCACCCAGTTTCCAGCTCAGAGGAACAACCAGCAGCAGCAGTACCGCCAGGCAAGTGATAAAAGGTGTTTCACATGTGGCAACACCGGACACTACGCCAAAAATTGCCCCAGGAACCAGCAGAGGCAGGGGCAAAATGTTAATCAGAATCAAAGCAAGAGGCAGAAGGTGCAAGTGAGGCAGGGCAGGCTAAACTTCACCACCATGGCTGATATTCCAGATGGAGCACCCGTCATGACTGGTATCTTTACAATTTTGAATTATCCTGCTATTATTCTATTTGATTCTGGTGCATCGCATAGCTTTATCAGTGCCAAATTTAGTGCCAAGTGCCAGTTGCCCTTTCACCACACCGATGGGGGCATTACAATTTCAACACCAGGGGGTAGGGTTGCCACTTATCAAATCAACAGGCAAGTGCCTATAAAATTTGGTAGCCTTGTGATTAGAACCACCCTTCTCATCTTAGGATTGGATAGCGTGGATATTATATTGGGAGCTGACTGGTTGACGAGGCATCAAGCAGTATTGGATATTGCAGCCAGGGCCATTGAAATTCATTCCCCTGCTTATGGCGAGACTGTTTTATATTTACCCAGCCAGGAATGCACCCGTTCTTGTGCCTTTGTTATGATAGAATCCCTAGTGGAAAAGATCCCAGTGGTCCGTGACTACCCGGATGTTTTTCCGGATGAATTGCCAGGGATGCCACCTGACCGAGATATTGAGTTCGCCATCGAATTGTAACCCGGGACTGCTCCTATCTCCAAGAGACCCTATAGGATGCCTCCCGCGGATTTGGCAGAACTAAAAAGGCAATTGCAAGAGTTGTTAGACAAGGGGTTTATTCGCCCAAGTATTTCACCATGGGGATGTCCAGCTTTATTTGTGAAGAAAAAGGATGAGAGTTTGAGGATGTGTGTTGACTACCGCCCTCTCAATGCGGTGACTATCAAGAACAAATACCCACTGCCCCGTATTGATGTTCTGTTTGATCAGTTGGTAGGAGCCAAGGTATTCTCCAAGATAGACCTTCGCTCAGGTTACCATCAGATCAAGACCATGCCAGCGATATTCCCAAGACGGCCTTCTCGACCAGATATGGGCTTTATGAATTTTTGGTGATGTATTTTGGGCTGACCAATGCCCCGGCTTATTTCATGTATTTGATGAACTCAGTATTTATGCCAGAGTTAGACAAGTTCGTGGTCGTTTTCATTGATGATATTCTGGTTTATTCCAAGAATGAAGCCGAGCACACCAAGCATTTGCATACTGTACTTCAGAGACTGCGTGACCATCAGTTGTATGCTAAGTTGTCTAAATGCGAATTCTGGCTGAAGGAGATCAAATTCTTGGGTCACACAATTTCTCAGGATGGGATATCAGTTGATCCTGAGAAGGTACAAGAGGTGATGGATTGGAAACCCCCGACTACAGTGAAACAAATTCGGAGTTTTCTGGGATTGGCAGGGTATTACCGACGATTTATTCCGGATTTCTCCAGGATTGCCAAACCAATGACGGAACTGTTGAAGAAAGGAGTCAAGTATGATTGGAGCCAAAGGTGTGAAGATGCCTTTCATACTTTGAGGCAGCATTTGACAACAGCCCCAGTGCTGGCTCAACCTGACAACACCAAGCCATTTGAAGTTTATTGTGATGCTTCTGGTACAGGATTGGGGTGTGTCTTGATGCAAGAGAACAGAGTCATTGCTTATGCTTCCCGAGCACTCAGGCCCCATGAGCAAAACTACCCTACACATGACCTGGAGTTGGCAGCTGTGGTTCATGCTCTTAAGATATGGAGACACTACTTGATGGGAGCTCACTGTAACATCTACACTGATCACAAGAGTCTCAAATACATTTTCAATCAGGCAGATCTGAACATGAGGCAAAGGAGATGGTTGGAGTTAATCAAAGACTATGATTTGGAAGTGCATTACCATCCGGGCAAAGCAAATGTTGTGGCAGATGCCTTGAGCAGAAAGGCCCAGTGCAATTGCATGAGCATGGATGCAAGGGTCACCACCCTGTGCGATGAGCTGTGCAAGCTGAACCTAGAAGTTGTTTCTTCAAGTAACTTGAGTTATATCTCGGTGGAATCCACATTGCAAGAGCAAATAGTGAGGGCACAGATTGAGGATAAGGGTGTTCAAATGATTAAGGAAATGGTCAAGCAAAAGGCAGAGAAATACAAGTGCTTCCGTCAGGACAGCAAGGGAATTTTATGGTTTGGAGACTGATTAGTTGTTCCCAAGGACCCTGAGCTGAGAAAGAAGATACTGGATGAAGCTCACCTTTCCAAATTCTCCATGCACCCTGGTAGCAACAAGATGTACCATGATCTCAGAACTTTATATTGGTGGACCAGAATGAAGAGAGAAATTGCCAAGTACATATCCGAGTGTGACACTTGCCAGAGGATAAAGGCTAGTCACTTGAAGGCAGCAGGCCCTTTGCAACCCCTTCCCATACCATCTTGGAAATGGGAGGACATTTGTATGGATTTTATCGTAGGATTACCCAATACCTCCAGGCACCATGATTCCATTTGGGTTATTGTGGACAGGTTGACCAAGACCGCTCATTTCTTGCTAGTGCACACCACCCATAAGACAGAGAAGTACGCAGAAATTTATGTTGATCAAATAGTACGATTGCATGGTATTCCAAGGACCATTATATCTGACAGAGGAGCACTGTTTGTGGCACGCTTTTGGGAGAAGCTGCAAGAATCACTTGGGACCCAAGTAATCCGAAGCTCAGCATACCATCCCCAAACAGATGGTCAGACAGAAAGGGTGAATCAGATTCTGGAAGACATGTTGCGAGCATGTGCACTACACTACGGGAAGGATTGGGACAAGTGTCTTTCTTTGGCAGAGTTTTCTTACAATAACAGCTACCAGTCCAGTCTGAAGATGGCCCCTTTTGAAGCCTTATATGGGAGAAGGTGTAGGACCCCACTGAATTGGTCTCAAGCAGGAGAGAGGGAAATTTTTGGGCCAGACTTGGTACTTGAGGCAGAGGCAAAGGTCAGGGTTATTACCAAGAACTTAGAAGCTGCTCAAGCTAGGCAAAAGAGCTATCATGACAAGAGGCGGAAGCCTCTACAGTTTGAGGTGGGAGATCATGTTTATCTTAAGGTGTCACCCACCAGGGGTGTCCAGAGATTCGGGATCCGTGGCAAGTTAGCTCCCCGCTACATTGGACCGTATGAGGTCAAAGCAAGTTGTGTACCTGTAGCCTATCAATTGGAATTGCCACCTCACATGTCAGCAGTTCACGATGTGTTCCATGTATCTCAGCTGCGGAAATGTGTTCGTCTACCCACTGAAGTGGTACCGGAACCGGATATTGAGATAGAACCAGACTTGTCCTACCAAGAGTACCCCGTCAAGGTATTAGATCAAAAGGAGAGATCAACTCGGGCAAGGTCAGTCAGAATGTATAAGGTTCAGTGGAGTCACCATTCAGAAGAAGAAGCTACATGGGAGACTGAGGATTTTCTACGCTCTCACTTCCCCGACTTTCTGCCCAAAGGAGTTGGTACGTAACCCCAGAACCCCACCCCCACCCCCACCTGCCCTTTGAATTCAATTATAAGAAAAACTTAGATAGCAAGGATAGTCCAAGTTGTGGATTTAACTTAAAAAGGGCTTCCTTCTGAAGTTGCAAAGAGAATGACAATCGAAGAGCAGTTAACAAGAGAAACTTGAGTATAAAGAAAGAGTAGCACCAACAAACCTTCAAGCACCCTTCAAGGGACTCTACCTAAAATCTCGGGACAAGATTCCTTTAAGGGCGGAGGGCTGTAACACCCCAGGTGTTACTCAGGGAGTCCACCCAGGGCTACCCCTTTTTAACCTATTATCACATGAGGATTGATTTGGGCAAAGTACATCAAACTTGGAATTCAAGGTCCTAAGCAAGTGCAAACCATCTTGGATATCATGCCCTAGCTTGTCATGCACATCTAAGTGGGAATTTTCCCAAAACCCTAAAGCAAACCCCTCTTGGGCAATAGGAACCCTAATTGAAGCTAGGATCAAAAGGTCATGTAAACCTTATGATCATGGCTTGGGCCAAATGTAAAAGTTGTATTATGCTTCATAACCTACAATTAATAGTAAGGAAGTGCCCCCAAAAAGTTTTCAGAAAAGCCCCAAAAAGTTCACCTAAGGTTGAGCACAAGGGAAAATTCAGAATTTGCCTAAGTCTAAAAACTAAGCCTTGAACAAAGATCCCACATGTTCACCTTAATCCAAAATTCAAAACAATTCGACCCAATTGACAAAGTGGCGCCAAATTAACCCTAGAATGCCCTGGAAAGAGATGACACCTACCCTAGGGCGTTAGACACGACTTGACACCATTTTTGTCTCGGCTTGGACCTAGCTGACACAGCCAACTTCTCACCCCTCTATCTCCCTACCCCGACCATATCTTGACTTGGAACTCACAGCAAAAAGGTAGGATATGGAGCAGAGAAGCGACTGTACACAGTGACTTTGCCAAGATCCGCCGTTGAACCATGGCAGAAGCAAGTTTCCACATGTTCGATGCGGGCAGACAACCGGGGGCGCGCTCAGAGCACGCCCGTGCGCGAACCCCCGCGCGCCCGCGGCCGCCCGTGACCACGCCCGTGCCACGGCTATAAAGCCCCCCCCAGTGCTTGGCTGCCTTCCTCGTTGCCTCCTCCGTACCTCGCCTGACTTTCCCGAGCCAGCCATTAGCTCCGGCGACCTCCCCGTGACCCGCCAGTGCCGCCCGTGAGCGACCACCGTGGCCAGCCCCTTTCCCGTCCTCCTCCGTTCGATCCAAGCCCTCAGATAGCTTCCTGGTGAGGCCGTGAAGCTTACTCAAGCTTGAACCGAGGACGCGCGTCACCGGAATAGCGCAATCGTGCTCGCCGGAGTTCAAAAACCCGCTGGCGCACGTGGACCGGGTAAGCCTCTGCACCATTTCCCAATTCGTTGCGCGCATGGCCTCTACATCATCCCGTGGAGCTCCTCGTGCACCTTAATTGAACTATACCATCGTGTTTTGGCCAGAACAGGAGCCGCCGACGACCCCCGCCGCCTGTGCTCGTGGCCAGGGTAGCTCCGACCACCTCCGACGCCGACCCGCACACCGACGTGACCGTCGTGACCTCCCGAACGTCACCGACCACCCCGCCGGAGCTCTACTGCCACCGGTAAGCCTCGCCGCCGTAACCTATGCCGCGGGTACTGTTTAAGTCAGCCAGGGAGCGCGGGTTAGATTTCGGTTAGGTCCAGGGGGTTTTGTGCAATGTCAGTGACCCATGCCAATAGTAGACCGAGGACTGTTTTGTGAGAGAAGAGGTAGATAAAACCCAGGGGCCTCAGCGCAAACCTGTTTTCTTTTCCATTTTCGAATTTATTTTTCTTTTAATATGGCAGATAACTTAATAAATGCATAACTTGAAGAATAATCATCCAAAAATTGTCAAACCAATTTTGCTAGACTCTGAGAAATATGAACTATCATATAAAAATAGTAAAACCCATAGTTCCTGTATTCTTTTCTGAAGATTTGAATTAAATAAGAAAACTGCTAAAAACTTAATATTAGAAGGAAAAATAGAAATATTGTTTGACTAGGGTTAGAAAAATTTGGAGAAGTTTATAGCTACCTACTGACCTGTTTAAAAATGTTAAACCTCTATGTCCACTCCATTAAGTTAGTTTTTACCCCTTATTCCATAATATGCTTAAGGTTAATAAAAATAGAAAAGGTGATTTAAATAATGAACCAGAGGGCACCTCTATTTTTGTTAAGATACTTATTCAATGTAGTTCACTGAAAAAATATATCATACCCTGTTTTAGTATAAAATAAGTAGGATACCTTTTATTTAAATAAAACAAGGAAAACTCAGAAAAACCCTACAAAAATAACCCCAAGATGAAAACACCCCCACCCTTGGGATAGATAATGTTTTGTTATTAAGAACTTAGGAAAAATATGAAATCTGTTGTTTGACATTTTTCAAATAACAATGTAGTAGAAAGTGCCTTTTTGACATTAAACTTTAGAAAATCATAACTAAATAACCACCCCTTAGCATTCTGTGGTTTTTGGCACAGAAGCCTATTATTATTGTTAGATGCCAACAAAAATAACCCTTAGGACAGACCCCACCTCTAATTAAGAGTTGTAGTACAAAGTGGCCCATTTACCCAACTTTTATTCTTTTTGTCTTAAGCATAGCCTTTATATGTTGAGCCTCAAATTCTTAAAACAGGCTAGGATAGCAAATGGCAACCCACTGTAATTTTTACAGAATTTTTGGAAAATATTAAACCACTGTCATAGTTCAAACCTACACCAGAAACCATAAGTAGAAAGTAAAGAAAGGAAAATGAATAATGGTAATTAATGTCATCCTAAAACCCTTGTAATTTGTCCACTGAAATGTATAAAGACAATACAAATCCACTAGGTTATCCTCAATGAAAACCTAAGCCTAAAAAGTAATAAGTATAAACCACTGGAAGCCCCGCATGACTAAGAAACCCTAAGTTACTTCTTGACTTAGTTTCTTTTAGCATAATGTTACCAAATTTGGCATAATCATGACATACATGTTCATTGCATTTCGATAGATTGTAACCTTGCTGACGGAGAGTACGTCCTCGTGCCGGAGCAAGGAGCTGCTCAGGAGGTAGCCCCGGACCCAGCACCAGAGCCTGCACCAGAGGACCTGCCTGCCACTGCTTTGGAAGGCAAGCCCCGGTTTATGCATAACCTGTTATTTATGTTATTTTACTTCACTTAATGATTGTAGGATTGATTGTGCACTTAGGTGTAGGAATTGTTTGAAACCCTAGTTGCATGATCTCCGGAATCCTTTTGAGATGGATACTAGTATGCTAGGTCGAGTAGTTGCTTTGTTTAATTAGGATCTCGGTAGAAGACGAGTGATTTTTCTAGCACTCGCGCGAGATCAGGAAGTTGGTTGTACCCACTTTTATATCATATTGATAGTTGGTTGGTGGACACGGATCCATGGGGATGCGTGGTCTACGAGGTGAAATTGGAATAAGGATTAACGTGCGGATACCTGTGTCAAGCGTTTGAACGTACTAAACACATACCGAGAAATATGGTAAATCGGTAAGCCTAGTACCTGAGTGAACCTGCCCGCAGATTGCCCTCCTCACGCGACCTGAGACGTGGTCTCCCATTCCGGTTATGGTGGGTACAAGTGCGGTCACTGCACGACGGCAGTCGGGGTCAGTGAGGCATTGTACGCCAAGGCGGTGAGCCCCTTTCTGTTGCCAGGGAATCGATGGGGACGGTTGATGTGTGTGGGGACGGAGTGCCTCGCCACGTCGTGTGTTTAGGTTTACCTTGCAAGGATAAAAACTCGATTCGAATCGTCTGCTTCTTGCAGCTAATGAGACTGCTTGATCCATTGTACTGCATTGAGTAACAAGTGGAAATGTCATGGGTTGATATAAGCTGTTGATTGCTAATAATGCTTGCTACTATGTATGAGTAGATAGTACACTTTTAGCCTTAAGGGAGTCACACTTAAATTGACAAAGTTAAAACTTGACTTAGAAACTCAGCTAGTGCTTTTGGCAACCCAACCCCACAGCCAAACAGCTGTATGTCTAGAGGTAGAGGAGTAGACTCCTCACACCAGGTAAGTCTAGCTGAGTATTAGTATACTCAGCCTTGCTTGTGGCATAATTTTACAGGTTCCTTGGAGGACATGGTTGCTGGAGTGACTTGGCCGTCCATCTTGCCACCGGGTTGGACTGTCGAGTGGGACCCTGCCTCGGCTGAGGAGGAGCATGAGGAGTGATGGGACAGGCTTCCCCATCTCTCCGTTTGTTTACCGTTAGTTTTATTCCGCTGCAATTCGAACAATGATGACTACTTTTGCTAAACTCCGATGATGATGTAATAATTTAATACTCTTTAATGCATGGTTTTATGCTTTATTGTATTTGCTCTGTGACTCACCATCGAGTGAGAATGTGGTACATGATCCTGTCAGTGGCCGTGTCGGACTAGATCCGAGGGATTGACGGGTTATTCCTATTTAAGTGTGGTCTAGCCTCTAAGGCGAGGCTTAGGCACTTAAGTTGGAATAATTCGGGCAGTTCCGCCACAATGCCTGCCCCGTCTCCTCCTCCGTCGGCGGGGAAGGTGACGGGACAGACCCGGATGTTGCTCTTCCGTCACGCGGGGAAGACGTCGTCGATTCCGCCGCCGGCGGCGGGCTGACGGCCGCCATTATCGTTGTCGCGCGGCGGAGGAAGGAGTATCATGTCGTAGCTGCCGTCGAGGGACATGAACTCAAGACTCCCGAAACGGAGCACCGTCCCGGGTTGGAGAGGTTGTTGGAGACTACCCATCTAGAGCTTGACGGGAAGTCGTTCGTCAACACGCAGCAGGCCCCTACCTGGCAAGCCAACTGTCGGCGTTTCGACCCCGGGGGGTCCTTGGACCGATGAGTAAATTGTCGCTGCGTGTCCCAGCCCAGATGGGTCGGCGCGAGACGAAACACAAGGGGGAAAACAGTAAGGGGAAACCACGGCCTCGTGTTGTCCTGCGCCCAGGGCGGATGCGCTTGCAGTAGGGGGTTACAAGCGTTCGCGTGGGAGAGAGAGAGAGAGCGAGAGCCTTGTGCGCCAGCCCGTTCTCCCGCGCGGCCACCTTCTCGTACGAGAGCCCTGGACCTTCCTTTTATAGATGTAAGGAGAGGGCCCAGGTGTACAATGGGGGGTGTAGCAATGTGCTAACGTGTCTAGCAAAGGGGAGCCAGAGCCCTATGTACATGCCGTCGTGGCTGTCGGAGAGGTTTTGGCGCCCTGTTCATGTGATGTCGTGGTCGTCAGAGGAGCGTTTGAGCCCTGTGGAAGTACAGCTGTCGGGGCTGTCGGATCCTTGCTGACGTCTCCTTGCTTCCGTAAGGGGCTGAGAGCCGTCGTCGTCATGGAGCTCGCGGGGTGCCATCATTACATGTTTACCGGGGCGAGCCAGATGGGACGCCGGTCTTGTTCCCTGTAGCCTGAGCTAGCTAGGGGTAGGGTAATGATGGCCCCCTGTGACGTGGTCGGTCCGAGCCCGAGGTCGGGCGAGGCGGAGGCTCCTCCGAGGTCGAGGCTAAGTCCAGGCCCAGGGGTCGGGCGAGGCGGAGACCGTCGTCCGAGGTCGAGGTTGAGTCCAAGCCCTGGGGGTCGGGCAAGGCGGAGACCGTCGTACGAGGTCGAGGTTGAGTCCGAGCCCTAGGGGTCGGGCGAGGCGGAGTCCGTCTTCCGGAGTCGAGGCTGAGTCCGAGCCTAGGGGTCGGGCGAGGCGGAGTCCGTCGTCCGAGGTCGAGTCCGAGCCCCAGGGGTCGGGCGAGGCGGAGTCCGTCGTCCGAGGTCGAGGCTGAGTCTGAGCCTAGGGGTCGGGTGAGGCGGAGTCCGTCGTCCGAGGTCGAGGTCGAGTCCGAGCCTAGGGGTCGGGCGAGGCGGAGCTTCCTATGGCGCGTGAGGCCAGTCTTGGCGGCTATCAGCCTCACCCTGATGGGTGGCACAGCAGTCGGAGCAGCACAGGCGGCGCTGTTTTCCTGTCAGGTCGGTCAGTGGAGCGGCGAAGTGACTGCGGTCACTTCGGCTCTGTCGACTAAAGAGCGCGCGTCAGGATAAGGTGTCAGGCGATCCTTGCATTGAATGCTCCTGCGATATGGTCGGTTGGCGTAGCGATCCGGCCAAGGTTGCTTCTCCGCGAAGCCTGCCCAAGCTGGGCCTCGGGCGAGTCGAAGGTGCGTCCGTTGCTTGAGGAGACCCTCGGGCGAGGCGTGAATCTGCCTCGGTCTACTGTTCCTGCCCGAGGCTGGGCTCGGGCGAGACGAGATCGTGTCCCTTGAGTGGACAGAGCCTTGACCGGAATTGCGCCCATCAGGCCTTTGCGGCTTTGTGCTGATGGTGGTTACCAGCTGAGATTTAGGAGTCTTGGGGGTACCCCTAATTATGGTCCCCGACACTTCTATTAATGATAAATACCTGACCAACTAAAAGCAAATGCTTCAAGCTTAACCCCACATACAACCAGTGTACTTCAGCCAAACGAGACATTTACTTAGTACGTTGATGTGTACTCACCCTTGCTTAAACACCAAACATCATGTTGTCCCTATTGCAACCATTTCTCAGGAGAAGATGAAGTAAATGCAGAGGACTTCCAGGAGTTTCATGACTTTGATGAATTCTAATCTATACTAGCGGCAAACCTCGAGTAATCTATACTAGGGGTCTCACATCTCTATATAAGGAACCTGTATACCCCCTCATAAGATAGAGAAGAGAAAGAGGCCAGAGGCCCAACCCTATATCGTGTGTCTCGTGTGTTCCTCTGTCATGCTTATAGGAAGGGAGACGGGTCTTCCACAACTTCTCGCGCCTCTACTGCTGACGGGAGGGAAGGGAGTGGATCTGGTGATCCGTGGTACGTAGTACTCAACACGTTATCAGCACGCTCTACCTCGACGTTGCTGCGAGATCAGATCTGCATCAACTCTCCATCAAGCCGGCAGGTCTCCGGCCTTGCCGAACTCTCCTACGCGAGAGACTTCGATTTTTCCTCTACGTAATTGATCGGTATGGCATGTAGATCGAATATAGTTTTCTTGATCTACTGTTGTGCATGCACTGCGATCTGTGTGCCATGGACTCGCCGTCATGGTGTTGAGCCTATGCGACCTCATGGTGTTGAGCCTGTGTGATCCGAAAGGAGTGGCTGCGCGAAAAAATGGTTCCGGTCAAAGCGGTGCCAGATGTGCTGCAGCGTCGGCTGGGCTCTGAAAGGTGCATGCGTGAAGCCGTTGAGAATGAAAAAACGGCGAGCGGATTTTCATTGACGTGCGCATGTGCATGGTCCCATGCAGTGTCTCAATTATTTCATTATTTCATTCATTTAATTATTTGAAAAAACACTTAGCCAAAAGCCTCCGTAACAACTGACGTTATGATGTGTTGTATGCATTTTGAGCTATGAATTCGGGCCTATTGTTGACACTTGATGTCCGCTTCTTGTGCGAATAAAACATGGTTTTTGTTGCAGTTTTTACATTAATTTATTATTTCTAGTCGCAAATAATTAGTAGAAAAATACATGCTTAAATATGGGAAATTTCCTTTTACACATGATGTGTTTGTTTTCTGCTTTTTATTGTGTTTGTTTTCTGCTTTTTATTTCCTGTAGTAGATACTTAGCAGAAAATTAAAATACATATGAAGGTTGTATTGTGCATACTTAGATCGCTCTAAATATTTATATTATGTTGAGCTTTTGGACTCACATCGAGCGATTAAATTGTATAGTGGGTACTCGGACACATCGATCAGGTTGTGTTGTTAATCGGCTGAGTTATGATATTGGCTGAGCATTGGCTGCGTCCTAGCAACACAATGCATCAATTGTGTCATATGAACTTGGCTGCGTCATGTGATTGCTATGCCGCACTCTCGCTTAGTCGGACCGCTCCCGTTGAGTCGGACCACCATCGCCGAGTCACACATTTTTCGCTGGCCCTGTAGGCACTACCCATGTGTCACAATTATTGAGCCACAATTGCGCCTGTTGTGCATGTTGTGTGGACTTATTGTGTATGCTAACTACCGAGCCACAATTGTGTCTATTGCGCTTGTTACGAAAGCTTGTTGTGTTGTCGTAGCCCTGATGGCCGCACACGCATTTACGCCACATACAATAGAGCTTGTACTCATGTGGATTGTGATGGGTTATTCGAGCCCCTTAAGTCACATTATTTTGCAACCTTCGTAAACAATTTTGTTTGGCCCTATATTTATTGTGTTGTGGCATCATATATTTATATATATCGCCAAGAGGCCATAACAACTATACCAAGCTCTATAGTGCTTAGAAAATATGGGAAATTAAATTGAAATACAATGAAACACAGATAAGTTAATTCTCTGCTCTCACCTCATGCATAAAGTTTTACCTGAAGTAACCTGAAGATATATAATATAATGCATGAAATCCTTTTTGGCATATAAGACATCACAAATTGGCTTTCTATTAGTAAGCAAAAAGACCTTACCAAATAATTTAAGACCAAAAATCTCAGTCATACATTGCTCAACCAGATGTTAGCACATTGCTCTGTTTGTCGCTGAATGACATGAAGCAAACTATGAGATAAAAGGACATGTAATCGCCAGCAACACGAAGTTGCGAGTATACCGAGAGGTTATTCTAAGAAAAATTTCACTATGTTGGTGTAAAAACCATAGTGTATTCCCGTCGAACCACTTTACTCGTTCTATCTAGGACCTCTATGCTTATGTCGCATACATCTCTCAGAATTGTAAATACTTATTCACTGAATTGACTCGTGATAGTCCTTTGACAAGTTTGGTATACATTGTAAGCTAAATGGTAAAGCTCCGTCCTGAATGGACATATACCTGGAGTTTATGTAGTCGAACTACACTGAATTCCACCCTTTGGCATGCTTACCATTATCTACCTCTGATCTACCAGAAGTGAGAAGAGTAGACAAATAACTATGAAATCTCACATCACCACAAAGCTTGAGGCTAAATTAGACATTAACATGTCCTTGGTCCTCGGAGCCAGAAGAGCCATATGTCTTGACCACTAGACTACTAGTGATGATAATTTGTGATAGAAATATGAAGATCTTGTAGAGACCTGTTGTATCCTCTCTACTCCTGATGATTTCTTCGTATGAGAGCAGTACTATCTGTTGTTGAAGATGGATCCTAAGCGGATACCAGTCTTGTTTCGTTCTTGCCAAGCAGTTATCATCATTTGCTTCATCAAAAGCTAGTTATCATCATTTGTCTGTTCTATTCCAAAGCTTCTCTTTTTGCCGAACAACGAAGAGATCGAAATAATGCTTTATAGAACAAATTGGTATATCATATGAGGAGAAATATTTGCCCTGCTGACAGCACCACAAATTATTAACTATTGTTATAAATTCTCTCTCAAAATTATAATACCTAAAAATGTTGCATAAATTGATACCCAATTTCATATCGGTATGAGTAATTGGGTAAACCATGGGCAATAATAAAACGAGCTGGACTATACATCTCTGCATATAAAAATCTATGCTTGGCAGCATTGGCCTGATGCCGTGCACTTTACCACCATTATCTACGCACATATTCTCCTATGTGCTTAAAAGCAAAATGCAACCAGTGAATGTCCTTGTGAGCACTATACCCTGATGGTCATTTTACTTGTTGATCGGAAGTCAACTACAGGCTCCAAATGATGAATAGTATGCATGAGCCCCTGAAGGACCCTTATGGATAACGTAGTGTTGTGCATATTAGTCTAAATCTGAATGATTGACTATGTGTTTGGTAATAATAACAATAAGTTTGTAGAATTGTAACCATGAAGCACCTTGTTGTTGTGTGTCTCGCTGGATATTGAGACTAACCCTTCATGTTGAAGGACAAATATGTAGTATTCATGTCACTACATTAATCTAAGTCCACAGCTCACTGCATAAAACCCATATCTGTAATGTGCGTAAAATTTCTCAAATCAATCACCACAATAGCATACATTGGCCACAACTGGATAATTGTGGTTGGGGATTTTATCTGTATGCTTTTAGAACATCTCGGCATTAGGGGGAGGAATGTCCATACAGTGTAATGCCTCAATATTCTATTAAACACACAAAAGCCAAACTAAACCTGTCGTTCGGTGTGTACTCCTGCGTATATGGTGTTTGCCAGAAATCGTTGAAGAGTAACTATATTGGTTTGAATGCTTCTACCTGATGTAGATATGGATATACCCGGGATTAATATCATATCCACATTTGACTTATTGGCATTTGATCTATTCTCGGGGAGGCTTGCGAATATGATCCATTGGTCTTAGTCAAAGCATATGTTCTGATTGCAGATTCATGTGGTCTGTAATAACTCTCCTCCGATGAATTCACCCTGATGGTGATTTGCCTCACGAAGAGGTTCATCTTGATGATGAAATTCCTAGCAATGCGCGCAATATCATTGTGCTAGGAATACAGAACAATGAATCATTCGTTTTGGGAAATGACGAATATCATTATTAAATGTGGGTGACAAATGTGGCGACGCCTATCTTGCCTCTATAGATTGCAAAGGGATCCAAAACAAAGTCCTAGGCATGAGTGCTTGAAGCTCTCTTATCGGGTCATTGATAAATGCAATCGAGGCTGAACCAATAATCGCAAAATGAAAGTCACGATCTTGAAGTTCGGACATTTATGGGCACTATTGAAATAATGTGTGGTGAATACGATGGTTCAAGTGGTCTTGTAAGAGACCCATCCCACATGTGTGTTGAATAAATATTGTTCCACTATGTAATATATCTAGCAAATGACATTAATTAAAATATGTAGTTAATAGGATTCTGAAGATCCGCATGAGATCCTATGAGGACTCATATCTTTGAATTATAAATATGCAACATATAAATCTCGTACTAGATAATACATTCCTGATGAATGATCACTCTCCTATGTAGAGAGAATATCTCCTAGATGAGATTATAGTTCATTGATGGAACCTTTCTAGAAGAAATAAAGTATGTGCTAAACACCAAAGTTTGATAATCCCTATAAAGGGATAAAGACCCATACAGACCCAAAAAGGAATAAGATGAGGTACCAAAGGACTTGAAGTTCACCGAATAAGCACATGTGCATTTCACGATCTTTACTCATGGTATTTTCTACTATATGTGGAATTACGGTATCCTCTAACGCCCCGATGGCAGAAACCTATAAGGCTTAGGTGTTGTTGGGGGCCTTCATCTTCCGAAGGTCCTCAAAAACACGACTAACATGTTTTCCAGTATAGTATATTGTCACAGAAAGCATGGAGTTTAACACGAAGGCGTACATGATATGTAAAGTGTGATCTGGAAGAAGGGTAGACCAACTCCGAAGCTGTGGCTGGAGAAGCTTCGGCTCAGCATAAGGACGATGAAGAAGGATGAAACCGACCTAAAAGGAAAAGACTGTTCAGCCCTCGACAGATTACCTTTTTGACTAAATGTCAGGGACATGAATGTAATTTTACTCAGGCTGCATCATGTGTCTATAAATAGATGAACAGTAACATCGTACTGTTCACGCTGACCTGTAATCACTCTTGCTTTCCTGCCTTCTACTGAGACGAAGGTAGAAATGCAATACAAATATTATTAATGTTTGATTGTACTTGTAATATTAAAATATGAGTAATTTAATGAATAATTCGAGATGATTATTTAAATTATACTCTTTACGTCTTATCTGTTTTCATCTATACTTTTATTAAATATGATGATGAAGGTATGTCCTTCATGATCTTCATCTGGAGATCACTATATCCCAAGGGAAATAATGCTTTGAAAGACGAAGGTCTTTAACCATTAACAATTGTGTTGCCTTGTTCTTGATTCATAGTATTTGAGAACAAGTAACCAACAGGTGTTACTGGCAAAATATCCCCATTATGCCAGAATGACAGACTATAACGATGTATCTGGTCGATGAAAAATCCCTGATGGATTACGATCTTTGATGGACTTTTGTTACACCATCATAGATGTTGCAATGGATGAACGCCTGGAACGATGTGTCATATTTAAAATATGTACTATTGCACTTGAGTCCCTCCTGCATTCTGATGAAGCAATATGTGCCGAAGGGTGTTATAAAGCTGGTGCTAGCCTTGTCTTCCTCCTTCATGTATATTTGGTGGTATCCGGAGAAGCAGTCGAGGAGTGACATGACTTCGCATCTGGCCGCGCTATCGACTATTTTGTCGATCCGCGGCAACGGGAAGTTGTCCTTTGGGCAGGCCTTGTTGAGACTGGTGAAGTCGACGCACATTCGCCACTTGCCGCTCTTTTTCTGCACCATCACAACGTTGGAGAGCCACGTGGGGTAAGCCACCGGCTCGATAAATTTGGCTTCCAGGAGGCGGTGTACCTCTGCCTTGGCGGCCTCTGTCTTTGTCACACCCAGGTTTCGGGGCACCAAGACCCGGGCGCGAACATAATCACCCAGTGTGCTGGGACCAAGTCTCACACATATGATGATTCATGGCACATGATCGAATGTCACATCTTTACTACATAACAGGAGTTCTATACAAAATAAATAGATAATTACATTATAAGGAGACAACGGTCCATCAACCCAAAGTTGACTGGGAGACGACGGCCTAGACCACTCACGAACCCATCACAACATCCTCCATGCGCCTCATCCTGTGGTACCTGTTCTTGACCTGTGGGGGGTGTGAGACAGCAAGAGTGAGCTCACATACGTTCATCGCTCAACAAGTTGTGGGGAATAATGTGCATGAACTCGCCAAAGGTGGGAGCTCACGTGAAGTGTAAGGCTTACCAAAGAGGATGGTTAGAGCTGAGCATTGCTTTTAAAGTTGGTCAAAATTTTATTAGCAATTACTAAGTATAAGTAAATACCAACCCAATTAAGTAGTAGAACAAAAGTAACATCATCACCTGCGATGCAATGCATATGACAAATTGAATTTAGTTCCATAAATTAATCATCAGAGAGTCCTGAGCTGCTCATGGCCGTGAGCTCGGCTAGTATACCAGTTTTACACTCTGCAGAGGTGGTACCCTTTACCCACAAGTCATGTTACCCATCTGCCAAGGGATCGCGACTTCCCATACACCTCTACCAAGGAGGCGAGGCAGGGTAACACTACGAGGCCTTTACAAAGTTCCACTAGCTTCAGAAAACCCGCTACAGTTTATAGGAAGCTCCAATGCAGGGTTCTTGACTGACCGCCATCGCAGCAAAATCAACCAAGGACCTCCCTACACTGACCACTCCCCTACTGCCCTTGCCCCTTTCGGGTAAGGTAGTCCTCCACTAGCTTTCCTAATTAATCAGCCAAGGGCGTCCATAAACCCTTGTGGTGGCACGTGTTTCTCAAGTTAAGCTCTATGTTCCAATTAACATTAATGATCTTGACATGAACAGTAAATAACAACGGATAACAAAAGTATAATCATGAATAATGTGTATTTTAATGCCCAAAACCACATATAGCACTAGCAAGTACTACCCAAAAAGTTTAGTGGTAAACAAGGCATAAAGATAGACAAACTAGGGTAACCTATTAGGTCCCATCAAAATTAACCTATGCAGATCATTATGATTAATTAGAACATGAGTGGGTAAAAGAAGTGATCAAGGGCACAACTTGCCTTCAATGAGCTCCTGCTCAGCTACTTCTATCTGCTGCTCACCAGGATCCTCAATCACGGGCTCTTCTACTCGCCACAATACAAACAAGCACAGTGCATATAGAGAAATTAACATTACACCAAACATATATACAAAATACACAGTAATAATCTACACATTAAAATAAAATTCTAGGAACAGGAATCATAGTTTTTGGAGTTATAGATTTTAAGTTATGGATTTTCAAAGGTTTTATGTGTTTAAAATGGGATTAAGTGTGGGATTAATTTTCTTACTGTTGTCATGATAAAACAGAGACACTAAGTGCTAGAGAATAAAATTACAAAATTTTAGAAAGTGGAATGGACTAATTTGGACTAAAAATGGATTTTCTATGAATTTATCAAGTTCTAGTAATTATTTTCATATTAAAAATCCATTTATAAATTATTTTCTCTGGTTTTATAAGGTTCTGGACTGGGCCTCAATTTCAGTTAAGCACAGGGGGCTCGGGGTAAGTCGTCCTAGACATAGAGAACAGTGGAAGTAGGACGGCGGGTTCATTATAAAATACCCTAGGGTTTCTTTAGCAAAATGTACCCGCGAAGGGGTATCTTCTATTGTGGGCCGGACGATCCAGATCCTGCGGCCTGGATTGAATCTAGTATTTAATGAAATGGTACGCGCCGAGGATCGTCGATCACGAAATCGACGGTCACGATCTAATGCGCGAAGGAGGTATACTACCGTTTGATCTGAGCCGCACAACATCCATCCCACGATCCAAACCCCATCTGACCCTGGGCCGTTCATCCCAGGATCAACAGCACTGGTGCATTCTCCCTTCCTTCGCACCGCGGCGAACAACGGCGAACAGGGCCGCGGCGCCCGACTACATTCCGGCGAGGACAACCTCCATCCCCAGAGCGCAATTCCTCAATCACAACCGCATGCACACACAGGGACATGTATCGAACCGAATAGGGGAATACTCACCGGCTCTAGTGGAACGGAGAACCCTGCCCACGACAGCTAGCGGAACAGCAGCGGCTCTGCGTCAACGTCGAGAAATTGGCGGCCGGTCCAGCCTCCGCCGCACTTGATTCCTCTAGGAATACGCCCCCCGAGATCCCGCGATACTCCCTGAACCAATCCGAGCGCCCTCTACGGCACAGTCGGCTAGAACCGAGGTGGCGGATCTCTCCCTCTCTGCGAACGCGATACTTGTGGTGGCGGCGGCGCGTTTCTGGGCAGGGATGAGGTGCGGAGGACGGGCTAAGGTCGATTGGGGTTTTAACCCCAGGATTGTTTCGGTCAGCGGCGCTTTTCACGGGTCCGAGCAGGTCCGCACGGCCACGCCATGCCGAGAAGCTCGGCGGCAGCTACGCCAACCGTGTGCGAAGAAGTCGGGGATGACAAGCGGGTCCCGCGACTCAGTGAAGGGTTGAGCAGCGTGAGAGGGAGGGCTGGCCAGTGGGCCCTAGGTGTCGGCGCCAGGTTCTGGGTGGTGCGCGGTATGCTTCTCTTGGTGGGCCAGAATGGGGTACCGAGGCCCAGTTTGGGTACTTCTCTTTTTTCACATTTTCCTTTCTCCATTTCCAAGTTAAATTTGAATTTCGAATTTGAATTCAAACATGTGATAAATTTATTCTTAATCATTTTGTAAAATTAAGTAGTATCAATTCTGAAAATATACTTTCTCTTTGTATTATATACTCTCCTTTTCTTCTCTTTTCTTCCCATTTCCTTTAATTCTCCACCTCATTATCAATATTATATTTTCATTTATTTTATTGCGATTGTATTAAATGCACAAACAAAATTCCAACATGATGCACTTTATTTTATTTCAGAATCATTTATTTTGATAAATCCCTTAAATTTTAAGTATGCTCTTTTTATGATGCAAATGAGGCACATAGAATTGCGGATAACTCTCTATTACACTTGGTATACAACTTTGAGTATTACAAATCCTACCCCCCTTAAAAATAATCTCGTCCTCGAGATTTGTAAGAAAAGGGATGTAGCCTTTTTTTCAACACATATGCACAAACAAAATCTCAACATGATGCATAATTTATTAGCAAAACATACGGTCAAATAGACCTTATTATTCCTTCTAAAATAATATCATATCATCTAAAGTAACATCTAGATCTTACAAATGGTAGTAATTTATATATATGTTTATGTAGCTTGGTGGAGCTGGTGGTGGTGGAGGAGGTTGTTGTTCTTGTTGTCTCTCCGACCGCGCTTGCCTTATTTCTTGGCGGACCTGACGTATTTCCTCGCGTTCTTGTCTTATCTGATTTTGCATCTCGGTCACCAGGTCTGTTAATTGTTGTATTACCAGTCTTTGGGCAGCAACCACTTGATCGATTTCAACAGGTGGAGGATTTGGAGAATTCTTTTCTGCTTGCTGTTGCGTGATAATCTTTCCTTTCCTGGTATTGACCATGAAAGTTAGAAGCATATGGTAATAGTTTTGCAAAGGAAATTATTCAATAAGCGGAATGAATAAGCTAGTAGCTGGTTATAATCTGAAGATTCTTTAATAGGGCTTAATCTTTGTTTTATGTTCAGATTGGGGTAACCAGTCGTATAAGGTGAATATCCAAGGGTAAGATAGAATCTGTCAAGATGAGAGATATATATGGGTGAGATAGACTACAAGATGTAGGTTAAAAGTTTGTTTGTTGTTAGGTGGGAATAGATCATATTCGCTAGAAGGTTATGATATAAGCCAAGTGGTTGGGATAAGTATGCTTGTTAGAACAAGACAAGTCTCTACGAATAAGACATAATCTTTTGAGATTAGTTAGATCTAGTACGAAAGGGTAGAATCTTTTTCGAGATAAGATGGATCTATTAAGGTAAGAATGATCTTTTTCGAGATAAGATGGATCTATTAATATAGGAGAGTATCTTTTAAGATAAGAGAATCTATTAAGATAGGAAAGAATCTTTCAAGATAAGATTGATCTATTAAAATAGATACACTTTAATGGAGAGTAATCTAGGCTGTTTAGTTATCTTATGAATTTTATTTATGCCTATATGTATATGCAGATGTAATTGTGGACATTACTCCACAACTCATCACACTCAATCAAAAATCCAAATCAAACATGTATCATAAGAACAAGCATTCAAGCATACCAATATCTACAAAAATAGTTTTGCTTTTGTTCCTAAGATTAGGTCTCCTATTTCTAAAGGTCACTTTAGGTACAGGATTTCAAAGTGTGAAATCCACATTTGTCTTTAGAAGGAAAAGGTAAGAATAATCAGAGTATAGCGGAAATAGATAAGAATAGATTAAGAAAAGTCTAGAAAAGAATCAGAGTAGCAAAGGTAAGTAGACAATGGTTGTCCGGTTCTATCTAGGTTTCGTCCTATAGTCAACATTCCTCTGATACCACTTCTGTCACACCCGGGTTTCGGGGCACCAAGACCCGGGCGCGAACATAATCACCCAGTGTGCTGGGACCAAGTCTCACACATATGATGATTCATGGCACATGATCGAATGTCACATCTTTACTACATAACAGGAGTTCTATACAAAATAAATAGATAATTACATTATAAGGAGACAACGGTCCAGCAACCCAAAGTTGACTGGGAGACGACGGCCTAGACCACTCACGAACCCATCACAGCATCCTCCATGCGCCTCATCCTGTGGTACCTGTTCTTGACCTGTGGGGGGGGGTGTGAGACAGCAAGAGTGAGCTCACATACGTTCATCGCTCAACAAGTTGTGGGGAATAATGTGCATGAACTCGCCAAAGGTGGGAGCTCACGTGAAGTGTAAGGCTTACCAAAGAGGATGGTTAGAGCTGAGCATTGCTTTTAAAGTTGGTCAAAATTTTATTAGCAATTACTAAGTATAAGTAAATACCAACCCAATTAAGTAGTAGAACAAAAGTAACATCATCACCTGCGATGCAATGCATATGACAAATTGAATTTAGTTCCATAAATTAATCATTAGAGAGTCCTGAGCTGCTCATGACCGTGAGCTCGACTAGTATACTAGTTTTACACTCTGCAGAGGTGGTACCCTTTACCCACAAGTCATGTTACCCATCTGCCAAGGGATCGCGACTTCCCATACACCTCTACCAAGGAGGCGAGGCAGGGTAACACTACGAGGCCTTTACAAAGTTCCACTAGCTTCAGAAAACCCGCTACAGTTTATAGGAAGCTCCAATGCAGGGTTCTTGACTGACCGCCATCGCAGCAAAATCAACCAAGGACCTCCCTACACTGACCACTCCCCTATTGCCCTTGCCCCTTTCGGGTAAGGTAGTCCTCCACTAGCTTTCCTAATCAATCAGCCAAGGGCGTCCATAAACCCTTGTGGTGGCACGTGTTTCTCAAGTTAAGCTCTATGTTCCAATTAACATTAATGATCTTGACATGAACAGTAAATAACAACGGATAACAAAAGTATAATCATGAATAATGTGTATCTCAATGCCCAAAACCACATATAGCACTAGCAAGTACTACCCAAAAAGTTTAGTGGTAAACAAGGCATAAAGATAGACAAACTAGGGTAACCTATTAGGTCCCATCAAAATTAACCTATGCAGATCATTATGATTAATTAGAACATGAGTGGGTAAAAGAAGTGATCAAGGGCACAACTTGCCTTCAATGAGCTCCTGCTCAGCTACTTCTATCTGCTGCTCACCAGGATCCTCAATCACGGGCTCTTCTACTCGCCACAATACAAACAAGCACAGTGAATATAGAGAAATTAACATTACACCAAACATATATACAAAATACACAGTAATAATCTACACATTAAAATAAAATTCTAGGAACAGGAATCATAGTTTTTGGAGTTATAGATTTTAAGTTATGGATTTTCAAAGGTTTTATGTGTTTAAAATGGGATTAAGTGTGGGATTAATTTTCTTACTGTTGTCATGATAAAACAGAGACACTAAGTGCTAGAGAATAAAATTACAAAATTTTAGAAAGTGGAATGGACTAATTTGGACTAAAAATGGATTTTCTATGAATTTATCAAGTTCTAGTAATTATTTTCATATTAAAAATCCATTTATAAATTATTTTCTCTGGTTTTATAAGGTTCTGGACTGGGCCTCAATTTCAGTTAAGCACAGGGGGCTCGGGGTAAGTCGTCCTAGACACAAAGAACAGTGGAAGTAGGACGGCGGGTTCATTATAAAATACCCTAGGGTTTCTTTAGCAAAATGTACCCGCGAAGGGGTATCTTCTATTGTGGGTCGGACGATCCAGATCCTGCGACCTGGATTGAATCTAGTATTTAATGAAACGGTACGCGCCGAGGATCGTCGATCACGAAATCGACGGTCACGATCTAAGGCGCGAAGGAGGTATACTACCGTTTGATCTGAGTCGCACAACATCCATCCCACGGTCCAAACCCCATTTGACCCTGGGCCGTTCATCCCGGGATCAACGGCACTGGTGCATTCTCCCTTCCTCCGCACCGCGGCGAACAACGGCGAACAGGGCCGCGGCGCCCGACTACATTCCGGCGAGGACAACCTCCATCCCCAGAGCGCAATTCCTCAATCACAACCGCATGCACACACAGGGACATGTACCGAACCGAATAGTGGAACGGAGAACCCTGCCCACGACAGCTAGCGGAACAGCAGCGGCTCTGCGTCAACGTCGAGAAATTGGCGGCCGGTCCAGCCTCCGCCGCACTTGATTCCTCTAGGAATACGCCCGCCGAGATCCCGCGATACTCCCTGAACCAATCCGAGCACCCTCTACGCCACAGTCGGCCAGAACCGCGGTGGCGGATCTCTCCCTCTCTGCGAACACGATACTGGTGGTGGCGGCGGCGCGTTTCTGGGCAGGGATGAGGTGCGGAGGACGGGCGAAGGTCGATTGGGGTTTTAACCCCCGGATTGCTTCGGTCAGCGGCGCTTTTCACGGGTCCGAGCAGGTCCGCACGGCCACGCCATGCCGAGAAGCTCGGCGGCAGCTACGCCAACCGTGCGCGAAGAAGTCGGGGATGACAAGCGGGTCCCACGACTCAGTGAAGGGTTGAGCAGCGCGAGAGGGAGGGCTGGCCAGTGGGCCCTAGGTGTCGGCGCCAGGTTCTGGGTGGTGCGCGGTATGTGTCGGCGTTTCGAGACCGGAGGGTCCCTTGGGCCGACGAGTGAGTGTCGCCGCGTTGTAGGATCTAGGACACCGGCTAGAGGGGGGGGGGAATAGACGGTTTTGACTAAAAACAACAATACTAAGTAAATTTAATCAATACAACAAGGGGAATAAATTTACTAGTGTCAATAAGTAAACAATGTATGAAAGACAACTACGGAGATTGAATACTTGAAGAACAATAAGCAAAACACTAATCAATTGCAAGGCAATAAGTAATGCTAGAAGGAATAGACACCGAAATTTATCCCGTGGTATCGGTGATTTGCCGATCACCCCTAATCCACGTTGAGGTGGACTTCAAGCTCTCACTTGCTCCTCTATCAAGACACGACTTGATCTTTGAGCCAAGTGGACAAGAAATCACTCAATACCTCGATTCCACTAATGTCACCTTTGCCGCTCCGGCGAGGTAGGCGCGAACCCCTCACAATCAACACCGCGGCTTCTCCACAATCTTCTTGGAGAGCTCGACGGAGACAATCACCCGAGCCGTCTAGGAGGCGGCAACCTCCAAGAGTAACAAGCCAACGACGCTTGCTCGGTGTACCACCTAGTGCCTCAAGAATCACCAAATGATGCAAATGCACTAGGAACCCTCAATCTCTCACTAGAATGCAACCTCAAGCAAAGAGTGTGAGAGAGTGAGTTGGAGGATCACAAATGAGCTCAATGTGTGCAAGGAATGGCCAAGAGAGGTCTCACACACGAGCTACCCTTCTATTTATAGTCCCCCATCTAAAACCAACCGTTATGTGCAAAAGGGGGCAGTTCTGCGCACGCGCGGACCGTCCGCGCCCTAGGGCCGGACGGTCCGCCGTACACCATAACGGCTATAATGACCGTTGAAACATGTCAGAGCAGACTCAAAAGGTGGGTCCGGACAGTCTGCCCTTCAAGGTCGGACCGTCCGCGACCTGGCAATTTCAAACACCCGAGCCTCGGATCAAACGGAGTTAACACACGCGGACCGTCCGGCTATAAATCCCGGACCGTCCGCGACCTGAGACAGTACTGTCCAGACTGGTCCCCCGGACCGTCCGTAGTACAAATCAATAAAAACACACAGTCCCTGTCCAAAAACGAGTTAGACACATGTGGACCGTCCGCGCCTCACAGGCGGACCGTCCGCCTATAATTCAGGGACTGACCCGAAGCCTCCTTCCTCTGGTCAGGACTGCGGACGGTCCGGCCCTAAGGCCCGGACGGTCCGCAGTGCAAAAGAATACAGAGTCAACACAAATGGTCAAACCTCGGACCCTCTGGAGGATCGCGGACAGTCCGCCCCCAAGGGCCGGACAGTCCGCGCGACCAAGACTTCTCAAATTTCAAACATGCTTTTGAATGAACTTTTAACTCACGAAATGAGAAGCGCTGTTAGTCCTTATGCAAATGCAACTACTTGATGCTCTATGAGGCACTAAGTTTTACACAGATCTAAGTCATTGACCCCTCTTAATAGTACGGCTATCTAGCCTACTAATCCGGTCAGGTATCTTCTCTAAACTCCTCAAGACCGGCAAAAGTAAAACCTATATTATACCTTTGCCTTCATCTGATCCACAACTAATGCGTATGACTCTTCAACATTTCTTGTTCTATGTGGTCCAACCCTGCATTCTTATTTCTCCAAGAATCGTTAGTCCACAAGTAGTTGTCATTAATTACCAAAACATTACCAAAGGGGCCTAGATGATTCACAATCTCCCCCTTTTTGGTAATTGATGACAACACCACATAGTATATTAAAGGGAAGTTTAGTTTCTCCAAATCTCTCTCATACCTAAGGTATAAGATAGATCTTGGAGATGAGTTTCATAGGACTTATCTTGATTTGAAGTTCTGTCCAAGAGATAGATAAATCCAAATAAAAACTCAGTATGCAAGAAAGGCTCCCCCTAAGTGTGTGCAGGATTATTTGAAGTTGAAGATATAACACACATAATATATTGGAGCTTGATGGAGACTTTCCTACAATCATGGTTATCGAGGCATACAAGAGATGATTCGTAGAGTGAGCGCAGCAATTAAAATCACATCTCGATTAACCACACACAGAGTAATTTGAACTAAAACATAGTTCATCCCACAGAATATCACAGATAATTGTCCACAGACATACGACATAGAGGTACAGATAATAGTCCACAGACATACGACATAGAGTTAATAGATCAAACCAAGTTCCAAATGCATAAGACATAAACTAAAGCGGCATGAAAAAGGTAGAATGCATATGCATGGTCTTAGTGTCCACATAGAACCACCAACTCCCCCTGAAGGAGACACCTCGCCTGACAACTTCTCATCACTTCTCTCCCCCTTTGGCATCAATTACCACAAAGGAGAGGCCTTACTGATCACTCGGCGGAGGATGCATGTTGTAATAATGAGTGCTGAAGGTGTCAAACAGGGAGGAGAACTGGCCAAAGTCCTGCTGGAGCTGCTGCTGCCTCTGACTTATATCATGCATGTTGTCAGTTGTAGAAAGATTGTCAAACTGACTGGAGAGAGCACCCATGTTATCTTGAAAACTTTGTTGCATATTATTCAGCCTTGACATGATGGGATCAGTGACATTAGTGTGAATTTGATCACGAAAGTTAGAAAATTCAGAGTTGAGCGCATCCCAGTTGCTGTCAAAGCGAGACTGCATGTCATCGAGGCGGTGATCCACATGTGACATCAACCCCTCAAAGCGAGTATCAATATGAGTCTCCAGCCCTTGCTGCATAGTGTGAAAATAAGGATCAAAATATCCTGGAGCAGGCTCCCAATAGTGTTGAGGCTGAGGAGGAGGTGGAGGAGGAGGCATCTGCTGTTCCTCAACATTAGGAGCTGCTCCACCTTCATAGCCAGGGTCTTCCTCATCATCTGGGAATGGAGTGAGTGGCCTGGTGAGAAACCCTATCTCATTCTTAAAAGGCCTGAATGGAGTGTGAACAATCTCACATGGGCCCTCAAATCTTGTCTTGGATTTGATAAGAGCCATAATGTATGGAGCATATGCCAAGTTTTGATTCTTGTCCATCTTTAAATCATTAAGCTGCCTCATCATGAAAAGAACAATGTTCATGACTTCACCATTCATGATGTGCTGGATTATGTTCCAGAACTTATCTCGAATTTTACTCTTATCACCACTCTTGGGAAGAATGGTGACTCTGGCAATCTTGTTGATGACAGCAGGATGATGTCTGAGTCCTGCTGTTTCTCCAAATCTCCTGGGTATACCGAGCCTGGCTGGCTCATAAAACTGCACAAAACCCTGAAAATTATCTTCAGTATATAGATCCACCCCAGCAGAAATGGTGCCATAGTCCAGACTGTTGGCAGCGGCAAAGTCAGCAAAAGAAGCAGAATACCGCTTGAAGCCAGTCATCCAGGTGATAGATTCTTCTGCAATATCAATCTCTGAGGTAGCCAAGAATTGCTTAACTGCCATTTCATTGAAATCGGTGTGCTGCCCCATAAACTGATATAACCCACATGTTTCAAATTTGGGGATGAGACCCTCCATGACTGATTGACTGAGCAAGAAGGACCAATCAATCACCTGATGCTTATGAAAGTTGGTATCCACCAGGGTGCCCCAAAAGACATCAAACTGCAGCTGAGTGTGGAAAAACTGAATATTGGTATCTGATGGCAGAGCATACTGGTTCACAGTCCGTCTAGAGCAGTACTCAGCCATAGAAAATCTCCGCTTGGGATAAGTCCATCCTTGGATATCAATGGGATAATCTGGATGAACATGAAGAAAATCTTCGGCATCCATGGATTCAGTGCCCCCAGCTGAGGATTGGGCCTCTGAATCAGTGGTCGGTGTATAATCATCATCATTGCCACGAGGGCGCTTTGATTTAAAGCGACCTGCAAGTTTCTTGCGGAGACCACCAAAACCACTGCAACAAGGTGACAGACATCCAGAGATAAATAATTGGGACCAATCGCCACTTATAAAAAGGAATGGAATGGTAATGCTCTGCCAGGGTCCGGACGGTCCGCGCTAGGGGGCCGGACGGTCCGCGCCAGAGGCCCGGACGGTCCGCGTCCACCAGGCGGACGGTCCGCGACCGACCAGGGGCGACTCCAAGAACCCTAGCCACCACAAGTGTTCAATTTGATGTTTTTGCAGATAATACCCAGCCAAACAAGTTCAAAATTTTGCATAGCATTGATATTGAGAAGAACTATCAATCCCACCAATCAGATTTTGAAACCCACTGCTCAATTTCAGATCAGAGAAGAAACCCAAATAATCTCAAGGTTGATGAAATTTGATTAAATCCACAAGATTTGAAGATACCGTGATGAAGACATGTTGAGGGAATGTTGCTGCAAGCTGTCGGACTGTCCGCACGCAACTTCACTTCACGGTCCGCGCACACTCGACACAAGAGAGTATATAGCGAGTGGAGAGCAAGAGAGAACAACCGAATGGGCACAACTGGCAAGTCTGCGGGCTCTGTCCCTTTTTCTGCCCTGTCGCGGACGGTCCGCGCGGGGGCGGCGGACGGTCTGCGCCCTGATGATCTCAGACGGTCTGCGAGGCTGCTCGGACTATCCATTTCCTGATGCTGCGGACGGTCCGCGGTCCATGGGCGGACGGTCCGCGGCCTGATACTCATTTTTCCAATTTTTGTCCACTTTCTGATTTTGAATTCCGAATCCGAATTGGTGCTCATATATGGACATTTTGACCAATCCAAGAGTTGGTATGCATGCATATACATATGATGTAATTGAGTAATGCAAGTTTTTGGAATTAAACTATCTAGAGCAATTAGAAATGAAAAATGCACAAATAATACCAAATAAATAGCATAAAAAGCATACTTAGACCCGAGATGCAAGACGACACATGTGTGATCAACTTCAAGTCACATTTGAGATATCGATCACATTCATTTCACTTCTTAGAGAACAAAATCTTGTTTCATCCAAAGGTTTTGTAAAAATGTCTGCTAATTGATCATCGGTGCCAATGGAATAAATAGAGATATCTCCCTTGCCAACATGATCTCTTAAGAAGTGATGCCGTATATCAATATGCTTGGTTCTTGAGTGTTGGACCGGATTGGTAGCCAATTTTACCGCACTCTCATTATCACACATGAGAGGCACATTCTTGAAAATAATTCCATAGTCCAATAAGGTTTGTTTCATCCATAATAGTTGAGCACAACAATTTCCGGCCGATATATATTCCGCCTCGGCGGTAGATAGAGCAACCGAATTTTGTTTCTTAGAAGACCATGAAACAAGAGATCTACCAAGAAATTGACAACAACCGGAGGTGCTTTTTCTATCAACTTTGCACCCCGCATAGTCCGAATCCGAATATCCAATTAATTCAAATTGAGCACCTTTGGGATACCATAGACCAATATTGGGAGTATACTTCAAATATCTTAGAATTCTTTTAGCGGCCTTCAAGTGAATCTCTCTAGGAGAAGCTTGAAATCGAGCACACATGCATACACTAAACATAACATCGGGCCTAGATGCGGTAATATAAAGCAAACTACCAATTATTGAACGATAAAGTTTTTGATCAACTATAGTACCTCCTTCATCTAAGTCTAGATGACCATTTGTTGCCATTGGAGTCTTGATAGGCTTAGCATTTTCTAAACCAAACTTCTTGAGCATGTCCTTCAAATATTTTGATTGACTTATAAAAATTCCATCTTTCAATTGTTTGATTTGAAGGCCAAGAAAGAAGCTCAATTCTCCTATCATAGACATTTCAAATTCCTTTGACATCATTTTTCCGAACTCCTCACAAAATAATTCATTAGTAGATCCAAAAATAATATCATCAACGTAGATTTGACAAACAAATAAATCTTTGCCAATTCTTTTAGTGAATAGAGTAGTGTCAACCTTCCCAATTTTGAAGTCTTTGGAAAGCAAGAAATCCCTAAGCCTTTCATACCAAGCGCGTGGAGCTTGCTTAAGCCCATAGAGAGCTTTAGAAAGCTTGAACACATGGTTAGGTCTTTTGGGGTCCTCAAAACCGGGAGGTTGTTCAACATACACTAGTTCACTAATCTTACCATTTAGAAAGGCACTCTTTACATCCATTTGGTAGAGCTTGATATTGTGTGCACAAGCATAAGCAAGTAGAATCCGGATTGCTTCTAATCTTGCTACGGGAGCAAATGTCTCCCCAAAATCCAATCCTTCAATTTGAGTATATCCTTGTGCTACTAATCTTGCCTTGTTTCTTACTACCACACCATCTTCATTGTGCTTGTTGCGAAACACCCATTTTGTACCAATAACATTGTGGTTCTTTGGTCTCTCAACAAGCTCCCAAACTTCATTTCGAGCGAAGTTATTTAATTCTTCATGCATTGCATTCACCCAATCAACATCAAGTAGAGATTCATCTACACGGTTAGGTTCCATACAAGATACAAAAGAGAAATGTTCACAAAATGAAGCTATGCGAGAGCGAGTTTGAACACCCTTACTAATATCACCCACAATTTGATCAACCGGGTGATCCTTCACAATGGAATGATGAATTCTTGATACCGTTTGATAGTTGCTTGTTGAAGCATTAGGAGGAACCGTAGGTCTTGAAGTACCTTGATCATGAGTATCCATGGTTTCATCAAGTTGTTGGCTTTGGTGATCTTCCTCATTTATAGTTGAGGATGAAGGAATGACAACCACACTATCTTCATCATCATCTTCCTTAGGTTTTATTTCACCAATGGCCATTGTTTTCATTGCATTTATCAATTGAGTTCCCCCAACATCATCGAGATTATCACTCTCATCTTGAGACCCATTTGTTTCATCAAATTCAACATCATATGCTTCCTCAATAATACCATGAGTTTTGTTGAAGACTCTATAAGCCTTACTATTTGATGAATATCCAAGAAGAAAACCCTCATCACATTTCTTCTCAAATTTAGAAAGCCGGCTTCCCTTTCTCAAAATATAACATTTGTAACCAAATACCCTAAAATATGAGATATTTGGCTTTCTACCAATGAGCAATTCATATGGAGTTTTCTTCAAGAGCTTGTGACAATATAGTCTATTTGATGAATGACAAGCGGTATTTATTGCCTCGGCCCAATAAGAATCCGATATATTATATTCCGCTAACATAGACCTTGCCATATCAATAAGAGTTCTATTCTTTCTTTCAACAATACCGTTTTGTTCCGGGGTATATTTGGAAGAGAATTCATGTTTGATACCCTTGTCATCACAATATTGATCAATCCTTGCATTTTTGAATTCCGACCCATTATCACTTCTAACCTTTTTGATGTCGAAATCAAATTGATTTTGAGCCAATATAGCAAATGACTTGAATGTTTCAAACACATTGGATTTGTCTCGTAGAAAATAAACCCAAGTAAATCTTGAATAGTCATCCACAATCACAAGACAATAAGAATTACCACCAATACTTACAAAAGATGTGGGCCCAAATAAATCCATGTGAAGTAATTCCAAAGGTCGATGAGTGGACATTTGACTTTTATTTGGATGAGTATTTGCTACTTGCTTACCGGCTTGACAAGAGCTACACAATTTGTTCTTTTCAAACTTCACATCTTTTAAGCCTCGAACTAAGTCATGCTTGGTTAACCGATTGAGTTGCTTCATCCCAACATGACCAAGTCTTCTATGCCATAACCAACCTAGTGAAGCTTTTGAAAATAAGCAAGTTGTGAGCTTTGCCTCATTAGATGAGAAATCAACAAGATAAAGATTTTCATGTCTAAAACCTTTAAATTTAAGATTGCTACCATCAACACTAGAGATAATAACATCTTCAACTGTGAAATTGCAACAAAATCCTAAATCACATAATTGAGCTACGGAAAGTAAATTAAAATTCAAAGACTCAACCAATAGCACATTTGATATAGAATGATCATTTGAAATAGCAATTTTACCCAAACCTTTAACCTTTCCTTTACGATTATCTCCAAATGTGATACTATCATAATTTGAGCAATCTTCCTCACTCATTTGGGTAAACATCTTCATATCCCCGGTCATGTGTTGAGTACATCCACTATCCAACACCCAATGATTCCCTCCCGCCTTGTAGTTTACCTACAAAAGGAAATCAATCTCTTTTAGGTACCCAAACTTGCTTGGGTCCTTGGATGTTAGTGACCAAGGTCTTTGGCACCCAAATAGCTTTCTTTTTGTTTCCAACAATTGAAGTACCAACAAATTTAGCATGAACACCTTTTGCATTATGAGAAAGAACATAACAATGCTCAAAACAAGTGGAGGATACATGTTTGAACTTGGGACAATTTTTCTTAACATGTCCCTTTTTGTGACACTTGTGACACACTTTGTCACATTCTTTCACAAACAATGTCTTTTGCTTTACAAAAGCATTTTTTCCTTTCTTGGGAACATATCCAAGACCTTCACGGTTAAGAGAACATCGTTGACTTCCCAATATGAAATCCAATTTCTTCTTACCACCATATGCCTTTTCTAGGTCATGAGTTAGAGTATTTATTCTATCCACTAACACTTCATTCTCAACAATAACTTTTGATTCATCAAGAGCAATATTATCATTGAGAGAAATTTTGCATTTATCACAAATAGAGTTAGTAGGTAGTGGTTCACTTGTAAGACTATCAAGTAAGTCACAAGTGACTCCAACATCCTTAGTGACCACCTCAACTTCATGCACAATAGATGATTTTTGAGCATCCGCAAGCTTCTCACAATTTTCTTTGAGATCATTGTGAGAGGTCTTGAGCTCCTCAAAAGACACTTGGAGGTTTTTATACAATTCCTTCAAGGCCTTAAATTTTTCTTTTTCTTTGTGCATGTAGTCATCGGCCTCACCTAACATTCTAACAAGATCATCATATGAATAGCCATCATCATCAACATCATCGATATCATCATCATCATTTATATCATTTAAATCGGTGATGATTTTTACCTTAGCATCTCCCTTTGCCATGAGGCAATGGGGGGATGAGAAGAGTGAGGGAGCTTCCTTGATGGCAATTCCGGCATTAAGCTTGGATGAGGTGTCATCATCATCATCATCCGAGCTATCATCCGAGTCCCATTCAACTAAGTAGGCTTTGCCATCTTTCTTCTTGTTATAGTATTTCTTTTTCTTCTTGTCACTTTCATCTTTGCCCTTCTTCTTCTTGCTTGGACAATTCATGGCAATGTGACCGGGTTCCCCACACTCAAAACATTTTCTATCATTGAAAGCATTTCTTCTAGATGTTTGACCTCTTCTAGGTTGACCTCTTTTCATCTTCATGAATTTATTGAATTTCCTTACAAATAAAGCCATGTCACCATCACTCTCACTTTCATTTTCTTCATCATTGCTATCTTCCTTTTCAATTGCCTTTGAGGCCTTGGCTTTGAGAGCAATAGATTCATTTTTCACCTTCTTTGCCAAACTTAAAGCATCGGCTTGTGACTTCTTAAATATATCTTGAGTGAGAATTTCTCCCAATACTTCGGTTGGAGAGGTTGTAGATAGATCACTCCTTACTAGCATTGTCACAATAGTCTCATATTTCTCCGGAAGTGATCTAAGGAACTTGTGTGTGAAATCCACATCCGGTACATTAAAACCAAGTCCTTTGAGTTCATTTACAATCTCATTCAATCGATTGAACATATCGGATACACTCTCATCTTCTTTCATAATAAATTGCTCAAACTTCCCTTTGCACACATATAGTTTGGCACTCTTCACAATTGTAGTTCCTTCATGAATTTCCATTAGTTTTACCCAAATCTCATGAGCGGTTGTGAGATTCTTGATACGATTGAACTCATTTATATCAAGAGCATCATAAAAGACATTCATGGCTTGATCATTTGTGAGGATATTCTCATTATCACTAACGGATGGTTCATCTTCCTTCAATACAACAAATCCATCTCTAACAATTGGCCAAATTTTTCCACCCATTGCTCTAAGATGCATTGACATTCTTATTTTCCAATAATCATAATTGTTTCCATCAAAGTGCGGTGGCTTCCCAATGTGCACATTGTTGTTACTAGCCATTTTGTCCCACTCCGGGATGATTAGATCCACAAACAATGGAGTCCTCAGCTCTGATACCACTTGTAGGATCTAGGACACCGGCTAGAGGGGGGGAATAGACGGTTTTGACTAAAAACAACAATACTAAGTAAATTTAATCAATACAACAAGGGGAATAAATTTACTAGTGTCAATAAGTAAACAATGTATGAAAGACAACTACGGAGATTGAATACTTGAAGAACAATAAGCAAAACACTAATCAATTGCAAGGCAATAAGTAATGCTAGAAGGAATAGACACCGAAATTTATCCTGTGGTATCGGTGATTTGCCGATCACCCCTAATCCACGTTGAGGTGGACTTCAAGCTCTCACTTGCTCCTCTATCAAGACACGACTTGATCTTTGAGCCAAGTGGACAAGAAATCACTCAATACCTCGATTCCACTAATGTCACCTTTGCCGCTCCGGCGAGGTAGGCGCGAACCCCTCACAATCAACACCGCGGCTTCTCCACAATCTTCTTGGAGAGCTCGACGGAGACAATCACCCGAGCCGTCTAGGAGGCGGCAACCTCCAAGAGTAACAAGCCAACGACGCTTGCTCGGTGTACCACCTAGTGCCTCAAGAATCACCAAATGATGCAAATGCACTAGGAACCCTCAATCTCTCACTAGAATGCAACCTCAAGCAAAGAGTGTGAAGAGTGAGTTGGAGGATCACAAATGAGCTCAATGTGTGCAAGGAATGGCCAAGAGAGGTCTCACACACGAGCTACCCTTCTATTTATAGTCCCCCATCTAAAACCAACCGTTATGTGCAAAAGGGGACAGTTCTGCGCACGCGCGGACCGTCCGCGCCCTAGGGCCGGACGGTCCGCCGTACACCATAACGGCTATAATGACCGTTGAAACATGTCAGAGCAGACTCAAAAGGTGGGTCCGGACAGTCCGCCCTTCAAGGTCGGACCGTCCGCGACCTGGCAATTTCAAACACCCGAGCCTCGGATCAAACGGAGTTAACACACGCGGACCGTCCGGCTATAAATCCCGGACCGTCCGCGACCTGAGACAGTACTGTCCGGACTGGTCCCCCGGACCGTCCGTAGTACAAATCAATAAAAACACACAGTCCCTGTCCAAAAACGAGTTAGACACATGCGGACCGTCCGCGCCTCACAGGCGGACCGTCCGCCTATAATTCAGGGACTGACCCGAAGCCTCCTTCCTCTGGTCAGGACTGCGGACGGTCCGGCCCTAAGGCCCGGACGGTCCGCAGTGCAAAAGAATACAGAGTCAACACAAATGGTCAAACCTTGGACCCTCTGGAGGATCGCGGACAGTCCGCCCCCAAGGGCCGGACAGTCCGCGCGACCAAGACTTCTCAAATTTCAAACATGCTTTTGAATGAACTTTTAACTCACGAAATGAGAAGCGCTGTTAGTCCTTATGCAAATGCAACTACTTGATGCTCTATGAGGCACTAAGTTTTACACAGATCTAAGTCATTGACCCCTCTTAATAGTACGGCTATCTAGCCTACTAATCCGGTCAGGTATCTTCTCTAAACTCCTCAAGACCGGCAAAAGTAAAACCTATATTATACCTTTGCCTTCATCTGATCCACAACTAATGCGTATGACTCTTCAACATTTCCTGTTCTATGTGGTCCAACCCTGCATTCTTATTTCTCCAAGAATCGTTAGTCCACAAGTAGTTGTCATTAATTACCAAAACATTACCAAAGGGGCCTAGATGATTCACACGCGTGCCCCAGCCCAGATGGGTCGAGCGCGATGGCGAGCGCGAAGGGGGGAGAGCGAGGCGGCCGGAGACCAGCGTGAGAGAGGTTGGAATCCCGCGGCCTTCGTGTTCGTCCCGCGCCCAGGTCGGGTGCGCTTGCAGTAGGGGGTTACAAGCGTCCACGCGGGTGAGGGAGCGAGCGGCTTCCAAGCGAGCGCCTATCTCGTCCTCGTCCCCGCGCGGCCAACCCTCTCTAAGAGGGCCCTGGTCCTTCCTTTTATAGGCGTAAGGGGAGGATCCAGGTGTACAATGGGGGGTGTAGCGGAGTGCTACGTGTCTAGCGGAGGAGAGCTAGCGCCCTAAGTACATGCCGATGTGGCAGCCGGAGAGATTTTGGCACCCAGATGGTGTGATGTCGTGGCCGTCGGAGGAGCGATGGAGCCTGGCGGAGGGACAGCTGTCGGAGCGGTTGAGTCCTTGCTGACGTCCTCTTGCTTCCGTAAGGGGGCTGAGAGCCGCCGTCGTCACAGAGTATGCGGGGTGCCATCATTGCCTATCTGGCGGAGCTAGCCAGATGGGACACCGGTCTTGTTCCCTGCGGCCCGAGTCAGCTCGGGGTAGGGTGATGATGCCGCCTCCTGTTGACGTGGCTGGCCTGCGCCCTAGGTTGGGCGATGTGGAGGCTCCTCCGAAGCCGAGGTCGAGTCTGTCCTCCATGGCCGAGGCCGAGTCCGAGCCCCTGGGTCGGGCGAGGCGGAGGTCAACGGCAGAGGCCGGGGCGGAGTCCGAGCCATTGGGTTGGGCGAAGCGGAGTTCGTCGTCTTCTGGGGCTGAGCCCGAGTCCGAGCCCTGGGTCGGGCGGAGCGGAGTTCGCCGTCTTCCGGGACTTAGCCCGAGTCAGAGCCCTGGGTCGGGCGGAGCGGAGTTCGCCGTCTTCTGGGACTTAGCCCGAGTCCGAGCCCTGGGTCGGGCGGAGCGGAGTTCGCCGTCTTCCAGGACTTAGCCCGAGTCCGAGCCCTGGGTCAGGCGGAGCGGAGTTCGCCGTCTTCCGGGACTTAGCCCGAGTCCGAGCCCTGGGTCGGGCGGAGCGGAGTTCGCCGTCTTCCGGGACTTAGCCCGAGTCCGAGCCCTGGGTCGGGCGGAGCGGAGTTCGCCGTCTTCCGGGACTTAGCCTGAGTCCGAGCCCTGGGTCGGGCGAAGCGGAGCTTCCTATGGTGCCTATGGCAGGGCCTGACTGCCTGTCAATCTCACTCTGTCAAGTGGCACTGCAATCGGAGTGGCGCAGGCGGCGCTGTCCTTCTGTCAGGCCGGTCAGTGGAGCGGCGAAGTGACAGCGGTCACTTTGGCTCTGCCGGGGGGCGCGCGTCAGGATAAAGTTCTCAGGCCACCTTTGCGTTAAATGCTCCTGCGATTTGGTCGGTCGGTGCGGCGATTTAGTCAGGGTTGCTTCTTAGCGAAGGCAGGGCCTCGGGCGAGCCGGAAATATGTTCGCCATCGGAGGGGGGCCTCGGGCGAGACGGAAATCCTCCGGGGTCGGCTGCCCTTGTCCGAGGCTAGGCTCGGGCGAGGCGTGATCGAGTCGCTCGAATGGACCGATCCCTGACTTAATCGCACCCATCAGGCCTTAGCAGCTTTATGCTGATGGGGGTTACCAGCTGAGAATTAGGAGTCTTGAGGGTACCCCTAATTATGGTCCCCGACAGTAGCCCCCGAGCCTCGAAGGGAGTGTTAGCACTCGCTTGGAGGCTTTCGTCACACTGTTTTGCAAGGGGACCAGCCTTTCTCGGTTGCATTTTGTTCCGGTGGGTGCGCGCGAGCGCACCCGCCGGGTGTAGCCCCCGAGGCCTCGGAGGAGTGGTTTCACTCCTTCGAGGTCTTAATGCCTCGCGTAATGCTTCGGCTGGTCTGGTTGTTCCCTCATGCGAGCTGGCCGTAGCCCGGGTGTACGGTCGGGTCCCAAGTTCTCGGGCTGGTATGTTGACGCTGTCAACGGTTTGGCCGGAGCCGGGTTTGCGAGAGCAGCCCCCGAGCCTCCGCACAGGGCGAGAGGGCGATCAGGGACAGACTCGGCTTTTTTACATACGCCCCTGCGTCGCCTTTCCGCAAGGAGGAGGGGGGGAAGCTCCATGTTGCCCTCGATGGGCGCCGAACATGGTGTCTCCGGTGAGCTGCAAGCGGGTAATCCGAGTGGACGTCCGTGCCCCGTTCGTTAGGGGTCGGCTAGGGGCCCAGAGGCACGCCCAAAAGTACCTGTGGGTGATCTGCCGGACCCGGTCCCCTGGCGACGGGGTCCGAGGGCTCGATGCCTCCCTCTGATGGGATTCCGTTACAAGATCGCTCCCGCTGGTCTCGGAAATGTCCTAGGGTACCTCGGGAGCGCAGCCCGAGCCTTGGTTATGTATCGAACGTACCCATGGTCATCCCTCGCTCGGCGTCTGAGGCGGCTGTGAACCCTTCGGGGGCCAGCCTTCGAACCCCTGATCAGTAATGGGTGCGGAGCCCGAGTAGCCTGAGGCGGCCGTGGAACCCTTCGTGGGACCGGCCTTCGAACCTCTGACCAATAGTGGGTGTAGGGCCCACGCGATCTGAGGCGGGTGTCGAACCCTTCGGGGGGCCAGCCTTCGAACCTCTGATCAGTAGGGAGGCTCGGAGCCTGGTTCCTTCCTGGGGAAGGATCCTTTTCGGGGTATCCCCCTTTCCCGGTCCCTGTTGCAAGAGAGAGAGAAAGAGGAAAAAAGGAAAAGGATACGAAATCGAACGACGCGGCGTACCTTTCCTGACACGGTCATTATGGCGAAGGCGAAACGTCGCCCGCTTCTCCTGCCTGAGGCGCCGCCTGTCCCGCCGCGGAGTTAATGCGACGGGCGAGTGGTTGACGGGGCGACCGTTGCGCGTGCGCGAGCCGTCCGGGGAACGGCTGTTTGGCTTTGCGTTTTCGAATCCCGCGTCCGGTCCGGGCGGAACGTTTGAACCGGTCTCGCCTTGGTCTTTATATACCCGGGAGAGGGTCTGGTGACGGTTCTTTGCTCCGCTTCCTGCCTCCCTCTTAGGTTTTCGCAACCGAGAGACTTAGCTAGAGAAGAGGAAACCGCCCTTCCTGCCCCTTGCGCCGCCATCCCTTCCGCTCGGTGATGGCTGACCGGTTGACCATCATCTCGCCGCGCGATCCATGGCCTTTTTCCACGGTGACGGCGAGTGATCTGGAGGATCTGGTTGGCGAGGGTTTACTTCGCCCTCTCACCGATGAGCAGCGACCGGAATGGATTCCTCCCGTGGGCGGAGCCGCTCCGTCCCCACCGCCGGGGTACATCGTGAGCTTTGTCTCCTTCCACGAGCGGGGATTCGGTGTGCCGGCGGGCCGCTTTATGCGGGCGATCCTACACCACTACGGGGTGGAGTTGCACAACCTCACCCCCAACTCCATCTCGTAGGCCGCCATCTTCGTAGCGGTGTGCGAGGGGTACTTGGGGATCGCCCCCCATTGGGATTTGTGGACCCATCTCTTTTTCGCGGAGCTTTTTGCCTCGCCGACGGGGGAGAGGAAAGTCCACGCAGCGGTGCGGGCCGGCGGCTGCACCCTCCTGCTGAGGCAGTCGCGGGCGTCGCTGTATATTCCTGCCATCCTCGCGTCCTCGAACAAGGGGTGGCAGCGCCGGTGGTTCTACCTCCGGAATGACGGCGAGTTGCTCCCGCCGTTCTCCCAGCGAGTAGTCACCACTGCCATCGACGCTTGGCGCCACGGGACCCCGCACGAAAGACAGAAGAACCTCGAACCCCTTCTCCAGGCCTTGGAGGCGTTGCGGAAGGGGGGACTCACCGCTGCGGGAGTGATTGCCGCCATCCACCGTCGGAGGGTGCTTCCCTTGGCGGAGCGACGGCTGTCGCTTTGGGAGATGACACCGGAGGCTGACTTGGAGGGCTCGCGGATGTCCTCTGATCCTCTTCCCTTCGACGCCCTCCACGGGCGGGTGTCCATCGCGTTGGGGAAGCCGGACCCCACCGCCTACTCCCAGCTTTCGATGCGCCCAGACCAAGGGTGCGTGACTCTGGTGAGTGTCCGCTTCTTCCTTCCTCTTGCATCGGGTTGCTCCTGGTTCTTACGGTTGGGGTTTTCCCCCTTCTTCAGGAGGTGGGGTGGCACAAGCCTTCCCTGCCACGGGTCCCGCAAGATGCGGTGGACCGAGCAGCGCGGCGGGTCGCCGCGGAGGAGAAGAAGAAGAAGAAGGACGCGGAGAAGGCCCGGGCCCGTGAGCGAAGGCGGGCTCGAGACGCCTTGGAGAAGCTTCGTCGCCGGCAGGAGAGGGAGGGGCTCCCAAGGGAGCCGTCGCCGGAAACACCCAACGACGACGACGACGATGAAGATGATGAGGAGGAGGACGACATGGCTGCACGCCTCGGCCTCAGCCCCGGCTTGGGGTTTGGCCTGGAGCCGTCAAACCAGCCCCCGAGCGGGCTGATGTCGTCAGTCCCCGGGGTCGGGACGCCGAGGTCCCAGCTCGAGGGGCAGGGGCAATCCGAGAGGGTACCGGACCCCTCGGCTGGAAGAGCTGAGGCGACCCCCGGGGGCCAGGCCGGAGCGTCTGCTCCCCGAGAGCCACCGCCCGCGCCGGCAGCGCAGGGGAGCGACCCTCAGGTCGCCGTGACAGTGCCTGGGCAGTCTGCCCCCCGGGCGTCCAGGGCGCTCAAAGCAAGGGTGGTGCCGAAGCTGCCGGCGAAGCGGACCTCGGCGGCGGTTCCGGGGGTCGAGGTCCAAGAGACTTCCCCCCAGGCACGGTTGATCATGGCCCGGAGCGGGTAAGTATCTCGGAATGTCTTCGTCCTGGCTTTTCATTCATATGTCCCGGTCGTGATTTTCCTTTTTCCCTCAGCAAGCGGAGCCATGGCCTGACCGACCTGGCACCTCGGAAGGCCCTTAAGACGGCGCCGGCTTGCGTGGCCAGCGCCGCTCCAGGCCTTGCCGTCCAGCCGACCTTCTCGCAAGGCGTTCCACCGCAGGGGGCTCAGGCGGCACCGATCGCCGTGTAGCAGGTTCCCGAGGCTGGCTCTTCTGCCGAGGCGGCCATTGTGATAGGGGAGGCGGCTGACGCTGATGTGGTCCCGAGCCCACCGGACGTGCCGGCCACGCCGGCGCCTGCCGCTACTGAAGTCGCCGCCGTCCCAGTCGGAGAGCGATCGGTTGTTGCCGACGTTGAGACGGCTGATGCGTCGGCGCTTGGTGCCTCGGAAGAGGGGGGCGTGGAGACGCAATCCGTCCCGCCGGGTGGCAGCCTCGTCGCTGTGCGACAGAGCTCCGAGGGCCGGCGCCAGTTGCTCCGGTTCCGGACCCGTGAGGCCTCGGACCCCGTCTTCGTTCTCGATGATGAACGGGAGGACCAGTCCTGGGATGAGCTCCGCGAGTGTGCTGAAGCAACAGTGGGGTTGCTCCGGTCGTCGCTGGAGGTTTTCTGCAGGGACATCCCCAAAATCCTCCAGGTAACGGTTTCAGGCATACCTTTTCTCTTCTGTGACCGAGGCGTTCTTCGTGACGCCCCGCTTCCTTCCCTCAGGATCTGACGGATCGGAGCGCCGCCAAGTCGTCGTTCATCCGCTGCGAGGTCGACGTCTGGGGCTCGCTGCGATCCCTGAGGACCTCGCTCGCCGAGGCTACTGCGCGCCTTTCTCAGCAGGGTGCCGAGGTAGCGGACCTCCAGTTGCTCTGCACCAACCTGAGAGCCGAGGCGGCAGCGGCGTGCGCGGAGGCGGCCGCGGCGCGCGCAGAAGCGCAACGGCAGCGGTCGGAGTTCGACCGGGTCGTCGAGCAGCGGGACCAATCTCGGGGCTGGGCTGCCGCGGCCGAAAGCCGGGCCGAAACCCTTGCAGCCGACTTAGCCGTAGCCCAGGTCGCAGCCTCGGAGCAGCGTGCCCGAGCCGGAGGTACGCCTTGGCCATCCTTGGTTTTCGTTCCTGTTTGTTTCCTCTGCTTGTGTTTGAGATCTCTCTTCTGGCTGTTTGCAGAGCTCGAGTCCGCCCTTGATGAGTCCGCCAAAGCACTTGCCGAGGCGCTTGCCGGGGCGGCCGAGCAGAGGGAGGCCGACCACGCGGCCATGTCCGAGGCCGTCTCGGACGTTTACCGGGTCCTTGGCTCCGTCGACGTCCCCTCAGGAAGCTCCTCTCAAAGTCGCCTTCAAGCCTTGGGTGATCATGTGCGCGGTAGACTCCGCGAGGCGCTACACCACGGCGTCAGGCGGGCCTTCGCCGTGCTCGCTTCCCACTACGTTGTGGACCTGGAGCGGGTTAGTGAGGGGTATTGTCTTCCCGACAAAGACGAAGCTGCCCTGGCAGAAGTCCAGCGGCTCGATGCGGTCGCCGCGGGTCCGAGCGCAGTGCTGGCGACCACCTTTGAGGCGGAGATCCTCCCACCTGCGCCGTCGCCGGAAGCCGAGATGGACTTTGCCGAAGGCGGGGATGGAGCTGAAGGTGCGGCTCCTTCCCAAGGCGACGCCTAACTCTGTTGGAACAGTTTCTGTTGGATGCGCATGTGCCTTTCTGCGGCCGTTGAGGCCTGAACACTTTGTTTCCGTTGCATGAAGTCGTACTCCTCTTCCTTTTATTTTGCGTGTCCGGCTTTGCCTGTTAGTAACAGGGTGGCTTCCAGAGTAGGGGTCACTTTTCGTGGCGGGTGATGAGCGAGGTGTCCCTAACCCGGAGGCATAGGAGTCCCTCGGCTCAGTCGGCCTTGCCACTTTCATGCACCCACGTTCGCTCCTTGGGGCCCTGCTCCTGACATAGCCGGGGAAACGCAAAAGCCTTTTTGATCGAAAATTTTGGATGCGGAGAGGTTCCCAATCTTGACGCAGAGGGGTTCCCCCCTTTTTAGCCCCCGAGGGAGGGTCGGGCTCTGCCGAGGCGAGGCCGACCCTTCCTTGACGACTGAGACTTGTGTGGGAGCGAGGTATACGAACAACTTGAAAACATCTTAAGGGTAGAAGCGATGTAGCTGTCGGATGTTCCAAGCGTTGTCGTAGACCTCGCCCTCACTACTGGCCAGCTTGTACGTTCCGGGCTCCAGAACTTTAGCGATGACAAGCGGCCTTTCCCAGGGGTGCGTGTAGCCCCCGGGTGCCCCCAGCAAGGGCTCGGGGTGTTGTGCGATGGTCGCGATCTTCTCCGGGTTGTCTTCGATGCCCCGCTTGGAGACGATGAACCCCAAGACCATGCCCTGGGGCACCCCGAGGACCCACCTTTCGGGGTTGATCTTGACGCCTTCCGCCTCTTTGATGGACTTCGCCGCCATTAGCTTGTGGATCTCCTCGCCTATCGCTCTGCGCTTCTCCTCGTCGAGTCGGCGCAGAGGCTGCTTGACGGGTCGGGCTCCGGCCCGAATGTCCAGCGAGTGTTCGGCGACATTCCTCAGTATGCCGGGCACGTCCGGGGGACTCCACGCAAAGACGTCGGCGCCTGCACGGAGAAAGTCGACGAGCACTGGTTCCTATTTGGGGTTGAGCCCGGAGCCGATCCGGATCTGCTTGGAGGTGTCGCCGCTGGGGTCGAGGGGGACGGCCTTAACCGTCTCCACTGGCTCGAAGTTGCCGGCATGACGTTTCACGTCCGGCACCTCCTTAGAGAGGTTTTCCAAGTCGGCGATGAGGGCCTCGGCGTACTCCACGCACTCCACGTCACATTCGAACGTGTGTTTGTACGTGGGGCCGACGGTGATGACCCCGTTGGGGCCCGGCATCTTGAGCTTCAGGTAGGTGTAGTTGGGGACGGCCATGAACTTCGCGTAGCATGGCCTTCCCAGTACCGCGTGGTAGGTTCCTCGGAACCCGACCACCTCAAACGTCAGGGTCTCCCTTCGGAAGTTGGAGGGCGTTCCGAAGCAGACGGGAAGGTCGAGTCGTCCGAGGGGCTGGACGCGCTTCCCGGGAATGATCCCGTGGAAGGGCGCAGCGCCTGCTCGGACGGAGGACAGATCGACGCGCAGGAGCCCGAGGGTCTCGGCGTAGATGATGTTGAGGCTGCTGCCTCCATCCATAAGGACTTTGGTGAGCCTGACATCGTCGATGACGGGGTCGACGACGAGCGGGTATTTCCCCGGGCTCGGCACGTGGTCGAAGTGGTCGGCTTGGTCGAAGGTGATGGGCTTGTCGGACTAGTCTAGGTAGACTGGCGCCGCCACCTTCACCGAGCAGACCTCCCGGCGCTCTTGCTTGTGGTGCCGAGCCGAGGCATTCGCCGCTTGCCCACCGTAGATCATGAAGCAGTCGCGGACCTCGGGGAACTCTCCTGCTTGGTGATCTTCCTTCTTGTCATCGTCGCGGGCCCTGCCACCCTCCGCGGGTGGCCCGGCCCTGTGGAAGTGGCGCCGAAGCATGACGCACTCCTCAAGGGTGTGCTTGACGGGCCCCTGGTGATAAGGGCACGACTCCTTGAGCATCTTGTCGAAGAGGTTGGCACCTCCGGGGGGCTTCCGAGGGTTCTTGTACTCGGCGGCGGCGACAAGGTCTGCGTCGGCGGCGTCGCGTTTCGCTTGCGACTTCTTCTTGCCTTTCTTCTTGGCGCCGCGCTGAGTTGACGCCTCGGGAGCATCTTCCGATGGGCGGCCCTGGGGCTGCTTGTCCTTTCGGAAGATGGCCTCGACCGCCTCCTGGCCGGAGGCGAACTTGGTGGCGATGTCCATCAGCTCGCTCGCCCTGGTGGGGGTCTTGCGACCCAACTTGCTCACCAGGTCGCGGCAGGTGGTGCCGGCGAGGAACGCGCCGATGACATCCGAGTCGGTGATGTTGGGCAGCTCGGTGCGCTGCTTCGAAAATCACCGGATGTAGTCCCGGAGAGACTCTCCCTGCTGCTGCCGGCAGCTTCGGAGGTCCCAGGAATTCCCAGGGCGCACGTACGTGCCCTGGAAATTGCCGGCGAAAGCTTGGACTAGGTCGTCCCAGTTGGAGATCTACCCCGGAGGCAGGTGCTCCAACCAGGCGCGAGCGGTGTCGGAGAGGAACAGGGGGAGGTTGCGGATGATGAGGTTGTCGTCGTCCGTTCCACCCAGTTGACAGGCCAGACGGTAGTCCGCGAGCCACAGTTCCGGTCTCGTCTCCCCCGAGTACTTTGCGATAGTAGTCGGGGGTCGGAACCGGGTCGGGAACGGTGCCCGTCGGATGGCCCGACTGAAGGCCTGCGGACCGGGCGGTTCGGGCGAGGGACTCCTATCCTCCCCGCTGTCGTAGTGTCCCCCACGCCTGGGATGGTAGCCTCGGCGCACCCTCTCGTCGAGGTGGGCCCGACGGTCGCGGTGATGGTGCTCGTTGCCGAGGCGGCCCGGGGCTGTAGGCGCGGTGTTGCGCGTGCGCCCCGTGTAGACCGAGGCTTCCCGCATGAATCGGGAAGTCGCGACATGAGGTTGCGAGGGGTATCCCTGGCTTCGGGAGGCAGAGCTCTCGGCCCGTCGGACCGTGGCGCCTTCCAGGAGATTCTTGAGCTCCCCCTGGATTCGCCGACCCTCGGTGGTTGATGGCTCCGGCATCTCTCGGAGAAGCATCGCTGCTGCGGCCAGGTTCTGGCTGACCCCACTAGATGCGGGTGGTGGCCTGACCCTGACGTCGTCGGCAACGCGGTGCTGGAAGCCCTGGGGTAGATGACGCATTTCTCCGGCCGGAGGTTGGCCCGCCCATGCCTGCCCGACGTCCCGGCGGATTGGCTCAAGCGCTCCTACTCCCTCGTCGAGCCTGGGCTGCACCCCGCGGACTTGCTCGAGCTATGGGTCATGACCCCCCGCCGGAACGGGGACCATAGCTAGCTCCCGTGGGATGTCAGCGCGAGGCACCAGCCTAGGGAGATCACCGTCCTCCGGCATGCCGAGATGGTTGCCTTCGGAGGGACCCCCTAGATCGACGTGGAAGCATTCACGGCTTGGGCCGCAGTCCTCGTCGCCGAGGCTACGGCTACCGTTGGAACAGTCGGAAAGGCGGTAGTCACATGCGGTCATGAAGTCCCGCATGGCACTGGGGTTGCCAAGTCTAGAGAAGTCCCAATAGATGCTGGGGTCGTCGTCTTCCTCGGACCCAGAGGGCCCGTAGGTCGAGACGTCCATCAGCCGGTCCCAAGGCGACCGCATGCGAAACCCCAGAGGGTTTGGACTCGCCTCTACGAGAGCGCCCGCCAAAGCAAGGTCGCTAGGCGGGTTGAGGCTGAATCCGAATGACGTGGGATGGGAATCGGTCGGTACCTCTTGGTCGACGAGCGGCGACAAAGTCACGTCGGGGACTGACTGCACCGTTGTCTCAGGTACGAGGGTGACGTCCAGCAAGCTCTCCGCGAGCGCGCTGGCGTCGTCCGCTTGCTCGGGATTGGCGTGTCGCGGGGAGACGGCGCTCGTCTTCGTCTCAGACGCGGAGTCGATACCCGGTGCGCCCCTCGTTGGGGCGCCGGCACTGTCGACTCGCTCGACAGCCAACGAGGCGCTGCCTCCTGCTTGGCCTTGGTTGCCCTGCCTTCCCCTCCGTCGGCGGGGGAAAGGGCAGGATGAGGTCGAGAGTTGTTCTTCCACCACGCGGGGAAGACGTCGTCGATTCCGCCGTCGGCGGGCGGGCTGTCGGCCGCCATTGTCGTTGTCGCGCGGCGGTGGAAGGAGTATCATGTCGTAGCTGCCGTCGAGGGACATGAACCCAAGACTCCCGAAACGGAGCACCGTCCCGGGTTGGAGAGGTTGCTGGAGACTGCCCATCTGGAGCTTGACGGGAAGCTGTTCGTCAACACGCAGCAGGCCCCTACCTGGCGCGCCAACTGTCGGCGTTTCGAGACCGGGGGGTCCCTTGGGCCGACGAGTGAGTGTCGCCGCGTGCCCCAGCCCAGATGGGTCGAGCGCGAGGGCGAGCGCGAAGGGGGGAGAGCGAGGCGGCCGGAGACCGGCGTGAGAGAGGTGGGAATCCCGCGGCCTTCGTGTTCGTCCCGCGCCCAGGTCGGGTGCGCTTGCAGTAGGGGGTTACAAGCGTCCACGCGGGTGAGGGAGCGAGCGGCTTCCAAGCGAGCGCCTGTCTCGTCCTCGTCCCCGCGCGGCCAACCCTCTCTAAGAGGGTCCTGGTCCTTCCTTTTATAGGCGTAAGGGGAGGATCCAGGTGTACAATGGGGGGTGTAGCGGAGTGCTACGTGTCTAGCGGAGGAGAGCTAGCGCCCTAAGTACATGCCGATGTGGCAGCCGGAGAGATTTTGGCACCCAGCTGGTGTGATGTCGTGGCCGTCGGAGGAGCGATGGAGCCTGGCGGAGGGACAGTTGTCGGAGCGGTTGAGTCCTTGCTGACGTCCTCTTGCTTCCGTAAGGGGGCTGAGAGCCGCCGTCGTCACAGAGTATGTGGGGCGCCATCATTGCCTATCTGGCGGAGCTAGCCAGATGGGACACCGGTCTTGTTCCCTGCGGCCCGAGTCAGCTCAGGGTAGGGTGATGATGGCGCCTCCTGTTGACGTGGCTGGCCTGCGCCCTAGGTTGGGCGATGTGGAGGCTCCTCCGAAGCCAAGGTCGAGTCTGTCCTCCATGGCCGAGGCCGAGTCCGAGCCCCTGGGTCGGGCGAGGCGGAGGTCGTCGGCAGAGGCCGGGGTGGAGTCCGAGCCCTGGGGTCAGGCGAAGCGGAGTTCGTCGTCTTCTGGGGCTGAGCCCGAGTCCGAGCCCTGGGTCGGGCGAAGCGGAGTTCGCCGTCTTCCGGGACTTAGCCCGAGTCCGAGCCCTGGGTCGGGCGGAGCAGAGTTCGCCGTCTTCTGGGACTTAGCCCGAGTCCGAGCCCTGGGTCGGGCGGAGCGGAGTTCGCCGTCTTCCAGGACTTAGCCCGAGTCCGAGCCCTGGGTCGGGCGGAGCAGAGTTCGCCGTCTTCCGGGACTTAGCCCGAGTCCGAGCCCTGGGTCAGGCGGAGCGGAGTTTGCCGTCTTCCGGGACTTAGCCCGAGTCCGAGCCCTGGGTCGGGCGGAGCGGAGTTCGCCGTCTTCCGGGACTTAGCCCGAGTTCGAGCCCTGGGTCGGGCGAAGCGGAGCTTCCTATGGTGCCTTTGGCAGGGCCTGACTGCCTGTCAGTCTCACTCTGTCAAGTGGCACTGCAATCGGAGTGGCGCAGGCGGCGCTGTCCTTCTGTCAGACCGGTCAGTGGAGCGGCGAAGTGACGGCGGTCACTTCGGCTCTGCCGGGGGGCGCGCGTCAGGATAAAGTTGTCAGGCCACCTTTGCGTTAAATGCTCCTGCGATTTGGTCGGTCGGTACGGCGATTTAGTCAGGGTTGCTTCTTAGCGAAGGCAGGGCCTCGGGCGAGCCGGAAATATGTTCGCCGTCGGAGGGGGGCCTCGGGCGAGACGGAAATCCTCCGGGGTCGGCTGCCCTTGTCCGAGGCTAGGCTCGGGCGAGGCGTGATCGAGTCGCTCGAATGGACCGATCCCTGACTTAATCGCACCCATTAGGCCTTAGCAACTTTATGCTGATGGGGGTTACCAGCTGAGAATTAAGAGTCTTGAGGGTACCCCTAATTATGGTCCCCGACAGTATGCTTCTCTTGGTGGGCCAGAATGGGGTACCGAGGCCCAGTTTGGGTACTTCTCTTTTTTTTATTTTTCTTTCACATTTTCCTTTCTCCATTTCCAAGTTAAATTTGAATTTCGAATTTGAATTCAAACATGTGATAAATTTATTCTTAATCATTTTGTAAAATTAAGTAGTATCAATTCTGAAAATATAGTTTCTCTTTGTATTATATACTCTCCTTTTCTTCTCTTTTCTTCCCATTTCCTTTAATTCTCCACCTCATTATCAATATTATATTTTCATTTATTTTATTGCGATTGTATTAAATGCACAAACAAAATTCCAACATGATGCACTTTATTTTATTTCAGAATCATTTGTTTTGATAAATCCCTTAAATTTTAAGTATGCTCTTTTATGATGCAAATGAGGCACATAGAATTGCGGATAACTCTCTATTACACTTGGTATACAACTTTGAGTATTACAGTCTTCTCGTCGGACATTTTGCGAAGCCGCTGTTTTTTGGTCTCACCGAAGGGTTGATTCCCAAGCTGTGCTCAATTATGGATCGGCTGACCCCGACCAGGTCGAGGGCTGACCAGGCGAAGACGTCTTTGTTCTTGGACAAGCAGCAGAGGAGTTTCTCCTCTTCATGCGAAGTGAGGTCTTCGTTGATAGTGACTGTCTGCTTGGGCGTGGCCTGGTCGAGGGGAACAGTCTTGGTCCCGTCGTTGCTCTGCAACTATGCCTTGTCGTGCTCTTTGTCGGTTGGGCTGACGGACGCAGGGACCTCGCGCTGGGCCGTGAGGCAGTGCACATTTCTTTGTCCGGGGACGAAGTCCCGCTCTATGTTGCGCGCAGTCTGTTGATTGCCGTAGACCGCAATGGCGCCTAACGGACATGGTATCTTCATGCACAGGTACAGTCCGTGAATGGCTGCCTCAAACTTGTTGATAGAGCCCCGGCCCATGATGGCGTTGTACGGATACACCATATCAACGATATCAAAGGTTATTTGCTCACTTTGGGCATTGGGTGCTACACCGAAGGAGAGAGGCAACTCTATTTTACTGACTGGAAAAGTGCCCTTGCCGCCGAAACCATACAATGGGTTGTCCGAAGGCTTGAGCAGGCTATGGCTTATGCCCATGCGGTCGAAGGCATGGAGGAAAATGATGTCTGCTTGACTGCCATTGTCGACTAGGACTTTGTGCAGGTCCCAGCCTGCCACGCTGCAGTTAATAACCATGGCGTCGATGTGAGGGGCGCTGCGCAGGTCGACGTCTCGTGCGTCGAAGGTTAGCGGTACGGGGACCACTTCGTCTGCACGACTGGGCCGGTGATGGCGACGTGGTTGATGCTGCTGTAGTGGTCCCGCTTCTGTCGCTTTGTGTCGAAGTCGGCGCCGGACCCCCCAGTGATCATATGAATGACTCCGCGATACGGCTGATCGGCGAAGTCTTCTTGTTTCGGGGCGTGGGGGTGGGGGATGTTCTGATGTTGCTGGTGTGGAGGTGGGGGTGGGGGAGGTATGATTTGTACTTCCTGGTGGTGTTGGTATGCGTGGTGCGGTGGATGCGGGGCGGGGGCGTGGATGTATGGTGGAGGGGGTTGCTGATAAGTGTGCGCGACAACTCTGGGGTTGTCGGCTGGCTGCGCCCGTGCCATCCTATCTTTGGTGGCCTTCGTTTCTGGGCAGTCTCTGGTTTGGTGGGCGCAGTCTTCGCCATGAAAAAGACAGTAGAATCGACGCGGCGGCTGCGCACGCCCCCGACCCCTACCGCGAGTTCCGTTTCCGCGGCCCTAGGGGGGATACTCTTGGCGGCGAGGGGCGTCAGCAGCGGGGTGCTGGTTGCCGATGTTGTGCACTTGCTGCTGATTGCGGCCGTCTCGACCGGAGTCTGGCTGCGGAGTCCTCATCCACGTGCGGCTGGACTGTGGAGCATCTTTGGATTTCCGCTGAGACTCAACCTTGCATGTTGAAGATACAAAAATGTGCCACAAAATAAACCTAAGGGTAACATATATGGATATGGATGAGAAAGCATATAGACAACAATTGTTAATTTATCATAATTAGATAATGATTAAATATTATCTATAGATTAATATAGGATTCAGTTTATAAATTCAATATGTCGAAAGAATATAGGCGCATGTACATGTACTCTTATGTCCGTAACTCTGTATTGAATGTTGTGAATCTTTTTTCTTGGTAACATATCCGATGCACATAAGTCTTTAGTGCATATATGATGCACATGAACACAAAAATTTCTAAAAAAAATTCATACATATTCTTTTCATCCTACTCATATTATATTAAATTCGTTATATTTTAGCTATAATAAAAAAGAGAACATTTTAGTCGATTTTCTAATTTAAACTTGTCAAAAAATTTATCTTTTTTTATTACACCTAAAGTATAATAAATTTGAACTTAAAATTTTGTATATAAATGAATTAAGATGGAAAAATATATATAATTTTTCACCATATGTACACCAAAGGCTCATATTTGGCACATATGTTTCCTTTTTTTCTCACTACCTTTCAAAACTGATCCATCTTTGCAATATGAACTGAATTTGAATCAATATCACTAGTACACAGAAGCTCTATATTGACGGTTGTGAACCTATTTTCACTGGTGTTTCTTAGAACCGTCGGTGCTAGGAGCATGTAGAAATCATCATTTTTACAGACGGATAACTGAGGACCGCCATTGAAAATCGATTTTCACTGGCGGTTGAGTTAAGAAAATCGCCAGTGAAAATGGATTTCCATTGGCGGTCGACATAATAAAACCGCTAGTAAAAATTATTTTCAGAAACATTAAACGAGTTTTAAAAACAATAAAAAAATATTTAAGGAGAAAACTCAGCCCACCCACCCACCTCTGTCTCCTTCGAAGTCGCAAGTCGTGGCATTTTTCACGTGCTACATGGTTGTTAGGAATCGAATGACCGACCTCACCATGCTTTATGTCTAGTTTGTAGTTTTTTATCCACATATTACAACCAGCTGTGTGTAAATTGCTTGTTTGAGACCATAAACAAATTCAAATAAAAAAGTTGTCAACTACAAAGTTGAATAACTTTTGAAGTTCTACAACTTTCATTTTGACAGTTTTTTCATCCATCCGAGGTCGCTTGCAAAATTTGAATTTTAAATTTGACATATTTAGATTCAATTTTTGAGAACCGAAATAAGTTTAAATAAAAAAGTTGTCAACTACAAAGTTTCATAACTTTTAGAGATCTACAACTTTTATTTTGGTGATTTCATCATACGAGGTCGTTTGAAAAACTCGAAAATTAAGGATAAAAATAATTTTTAGTGTAAGAAAACCACCACTAGAAATCGATTTCTACATGCGGTTATTTAAGAAAACGCCACTAGAAATCATGAATTTTTACATGCGATTTTCTTATGAAACCGCATGTAGAAATACGATTTCTAGTAGCGGTTTCTTAAGTAACTGCAACTAAAAATAACACAGACGGTTGATAACTGAATGATCCTTTTTTACTAGTGTATATGTTGTTCTCCACCAAGCTTTATGGTGAGGTTTTCATTTTTTTTGCTCGGATTGACTAAAGAACGTGGCACCTCTATGTGCGATGCACCATGACATCAATTAACCATCGTTTCACTAGGTTGATGCGGTGAGAATGACACCGAGCTGCTGGAGGTGGTGGTCAGTGTCATCCGGGTGCTCGTCGATGTCCCTATGGCGCGGCGGCAGCACCCACCGCCCGTCCTCCGTCCTGACCATGCCCTTGTTCTCCGCCTGGTACCAAACGGGCGGCACCATGTGCTCGTCGCGGAGGAAATCGGCCGACTTGTTTACCAGCGCGGGGTCTCTCCCGCGGAGCTGGAACCCCTCGCCGGAGCCACGGTAGCCATCCAGCAGGTGCAGGTGCGCCTCCAGGTTGTGGTAGCACGAGATGTCCATGGTCTCCTTGAGGAACGGCGACACCTTGTGGTCCAACGCCAGAGGCACGCCCAGGTGCGTGTACACGCCGCCCGCGCCCAGCCCGTCCACCACCCGCAGCACCGCCTCCGGGAACGCCGCGTCGTTGAAGAACACGCCAGGCACCTTGGGCACGCCGTCGTGCACGTTGAAGACACGCAGCGCCCGCACGCCGAGCTCCCGCTGGAACCGCTCCCGGAACCTGAGGTTCCCGACGCGCGGCCCCGCGAAGGAGAACACGCAGACCGGCGCCTTCCTGCCGTCCGGCGACGCGTTCGCGCCCGTCTCCGCGACGTCGAAGGCGTTGAGCATCGCCAGCGCGCTGCCCAGGCTGTGGCCGGTGACCGTCACGCTCACCTGCTCGCCCCTGCCGTGGTACAGCTCCACCTGCTTCCGCACCTCGGCGAGCGCCTGCTCCCGCGCCGAGTACCTGCAGAAACGGCAGGCCGCGTCCTTGCCCGTGTACAGCTCCGCGAACCCCATCTCCACCTTCACGTCGGGGTCCGGGCACGGCACGCCCAGCTCGCTGAGCCGCTTCTGGTTGGCCGTCAGGTCGGCCACCCACTCGAGCCGGGTGATCGTGCCGCGCCACGACACGGCGATGTCACGGCGGCCGAGGCGCGCCGTCTCCTCGTCTGTGGACACGGCCACGTAGCCGATGAACGTGCCCAGCTCGCTCCACAGCTTGTCGTTGGCGGCGGAGCTGTGCTTCCGGCCCCCGAAGTTGGGGAGCTTGAGGTCGTTGCAGGTGGCGTAGAGGTAGCGGCTAACCTGGTAGCCGGCGCCTCCGAGGCCGACGTCCTGGAAGAAGGTCTTGGCCGGGAACCTGCAGCTGCCGCAGTAAGGGGAGAAGCGGTCGTAGTCGAAGCTGTCGTAGCACGCCTGCGCGAACTCGCCATAGCGGATGAGCTCCCCGCGGAGCACCGCGTCGATGGGGTCCAGCTGCCCCTCCCAGTGGTCGCTGCCGTGGATCTCCCGCCACCTCGCGGCCAGTTCCCCTTCCCCGTCGTCGGAGCGCCCGGACGTCGTCTCGGCCGGATGAGAGACGCGGTCCACGTCCATGACAAGGGGCGTCGCGTGGTCGCGGTCGGTTGTGGTTTTGTCGACCGGGGCGACGGCATGACAAGAACGACGACGAGGACGGCGGCGCTGCGACATGATTGTTAGCACCCCTCTCCACGGATGCAGTCAGAAGTACAGAGCACCACTGGTTTTACTGATAACAGGAAGGAAAAGCAGAGGTACACGATATCGGGCTAAAAGATCAGGAGCACGCTAAGCAGGGAGAGGTAGAGGACTAACCCTAGAAGAAGCTAGAGATAGGAAACAACAGCTAGGAAGGAGGAAGACGATACTGTATCTGTTCTGCCTTTCCTTGTCGCTATTCCTTCTGCCTCTTGTAGAAGATGCCCGTGTACTATTCAACCAGGCTAAGGCCCGAGGCCCACGATTGCCCAACTGTAATCCCTGACATTCCCCCCTTCTTAAGTTTCGGCTTGCCCCCAAGCCGATGAGAACCTTTTGGTACTACCAGGATCACAAAGAAAGACCGATAGGCAGTTCCGTGAATGTTCCCGTGAATCACATGCCATGTCAGGTTGTTCCACAATAAACTCTAGTCTCTCCATTCCCATATATTCAAGCAGCTCCAGTCCTTTGGTCTTTGTTGCCTTCCATGTATTAATCTCTAGGAATGTCCCAAAGCTTCTCAAATTGTGCTCCTTAACTTTCATTTTGGCCGCAAGACAAACCAAGTCAGAAAGCGGCATGCTGATGTTGTAAATTTCAGCTCTGAACACACGGTCAACCCTAAGGACACGTGCAGATCCACCACAATTAGCTAGTTGCGTGAATATTTGCTGATATTGTGCAAAACAAGTAAACTGACCATTGGTCATCAGTTGCACAAAAAGTCCATAAACTGCAATTACGTTTCCTCCAATGGCCTGCAGGGTGTACGGAATTTTTGGCTCTTCTATTTTTGGTGACACATTTGCAAGTAGGAACCGTAGGATGCTAGAATCCCCTTCATTTACATAATCCTCGCCCACAATCTGTTCAGTTTCAACTTGTATTTCTTTATGCTTCATAATCAGCTTGCCAACAGTGTTCCTTATAAGCATCATTGCCTTCTCTGCTAGTAGCTGTCTTGGAATTATCTTGCACAAGCAATCAACCTTCCAGTATGGCCAAAGATCCGTAGAACGAAGCTCTGCTTCTTTGAGTGCAGTATAAACAACATCAATGACAGGACTATCTGTTGCGCAGGAATCGAACTTGCAGTTGAACAATGATAAATCAATCTCATCTTCAAATAATATCTTCTGATCCTTATCTTTCAATCTACTGTCATAATCAGAATACTGATGATCAGCAAAGGCCTCCCTGGTTTTGCCTGCATTCATCCCATCATTAAGCGAAGCTTCTATACAAGCTGGCACAAAGACTGCAGTTGCGATCTGTTCATCCATCGTCCGATCAACCACATCATCAACCTTGCCATCCTCAGATATGATGAATATTCTCTCCTCATTGGTACTAGCTATGGTGGGAGACAACCATGGAATTGAACGTAAAGTCTCACTACCACATCCCAACCCAACTTGTATATGTGGTGGTGGCCAAGGAATTTTCCAGCACAGAGAGGCTAAGAGCTTCCCAATATTGACCCAAGTAGCAGGGGAGCTAAGAGACAATTCCTCGAACACCTCCTGTGCAGCAAACACCTCGTCTGTGAATTCCAACTGGGAGCAGTCTGGTAGCTGATGACGCAGGTGGCAGGGAAGTCGGACAGCTTCCAGGCTTTGTGGTTGGCCGAGCTCGGTGAAAATGTGGTCGAAGGTACCGACCCACGGATCTCTCTTATTGAGGACATCAGACGAGAGGTTGAAGACCTTCTGGTTGGGGGTCGGAATGGAGAAGTGCTCGAACTTGGAGGAGATCCAGCTCTGTGACCTGGTGCTGCAAGTCGTGCCCGTCGAAGTCCCGCTTGCGATGTAGCCGCTCTGTGCAGAGCAGAGTCTGAACGGGGTGGCCGTCGTGGAGATGCTCCGCATGGACATGCGGGTATGGTTAGCGGCACGCTGGTCGGAAAGGCTTCGCGCGCGCAGGCTCGAAAGCACGGCGAGGACTTCCAGGTCAGGCGCGCTCCCCGCCAGGCAGAGCCGCTCCAGCTTCCTCTGCAGGCCCTGCACAGAGCCGAAGTCACAGAGCGCGAAGACGCAGTGCCAGAACCTATCGCACGCGTCGAACATCCTGTTGGGGTGATGCTCGAGCATGATGTAGTTCCGTCCGCCAATCCTCCGCCACTCGGGCCGCGTGACGAGGCACTCGTGGCGCCTCTGCTGCAGCGCGCGGTCCTCGCTTGTGGGTGCAGCACTGATAGTCCTCAACAAGACGATGTCATGGCTGAAGCATTCTGTCGAGTACTGGGTGGGCGAGTTGTTGGTGGCTGAGGCATCCTGGAGCAGCGGGTGGTTGCTCGAAGTAAGGGAATCTAGATTGGAGCAGAGCATCCGATCGTGTCTTAGGTAGTCGGCCTGTCCCTCCAGCCAGCGCGCCCACCCGACATGGAGCTGCATCTCGGCGGCCTGGGATGTGGCGACCCCCACCGTGGAGGCGGAGGCGAGAGAGTCAGCCTCGACATCGTCGGTGTTGGCGATGGAATCGACCTCGGCGGCGGTGGTGGTGACGGTGAGCAGTGGTTCGAGCGTGGCGGGGTGGTTGTCGTCGTCTTCCTCGGTGAAGCGGGTGCCATCGTTGATGGGGATGCAGTTGTAGATGTCCTGTTCTTCCTGGAAGTGAGCAGGATACTCGAACAGCCCACCCCAGTTGTCGGCCATGATGCAGCCGTCGCCTGTGCCGAAGAGGCCACCCCAGTCGTCAGCGACCACGGCCATACACTCGCGGGTCGCGGCGACCTGAGCGTCTCGCTCCGGCCTCAACGCCGCGGATGGCACAATGGCCACTGCTACCTCAAGGTCGTGGATCGACGCCGAATGGTGCGCCACTTTCGACTCCCAACTGCGCCACCGCTCTTCTTGGGCAGCGAGCCGGGCACTGAGCGCGCGAAGGATCTTCGTTTGTTCCTCCAGTGCGGATTGAAGGTTGGGCTCCATGGTCCGAGAACAGTGACGTCCGATACCAATTGTTAGCACCCCTCTCCACGGATGCAGTCAGAAGTACAGAGCACCACTGGTTTTACTGATAACAGGAAGGAAAAGCAGAGGTACACGATATCGGGCTAAAAGATCAGGAGCACGCTAAGCAGGGAGAGGTAGAGGACTAACCCTAGAAGAAGCTAGAGATAGGAAACAACAGCTAGGAAGGAGGAAGACGATACTGTATCTGTTCTGCCTTTCCTTGTCGCTATTCCTTCTGCCTCTTGTAGAAGATGCCCGTGTACTATTCAACCAGGCTAAGGCCCGAGGCCCACGATGGCCCAACTGTAATCCCTGACAATGTTCAGCGCCTCATTACCCGAGAAGAACCACCGGTACCCTGTCGGAGGCGACTGTCGCCGTTGGAAGAGGGTCCCCGACAGCCAACGGTCGCCGACGGGGAGGCTCATCGGGCTGGAAGAGATGCTGGCTGCCATCATTAGCGTGGCTGGAAGAGGATGAGATCGATTAATTGATCAGCTGATGAAACAAAGCTTGCTGTTGTTATTTGTTAGGAACGGGCTGTACGTGCAGTTAGCCGAGGCTTGGGGAAGCAGTGCTATGGTTTCCTTTGGTACGTAGGAGGAGGAAAACCAGGTCCGTATATATACGCACTTCACTGCGTGTGCATGGGGTTGACCTGTTGAGTTGCAGATCGTGCACTACCGGGGGTTCGGTATGTCTTCCGTGTACATGCAGGACGACGATTCGCATCCATCCGCGTGGACCACCACGTACTAGTCTGGAGGAGTTTATGCTACAGACCGGCAGACCTAGTCACGACTGACGAGTCAGACTCAGAGGACAAGTCAGCAAAATAGAGCTGCGTTCCACGGTCGCCAGTATAGTAGTAGACGTGACAAAACGTGTACAGGAGCTTGTCCGTTCTATGTTATTTTTGACGAATAATTCACCCGGTCAGGGTTTGGATTGGAGCCACCCACTCACACACGCGGTAACACCGACGGGGTAACCTGCTTGTTACTTTCGCGAGTAGGGCCAAAGTGCAATGACAACGATGCTGGAAGCTCGGCCGTCTGGCAAGGTTTCCCACCGGTTCTACCAGCAGTTTCATCAAATCTTCAAGCAAACGTTAAAAATAAATCTTCATTTGAGGAGCTTGACAAAACACGTTGACTGAATGACACGCAGAAGGAGAAGGTGAAAAAGGACCTTCACCAGGTTCCTTCCCCTCTAATGAGACAACACATGGTTATTGTATTTTAGTGAAAATATTTTTTAAAAATAAATCTTAATTAGGATGATCTCTCTAAGAAGAGACCTAGAAGAAGTTGTATTTTGGTGAAAGTATTTTTTTAATGTATCAAGGATCTGGATATCAACTAAAGGAGTGTGAATATACATTAATAAAAACTTAAACTCTATAGAACTTTCTTGTTTCAATCGAAGAGTCGTATGCTGCAGAATAATATCCTTGTCCATACAATAGCTGCACTTCACAAACGCTTATAACAAATATAAGATCAGAAGTGCAAATAGAAAATAAAGCAAAGGACAGGATACAACGATTTTTCACGCGGTTTAGCTAAGCCTCAAATGCTTGTATACATGCATGTTGGAGTTAGCCAACTCGCTTGAAGTCTATTTCAACTCCTTAGTCACTTTGCTCAAGGTGATAAGCCGAGACTTTCACTATATCTCGACGTGTTACAGCACTACTTAAGCTAACCACAACTTTGGTAGCTCTCTAGCAGAGTCGCAACCTGAATGCTTTACTCAGGATCACCACTAGCTCTTCCACACTGTAGCGGAACCGCCCGAATTATTCCAGCTTAAGTGCCCAAGTCGCACCTTAAAGGCAGCAACACACTTAAATCGGAATAACCCGTCAGTCCCTCGGATCTAGTCGGATAAAGCCACTTACCAAGGATCAAATACCACTAGCTCACTCGAAGGTGAGGCACAGAGAAATACAATAAAGCATAATACTATAAATTAAGAAAGTATCAGTAGTGATTACATTATCGGAGTTTCAAAAGTAGTAACAATAGTTTTTAGTGCAACGGAAATAACTAATGGAGAAAGCCCGACCACGCTACTCCTCCTGGTCCTCTCCTGCGGAAGCAGTAACCCTCTCGACCATCTATCCCGGTGGCAGGGATGAAGGCCAAGTCACACCAGCAACCAGATCAAGGAGGTACCTGCAAAAATTATGCCACAAGCAAGGCTAAGTATACTAATACTCATCAAGACTTACCCGGTGTGAGGAGTCTACTCCTCTACCTCTAGACCATGAAGCTGTTTGGCTTGCCAAAAGCACTAGCTGAGTCTAAAAGAAGTTTTAGCTTTTCAAGTTCTAGAATAATATTTTTAGACTAGATGAGTACCTAGCTATCCATTCATGGTAGCAAGCAGTCTCATTACTCAATGTAGTACAATGGAGTACAATGGATCAAGCAGTCTCATTAGCTGCGAGAAGCAGACAATTTGAATCGAGTTTTAACCTTGCAAGGTAAACCTAAACACATGACATGTAGGGGCACTCCGTCCCCACACACTGTTGGGGCGAAGGCGAAGACACCACCCTTCGCTCGATGCCTTCGCCAGCCTCGCTGCACCAACGAAGACAAGACGACTGGTAGACTTACCCTTCGTCCCACGCGTCGCCGGACGAAGGCCTGTGATGAGGTTGTCCCATCCCACGGCCCCGTCCAACATGGAGGCCCACGTGTGATCCGGCCCTTTGTAACAGGCCCTGCGTGGCCGCTGCGCATTACGGGCCTAATTTGTAAAGGTCTCCCTGTAATTACAGTCTGTAACCCTGCTTTATGGGAATATTCCGGGGATAACCTAGGCGCCTGAGGGCACATGCGTCCTTAACTCAGGATGCTGGGCACTCAGATACCTATAAATACCCCCGCACAGTGCCCTTGAGAGGCTAGATTAATAGAGCTATTGCCATCTCGAATTGAAACCTTGTTTACGTTGCTCTCACTCCCCCGTTGGATCAACTTGCTCAGGAGAGCAAGTTCCAACATTTGGCGCCCACCGTTCGTGCTACGGAAAAACCACCCGCGATGGCACCCAAGAGAGCTAGCTCGAAGGCTGACGAGGCTACGAAGGCAGCACTGCTGGCCGAGAAAAAGGGCAAGTCCCTCGTTGACACCACCCACCAAGAGGCCACTGAAGACGACGCACTCAGCAAGAGGCAGCGCAACGAACAACCCACTCCCGAAGGCAGTCTCCGCACCTGCAGCTCTGGAGGACAACCGCAACTTCCCCCAGGCTTCGCTCCACCGGAGGGCGCGGACGTCATCGAGGACGGCGAAGTCATCGGCGTTTCAGCGGAAGAGCAGCTACAGTTGCGCGCCTTGCGCATCAAGAACTGCAAACTCTAGAAGCAAAAAGAAATCCTTGAGGCCAAGCGCCAACGTGTGTCTGCACAAGCTAAGGTGCGACACATGATACGCGACGAAGAGCAGAAGGCCCAGGAGCTCGAACAAGAGATTGCGCTCATGCAGCATGAAGGCCACCTCGGCCTGCAACACGGCCCTCCCCTACAGCAGCGCGCACAAGTCGAAGACCTGTACTTCCCTCAGCACGGCCACGCCATCTCACACGCCGCGGCATTCCAAGGTGTCAACTACCTTGACGAGCGAAGTCCCCTGGCGCCACACCTGCAAGTGTCACCATGGCCCGCCAACTTCAGGGCAGGGACCTATCCCAAGTACAACGGCAGCACTGACCCATCACAGTACATCATGAGTTATCAGGTCGCCGTTGCATCATCCTGAGGGGACGACGCCACCATGGCCAAGTCATTCATCATCGCCCTCGAAGGCCCAGCCCTCACCTGGTACACCAGGTTGCCCCCACTGTCCATCGACTCCTGGAGAAGTCTCCGGGACAAATTCTTGCTCAACTTCCAAGGGTACCGCCAAGACACCGACGCCTTGGCTGAGCTTTCACTCTGCAAGCAGATAGAAAAAGAGACTCTGCGGGAGTACTACCGCAAGTTTATGACCCTCAAGTCACAACTGCCTTCGGTCGATGACCAGATCGCCATCCACTACGCCATCAGCGGCCTTCGGGCCGGTGTCCTTTATAGCCACTGCATCAGGGATCCGCCCAAGAACTTCCAGGAGCTGTATCAGCTATTTGAAAAATACGCCAGATCCGAGGAGCTCCACCAGCGCAAAGTCGAGTCTCAGAGGAAACCCAAAGACACTCCACAGTCCAGCCGCACGTGGACAAGGCCCTCGCAGGCAGACTCCGGTCGGGACGGCCGCAATCAGCAACAGGTGCACAACATCGCCAACTAGAACCCCGCTGGCAAGGCCCCTCACCGCCAGGAGTATCCCCCCAGGGCCGCGGAAACGGAACTCGCGGTCGGGGCCGGGGACGCGCGCAGCAGCCGTGCAGATTTTACTGCCTGTTCCACGGCGAAGACTGCGCCCACCCTACAAGAGACTGCCCAGAAACGAAGGCAACCAGAGACAGGATGGCACAAGCGCAACCAGCCGACAACCCTAGAGCTGTCGCGCACACATACCAGCAACCCCTTCAGCCATACAACCACGGCCCCACCCCGCACCCACCGCACCACGCATACCAACATCACCAGGAGGTACAAATCGTACCTCCCCCACCCCCACCCCCGCACCAGCAACAGCAAAACGTCCACCACCACAACCACCCCCAAGCCATAAAGCAAGAAGACTTCGCCGATCAACCGTATCGCGGAGTCATTCACATGATCACTGGGGGGTCCAGCGCAGACTTCGACACAAAGCGGCAGAAGAGGGACCATTACCGCAGCGTCAACCACGTTGCCGTCACTGGTCCAGTCGTGCAGACAAAGTGGTCCCATGTACCATTGACCTTCGACGCCCGCGACGTCGACCTGCGCAGCGCACCACACATCGATGCCATGGTTATCAACTGCAGCGTGGCAGGATGGGATCTGCACAAAGTCTTAGTCGACAATGGCAGCCAGGCAAATATCATTTTCCTCCATGCCTTCGATCGCATGGGCATAAGCCACAGTCTGCTCAAGCCTTCGGACAACCCGCTCTACGGCTTCGGCGGCAAGGGCACCTTTCCTGTCGGCAAAATAGAGTTACCTCTCTCCTTCGGTGTAGCACCCAATGCCCCGAAGTGAGCAAGTCACATTTGACATCGTTGACATGGCGTACCCGTACAACGCCATAATGGGCCGGGGCTCCATCAACAAGTTCGAGGCAGCCATTCACGGACTTTATCTGTGCATGAAGATCTTAGGTCCGCAAGGCGCCATCACAGTCTACGGCAACCAACAGGCTGCACGTAACATAGAAAGAGACTTCGTTCCCGGGCAAAGAAACGTACACTACCTCACGGCCCAGCATGAGGTCCCCGAATCTGCCAGCCCAACCGCCAAAGAACATGACAAAGCACAGCTGCAAAGCAACGACGGGACCAAGACTGTCCCCCTCGACAAGGCGACACCCAAGCAGACTGTCACCATCAGCGAAGACCTCACTTCGCATGACGAGGAGAGACTCCTCTGTTGTCTGTCCAAGAATAAAGACGTCTTCGCCTGGTCCGCCCTCGACCTGGTCGGAGTCAGTCGCTCCATCATCGAGCACGGCTTGGGAATTGACCCTTCAGTAAGGCCGAAGAAACAGCGGCTGCGCAAGATGTCTGATGAGAAGACAGAGGCCGCCAAGGCTGAGGTACATCGCCTGCTTGAGGCCAAATTTATCGAGCCAATTGCCTACCCTACATGGCTCGCCAACGTAGTGATGGTGCAGAAGAAGAGCGGCAAATGGAGAATGTGTATCGATTTCACCAGTCTTAACAAGGCCTGCCCCAAGGACAACTTCCCGCTGCCTTGGATCGACAAAATCGTCGATAGTGCGATCGGGTGCGAAGTCATGTCACTCCTCGATTGCTTCTCCGGCTACCATCAAATATACATGAAGGAGAAGGACAAGGTGAGCACCAGCTTCATAACACCCTTCGGCACGTATTGCTTCATCAGAATGCCGGAGGGACTTAAGAACGTCGGGTCCACTTTCTCTCGGCTCACCAAAACGGTGCTCGAGGGCCAAGTCGGCAGAAATATATTCACGTATGTGGACGACATCGTCGTGGCCAGCAGAAGCAAGGAAGACCATCTGACCGACCTCGCCGAAACGTTTGCGAACATGCGGGACGCACGACTTCGCCTGAACCCCGAAAAGTGCGTCTTCGGTGTTCGCTAGGGGAAACTCTTGGGCTACCTGGTGTCACACCGCGGGATTGAAGCCAATCCAACCAAAATCCAGGCTATCATCAATATGACGCCCCCACAGTCAGCCAAAGACGTGCAACGACTGACAGGCAGGTTGGCTGCCCTCAACAGATTCATCTCCAAATCCGCAGAGCGAAGCCTCCCTTTCCTCAAAACACTCCGCGACGCAAAAGACTTCGCATGGGGACCAGAGCAGGCAGCAGCCTTCGCTTCATTAAAGCAGTACCTGTCAGAATTGGCGATTCTTACAAGCCCCGACCCCTCGCTACCCCTGTTGCTCTACATCGCGGCTTCGCCTCATGCGGTCAGCGCAGCGCTGGTTCAAGAGCAGAGCAGAGAGGGCACAATCAGGCAATGTCCAGTTTATTACGTCTTCGAAGTACTTACGACATCCAAATGTAATATGACAGAACTGGAAAAAATAGCCTATGCAGTTGTTATGGCCTCGCGCAAATTGCGCCATTATTTTGAAGCATTCAAGGTTCGGGTCACCTTAGATAGGGGACTCGGCGAATTATTCAGAAACCCGGAGGCATCAGTCCGGATTGCCAAATGGGCAGCCGAACTCTCCGGCTACCACATCACATTTGAACCCAGGACAGCCATCAAGTCACAAGTCCTAGCAGACTTCGTCGTCGACTGGACTGGGCCAATAACACAGCCGGACCCGTCCGTAGAGAAGGTGTGGACAATCCATTGCGATGGCGCATGGTGCCATGCGGGGGCAGGCGCCGCTGCAGTCATTATTTCACCCACAGGGGTCAAGCACAGATACGCAGCACGCCTCAGCTTTGCTTTGGAGTCTGACAGATGCACTAACAACATAGCAGAATACGAAGCTGTCATCCTCGGCCTTCGCAAGCTAAGGGCCCTTGGCGTCACCACCTGCATCATCAGAACAGACTCCAAGGTAGTCGCCGGCCAAGTCAAGAAAGACTACGCAGCGAAGGACCCCACACTTATGCAGTACCTCGCAGCTATCCGTAGTCTCGAGAGGCAATTCAAAGGTTTCACCTTGCAGCATGTGGACCGAGCCAAGAATGAGGAGGCCGACGCATTGGCCAAGGCAGCCGCCAGAGGCGAGGCCCTGCCCTCCGACGTATTCTACCATGTCATCGGCACGCTAGCCGTCCGCAGCCCAGAGGGGCTCCAAATAACCAATGACAGTGAGGGCCACCGCATAGTCAACCTTATCATGACCGAAGACTGGTGGGCACCAATAACCCTGTTCCTGCAGGGGTACTATCATCCAACCGACATCAATGAGGCCAAGCGCCTCAAACATCGAAGCCGGGACTTCGCACTAATTGAAGGCCAGCTTTACAAGAAGGGGGTCAGTCAACCCATGCTTAAATGTGTCACCGAGACCGAAGGCATCCAAATTCTGCGCGAAGTCCACAGCGGGACTTGCGGCTCTCACGCAGGGCCTAGGGCCTTAGGCACAAAGGTAATCCGTCAAGGTTTCTACTGGCCCGCCATGATCTGCACCGCAAATCGGGTCACAAGGTCCTGCGAAGCCTGCCAGAAATTTTCTCCACGCTCGGGAAGCCCTTCGCAATTCATGAAGCTAATCGCCCACACATGGCCTCTTCAGCGCTGGGGACTGGACATTGTCGAGCCCCTGTCCACAGCCCAGGGGAACCTCAAGTTCACCTTCGTCGCTGTCGAGTATTTTACCAAATGGATCGAGGCGAGGGCTGTATCCACAATAACATCGAAGACTGCCCAGAAATTCTTCTGGAAAAACATTGTTTGCCGCTTCGGAGTCCCGTCCAAACTCACAATTGACAATGGCAAGCAATTTGACAGCCAAGACTTCAAGGATTTCTGCTTCTCTATTGGCACCAAGCTTGCCTTCGCCTCAGTATACCACCCGCAATCCAACGGAGTTGTGGAATGCGCAAATGGCAAAATTTTCACAACCGTCAAGAAGATGCTCCTCGACGACAAAAAGGGCAAGTGGGCCGACCTGTTACCTGAAGCTGTTTGGGCACTAAACACGACTGAGTGCAGGGCGACTAGGTTCACCCCTTTCCGCCTTCTATATGGATCGGAGGCCATGACCCCGCAAGAAATAAAACATGGGTCACCACGGACAGTCCCGTCAGCCGTCCCCGACGTGGACAAGCCCACTTCGAAGGACCTCATCGACGGAGACCGCGTCTTCGCCCTACAGGCTCTAAACAAATACCAAGCTCAAACAAAAGCATGGCGCGACCACACAGTCATCCCGAGGGAATTCAGCGAAGGAGACCTCGTACTCGTCCGGACAACTCGGACAGAGTACCGGGGCAAGCTGGAGCCCAAGTGGGAGGGCCCTTTCATCGTCAAGACGAAGGCATCCCCTAGCGCGTACAGGCTCACAACGCCATCCGACGAGGACTTGGAGCATTCTTGGAACATTGATAATCTCCGCAAATTTTTTGTTTGACTCCTCAGGGCTAGCTCGCCCTTGTAATTCGCAAAACAATTTTATTCTGGCCCGCACTCTTTTTCTCCCGCGGGGTGAGGTTTTTAACGAGGCGGAGCCATGTAATACACACGCGAAAAATCCCTCGCAAAAATCTACGTCGAAAAAAGACCGCATCGACGGTCTTCGACATTCGACCAATACAAAGTCACCGCGAGGGGCAGCGCTGGCTACCCTCGCGTGCGACACTCCACGCAAAAGTCGCCTAAGGGTGCAGCCGGACTAGCACAACAAGTGCGCAAAATCGAAGTCTTCCTCAAAAGACTATCTGTGCAAAAGTCGCCTAAGGGTGCAGCTGGACTAGCACAACAAGTGCACAAAACCGAAGTCTTCTTCAAAAGACTATCCGTGCAAAAGTCGCCTAAGGGTGCAGCCGGACTAGCACAACAAGCGCGCAAAATCGAAGTCTTCTTCAAAAGACTATCCACGCAAAAGTCGCCTAAGGGTGCAGCCGGACTAGCTCAACAAGCGCGCAAAATCGCAGGCGCATTACATCCGTGCAAAAGTCTACACCAAGAAACTGTCCGCGCAAAGACCGACTACAGGCGCAGCCGGACCGACATAATAAATGTGCTAGACCAAGTGCGCAACGCCCCTATGGACATAGCCGGATGCGCGAAGGCGCACAGCCTCATCATACAAACTATAGTTACACACATACAGCGAGGGCATCACACCTTACATTGGTTCAACCTTCGGAATGATTCCCATCTCCCTATAGTTAAATAGCATTATCCTAAGCTCCTCACCCTCAAAAAGACTTCGCAGCTCCCCCTCACCTACACTCGCCCTAACCGGCGAGGAACAATTCCCGCTTGCCAGCCCTGCCCACACGAAGCCGACCGCCATCCACTTCACTCACTCTACGCTTCGCCACCGCCCTTTGTCGCCTACGCCCAACACTCGGACCAGGCAAAACTTTAGCATCCGTAACACACGGAGAAGCCTCCACCGCAGCCACATCCAAGGCCGCAAAGTAATCCAAGTCCTCATCCGAAGACTCTTCCGTCCACACAACAGAACTCCCAGAGTCATCAAACTCAGAAAACTTAGACGTAGACTCATCCGATGCGCAGGCAGGCGAACTTCTGCATATCTTCAGAACACCTGGACTTCGAACTTCTGCAGAACCTCCGACACAAAATGATGCGTAGGCAGGCGAAGGCCGGCGATGAAAAATGCCTCAAAAACAACCAATTCGCCCTCGGGCTCGGGGACCTCCTCCGCCCCCGGGACCCGACCAACCCCGCCGCCAAAATACCCCAACCGTTGCATATCTTGCACGCGGACCAACGACATCCGCGAAACACCGAATTCCACTGTATCGCCCGGTCGTAATTCCGCCGCTGCCACAGTGCCTGAGAGATCTTCAGAACACGCCTCGGGCATCGGCATGGTCGCAGCAGACGAGGAGGAAGACGGCATGGCTACGTACCGTCGACAGCGGCGTGCGGTCTGCTTCACGCGGGCCAGTTCTCCGACGAACAGGAGCAAGGAGGGCAGACGAGCAAGCGAGTAGTTTGAAAGGCAGGCTAGGGTTTTCGCGGCGCGCAGAAAGGTAAATTTCAATCCGTGCCGCCCCCGCCCCCTTTATATACACAGGGCGCGATGCTTCGGGAAGCCCGCAATCCAACAGTGCGGTGTCAATCAACGATCATGTCAAAAACCCCCGCGGAACCACTTCGAGCGAGGGCAGCGTCTCCACCATCTAGCGACGCCTTCGGCACGAGATGACTTAGTCGAACTGGTCCCTCAGAGGGCAAATGTTGGGGCGAAGGCGAAGACGCCACCCTTCGCTCGATGCCTTTGCCAGCCTCGCTGCACCAACGAAGACAAGACGACTGGCAGACTTACCCTTCGTCCCACGCGTCGCCGGACGAAGGCCTGTGACGAGGTCGTCCCATCCCGCGGCCCCGTCCAACATGGAGGCCCACGTGTGAGCCGGCCCTTTGTAACAGGCCCTGCGTGGCCGCTGCGCATTACGGGCCTAATTTGTAAAGGTCTCCCTGTAATTACAGTCTGTAACCCTGCTTTATGGGAATATTCCGGGGATAACCTAGGCGCCTGAGGGCACATGCGTCCTTAACTCAGGATGCTGGGCACTCAGATACCTATAAATACCCCTGCACAGTGCCCTTGAGAGGCTAGATTAACAGAGCTATTGCCATCTCGAATTGATACCTTGTTTACGTTGCTCTCACTCCCCCATTGGATCAACTTGCTCGGGAGAGCAAGTTCCAACACACACGTCAACCGTCCCCATCGATTCCCTGGCAACATAACAGGGATCACGACCTTGGCGTATAATGCTCCAATTGTCCCCGGCTGCCGCCGTGCAACGACCGCACTTGTACCCACCATAATCCGGCATGGGAGACTCCGTCTCAGGTCCAGTGAGGAGTAAAGTCTGCGGGCAGGTTCAATCAGGTACTAGGCTTATCGGTTACCATATTTCTCGACATGTGTTTAGTGCGTTCAAACGCTTGACGCTGGTATCCGCACGTTAATCCTTATTCCAATTTTGTCTCGTAGACAACGCATCCCCATGTATTCGTGTCCACATACCATCATCATTCTGTTATCAAAATGGATACAACAATTCCTGACCTCGCGCGAGTGCTAGAAAAACTACTCGACTTCTACCGAAATACTGATTTAGCATAGCAGCTACTCGACCTATCATACTAGTATCCATCTCAAAAGGAATCCTGAGTTCATGCAACTAGGGTTTGAAGCAACTCCTACACTTAAGTGCATAGTACAAGCCTATAAACATTAAGTGTAGTAAAATAGCATATATATAAACGGTTATGCATAAAACCGGGGCTTGCCTAGAATTCAACACTAGATAGTGTTTGCTAGATGACACTCGCTTGGCGAGCATCCACTGGTTAAGTCCATCATTCTTCAGATCGTCCACCAACTGCATCTTGTGGTTGACACCACATCACTTGCACAATCATCATCTCTCGGTCCTAAATGAGATGCATGATGCATATGTATGAATACGATGAAATATACCACAAGACAATCCCAAAATAGATGGTAGCGAACTAAACACTAAATATCGAGACATCGTGAACAATCACACACACTAGCGCTAGCTATCCATACGACATCGGGCACAAGCCAACATTACTGAAAAGACGACGAACATTTCCTATATTTAACCAACACAACCACGACATCATAAGTACAAGTGTTTACCACGTTCATTTTAATCGTTCATTGGCTACTTATTCTTAAATTAGTTAAGTACACATAAGTTCTCTATGACTTATATATAGTTAGACAGACTTAGATAGAAAGGGATAGTCATTTAATCGGGGTTTTACAATTATTCACAATATTCTCATGCAAGCACACACCCCAGAGAACACACATGAGGAGATAGTTTAATCACCATTACATGTTATACTACTTTAATGACATTGGTTACTTAGTAGTATATAGGACTAGCATAAAGCTAAAGAGAGGACATTATTCATTTTGTTTCTCCGAACATATAATTCCAATTGCTAAATGTTGATTAAGCCAAGCTACCTATTAGACCTCAACAAAATTAGTTCCCTAACTTAGGGAGACATGTACTAATTACTTATATATAACCTCAATTATGTTAGTCACTATCATTATTACTCATGTTCAATTAAAACCCAAAACAACAAGCAGTCGACTTAAGATAGATACAATAGAGTAGAGCAATCAATCACATTCAATATGTTTGGGACAGCAGCACAACAATTGATTGTTTCAGTTATAACATACAAGTATTTATCCAAAAATAGTGAACAGATACTTTTTGGAAAGGTTAAGAAATGCTCAACAATTTTGGTACTGTTATCTCAATCTGATTAGACACTTAACAAGGTTAAATAGTGACAAATGACAGCTCTGTCCAGATTTGGACAGATTCAGATTTGCGACTTCAAAAATTCATAACTAGAGACTCAGACATCCAATTCATTTGATCTTAGACTTTCTAGAAAGATAATTAAAGTTTCTACAAATCATTTATAAACAACTCAGGTTGATTTAAAGTGTATCAAGGTTAAAAGACACTAGGAAGGCTTTGCTGTCCAGATTTGGACTAATTCAGTCTTGACAATTTAAACACCTATAACTTAACCTTCAGACCACCAAAAAGAGTGATCCAAGACTTTTTGGAAAGCTTAGCAAAAATACTACATAACTTTATAATCGCCAAGAAGTGATTCTATGTTTAACCAAATCAAACAATTCAGTTTTCGAAATCTGTTCTGATAGTGGACAAAACACAACAACCATTTTGTAAAATTCGTAACTCTTAAACTATCAGGCATATGGTTATAAAATATTAACACAAGCAAGATAAGGAAATTATATACAACTTTCTTATAGTTGACAAGGGATGATTCTAAACTGAACTTAAGCAAACAATGCGATCTCTGGAATCTGTACCGAAACTGGACAGATTCAGTTACTGAACTTGTGAAAAGCATAGCTTCTAAACCATTAATCCTTAGCTCATAAAATTTAGGACGCGCTAGATACACAAATGAACTACAACTTTTATATAGCACATATCTACAGAAAACACACTTTACTTAATTAGATTAATCGCACAACAAAAACTGTACGTACATGAATTTCAGTTTGCTAGCACAAGAGCACTCAACTCAATCATCAATTAAAATCATGGAGAAACTCTACCACCAATTTCTCAGGTTTAAATCATTATGACTTAGTTATCAAGTTTTAATTTATATTGAGATACTTAAGCATTTCAAGAAACATGCACGCTTTTGTTTTCTTCTAATTTTTCACTAACTCTTTTTATAATTATGAAATGGGTGTTATTTTAGCACCATATGAAACTATCTAATTTGGGGCTGGAATTTTTATGAGGCATAGGTAATGACAATTTATGAATAATGTATAAATTTCACATGCTCAGATTTTATATTGTATTTACTACAAAAATAACAATTTGTTAATGCAATAAAGCATGTGAGAGCAAGTTAAATCTAAAACTAATTATTTTCTGTGGATGCATGACCATATTAAGTTTTTTTAGGCTACTATAATATCATGCAAGGACAGTGGAATACCATTTTCCATTTTTACATTCATATATTATTTATAAATCATTTAAAACTACTTAAGGTGCATTAAAGAAATTAAAACACTAACTTAATCATACATGTACAACAATTCATGAAATTTTTACCCGTCACCAAGCATCACACCAAGAGTCTACTGTAAACATTTGAATCCATTTGGAGCACTAGAGCTATAGATCCAAAAATAACAAGCAAAACAATCATCTTTTTCCTATTTAACATGTTTTAATTAACACACCAAGAAAACAGTGAACAACATATAAGTTTTATATTTTTCTTAGCTAGAGTATGATAACATCTAACTAACAAAACAAGTTTCATCATTTTTGGATTTTTATAATTAAAACTATGGAGAGAAGCAAATTTATTTTGTAAACCAGTTTTTAAATACGAATTTCTACAGAAACATTTTCCACTAAAACATGCCAACATATAGATCCACTAGTTAGAGAATTTCATAAGAAAACCTACAGAACAAATTTCACAATTTTAGGAGCTCTAAAACTCGAGATATAAATATTTGAAGGAAGAGCAAAAATCTGCAACTTTTTTTGCACCTTTCACTCACCCGAGGGCCCACCTGTCATTGGCAGGAAGTGGCTTCTTCTACCTCCATTTCAGCACATACGCAACTCATGGCTGGGAGCACGGCGGCATGGTTCGGTGCGCTAGGAACCACAGGGAGGTGCTCGACGGCTGCACCTGCAGGGGGGCGCCGAGTGGAGGAAGTCCGGACTTGGGGCTGCTGCTGTCTAGCCGTGAGGGGAGAGCTAAGAGGGGGCGAGCACCACCATTCCTGTTGCGTGTGGCTACGGCGGTGGAGGAGCTGCTCCCTGCACCATGTGCAGAGGAGGGAGATGGTATGGGAGAGAAGGAGAAGGGGCTGGTGGCTGGGGGCGAGGAGAGGGAGGACGAGGTGTGTGGGAGAAGGGAGAGGGTGGCTACCATTTATAGAGCCAAGCTCTGGACATGTCAGACTGCACCAGCAGGTGGCAGGTGCTACAGTGACGACCTTGGGTGGCGTGTTTTAGCATTTTCTGCTTGTTTTTGGATCTTTGTCACTGCACAAAATATCTTCCTTGATCTACACTCTACAATTGTTGTACAAAACTTGAGGTGATTCGGGCACTGGTTAGAGAGTTATAGACCCATGAAAATTGGTTTGTCAGTGAGTTAGAAATCAGTGGAAACTTGTGAAAACTGAGTGTCAAAGCATGTCAAACGGAATCGAATGAATGCCATCTTTTAATATGTTGTGCCTCTATTAGTTATTAACAACTTTTATATTTGGGGAAACTTTAGTTGTTCAACAAAAATTTGGGAACGCGAGACGTCAACCCGAACGACGTTGATTCCAAACATTAGAAGAATTTGAATCCTGAAATTAGATTTTTATTCTGTCTTGATGGCACTGTTTGAGATACTTAGAGATTGAATCAAGGCTTGGTTTAATTATAAAATTTATTGTATAACTTAGGTTCTACAACTTGTATTAAAGGTCAAACCTTATATCTTGGTTGGAAATAGAAATTCCACTTTGGTCAATGCATTATCATTATAAAGCTCAAAACTTACGTTTTAGGCCGAAGGAGGCATTTTCTTGACATTTTCTCTACATGAACCCTTAATAACTTTTGTTGTGAGTTGATATAGAGTGTTTTGAGAAAGTTGTCATAACTTGGTTGAATTTCTAAATTTTCTTTTACTTAATCAAGCAGTCTCAAGCAAGCATATGATTTATCTTTTCATGTGAGTATTTGCTTTAAACTTCTAGAATTCTTTAGAATACACTTGATAGATAGAGATGAATTATGATATAGAGAAAACAAGTCTATTTACATAAGAATTAATTAGAGGTTCGCACAACAAAGATTTTGCTAGAGAATGCGGATTCGGAGACATAGACCGAATATCAAGAAAGAGGATTTGGACATAGATCGGATAACATAACAACTATCGAGAGTCCGAATAAATGAGTCTGGACGGGAGTTGTGAGACGAGATTTGTAACACCCCAGGTGTTACCATGGCCGTGGCACATTTATGCACTAATGACTGTGATCACATGTGGGAGAAAATTGAGAAGAAGAGCATAAAACCTTGGGAACCATGTATTAACCAAGAATGTTAATGACCAAAAGCATTACCCAGGCATTTATGCAATTATCACCTTGGGCAAGAGAAGAATAAACCCTAGACCCTTCTTGAGCCCTTAACTCCCAAAACCCTGGTAAAGGGGGAAAGGTTAAGCAAATGTTGCAAATCATGAGTTAACCCTTAGTCAAAGTTTAAGTAACATTATAATCTACAAAATACAGAGAGGAAACATTGCAAAAAGACCCCTTAAAGAACCCCAAATCCATTCCTTAAGTGGAGAGAGCACTAGAGCTCTCTAATTCTTTCTAAGTCAAATTTTGAACCTAATCTAAAGATCCACCGTGTTCACTTAGTAAATGGCACCAAAACCACTTGAGTTGTATACCAAAAATGTGTCATACCACCAAAGGCACCCACTGGAAAAGTTTGAAACCGAGCCCAAGACGTTTGACGAGAGTTGGCATGGCTTTTGTCGCGAGGTGGGCAGAGGGACAAGCCAGTTTTGGCGTTCGCAAATCTCCCTACCTAGGGCATATCTGCCATGTGGACTCACATATAAGAGATTACCCTAGGTGCTAGGAGGAGGCCTGTGCCGGATTTTTGCCAAGATTCGCACGCTTGCGATCTCGGCGAGCTGTTGAACACGGGCAAAAGAACACTTCCACGTGTTCGACGCGCTATAAACGTGCCAGAGCATGCCCGCGCCCGAACCCACGCGCCCCGCGCCGCGCCGAGCTGTGCCCGTGTCCCCAGCTAGCGCCCGCGCCTATAAAGCCTCCTTAGGCGTCGACCATACTCCTCCGCGCACGCTCGACCTCACCGGAGCCAGAAACCACCGACGTTTGCCCTGCAAACGGCGTGCCCGCGGCCACCCGATCCCCCGCCACCGTAGACCGGCCTGCAGAGCCCTTCCCAGTCACGCCCGACCCTCGGAAGAGACCGTGCATGCCTCGGTGAAGCTCCCCGAGCAAGGAATCAGACTTTGCCTCACCGGAGAAGCCAGTCCACGGTCGCCAGACTTCACCCGACCGCCGGTGAACGTAGACCGGGTAAGCCTCTGCCCCATTTTTTGATTCCTCGCGCACATAGCCTCTACATCATCCCGTGGAGCTCATCGTGCCGTTTAATTGGACTAGATCGCCGTGGTTAGGCCAGAACACTCGCCACCGACGAGTTCACCCGCCTGCACACGTGGACTGGTCGATTCCGGCCACCACCGCCGTCAAGCCGTACCTCGCTGTGACCGCCAGGACCTCCCGAAGCCAACCCCTCACCTCGCCGGACCTCTCTCACCGCCGGTAAGCCGCACACCCTTTTCCTTTCCGCTGGTACTGTTTACATAATGGGAGGGACCTCGGGGAAGAAGAAGGAAAGGCCAGGGGGTTTTGTGCGCTGTCAGTGACTTAGGGGAATAGTGGCACAGGGGTAGAAATGAGTGGGTTGATTTAGAAAGAACCCAGGGTCTTCGGTGCAAATGGGTTTTCCAGGAAACCTTTTTAAATATTCTGATTTAAATCCAAACAGAACTTGAAAAATTCATAACTTCAGTTTGGTTTACCCAAATCGAGTCAAACCAATTTTGCCAGATCCTAAATAATGTAAACTACTTAGGAAAAATATAAAACCCCTAAGTATTACAGAAAACTTTAAAGTTTTTATTTAAATGATTAACTGGTCAAAAGCTAAAAGAAATAAGGAAAAATAGTTACACTATTTGACTGGGGTTAAGAAAATTTAGAGAAGTACTTGATCACTTCCTAACATGTTCAAAAATAATAAACCCCTCTGTACACCAAGTTAAGGTAGAGTTTACCATTTAAATCATTTTTAGCCTAAAGTTAGAGAAAATATTAAAGGAGGTTTAAATAAAGAACCAGGGAGCACCCACATTTTTGTTAGTTTATTTATTCAGTATAGTTCACTAGAAAAATCTATTATACCCTTGTTTAGTACAGAATAAATGAGATACATTTTATTTTAGAAAACAAGGAAAACTTAGAAAAACCCTAGAAAAATAACCCCAAGGAGAAAACACCCCAAACCTTGAGGTGACTAATGTTTTGTTATTAAGAACATAGGAAAAATATGAAATCTGTTGTTTGACATTTTTCAAATAACAAGATAGTAGTAAGTGCCTTTTTAACATTAAACTTTAGAAAATCACAACTAAATAACCACCAAATATCCTTCGTGATTTTTGGCACAGAAGCATGTTATTACTTTTAGATACCAGCAAAAATGACCCTTAGGACAGAACCCACCCCTAGTTAAGAGTTGTAGTGCAAAGTGACCCCTTTGCCCCAACTTTTGTTATTTTTGTCCAGGGCATATTTTAATTATTCTGGACCTCAAATTTATAGGACAGCCTGCAGTGACAAATAGTAACCCACTATAATTTTTATAGAATTTTGGGGAAAAGTTAAACCACTGATGTAGTTCAAACCCACACTAGAATTCATAAATAGAAAATGAAAAAGGGAAAATTAATAATGGAGATTAATGTCATCATAACCCAACCAGCAAAACCCCTTAAATGCCTACTAAAATATCTAAGGGAAATCCAAGTTCCAATCCACTATGCTTATCCCTAGGCAAAACCCAAACCTAAAATGGATAAGCATAAACCACTAAGAGCCACGTATAACCAGGAAACCCTAAGTTACTAACTAACTTAGTTTTCTTTCACTTAGCATAATGATTATTAAATCCTGCATAATCATAGCATGCATATTCTTATTTATTGCATTCGATAGATTGCAACCTCGCGGACGGAGAGTACATCCTCGTGCCGGAGCAAGGAGTTACTCAGGAGGTAGCCCCAGATCCAGCACTAGAGGATCTGCCTGCCCCAGCTTTGGAAGGCAAGTCCCGGTTTTATGCATAACCTGTTCTATATGATATTTTACTACACTTAATGTTTGTAGGTTTGTATTGTGCACTTAAGTGTAGGAGTTGATTGAAACCCTAGTTGCATGAACTTAGGAATCCTTGTTGAGATGGATACTAGTATGCTAGGTCGAGTAGCTGCTTTGCTAATTAGGGATCTCGGTAGAAGTCGAGTGATTTTTCTAGCACTCGCGCGAGGTCAGGAAAATTGATTGTATCCACCTTAATAACAGAATGATAAGGGTCTGTGGACTCGGACCCATGGGGGGTTGCGATGTCTACGAGATGAAATTGGAATAAGGATTAACGTGCGGATACCTGTGTCTAGCGTTTGAACATACTAAACATATGCCAAGAAATATGGTAAATCTGTAAGCCTAGTACCTGATTGAACCTGGCAGCAGATTGCCCTCCTCACGCGACCTGAGACGCGGTCTCCCATTCAGGTTATGGTGGGTACAAGTGCGGTCACTGCACGACGGCAGTCGGGGTCAGTGAGGCATTGTACGCCAAGGCGGTGAGCCCCTCTTTGTTGACGGGGAATCGATGGGGACGGTTGATGTTTGTGGGGACGGAGTGCCTCGCCACGTCGTGTGTTTAGGTTTACCTTGCAAGGATAAAAAAACTCGATTCGAATCGTCTGCTTCTCACAGCTAATGAGACTGCTTGATCCATTGTACTGCATTGAGTAACAAGTGGAAATGTGATGAGGTGACAAAAGATGTTGATTGCTAAATATGCTTGATACCATGAATGGGTAGATAGTACACATTTAGTCTTAAGAGAGTCACACTAAAACTTGACAAAGCTAAAACTTGATTTATAAACTCAGCTAGTGCTTTTGGCAACCAAACCCCACAGCCAAACAACTGCATGTCTAGAGGTAGAGGAGTAGACTCCTCACACCGGGTAAGTCTAGCTGAGTATTAGTATACTCAGCCTTGCTTGTGGCATAATTTTATAGGTTCTCTGGAGGACATGGTTGCTGGAGTGACTTGGCCGTCCATCTTGCCACCGGGTTGGACAGTCGACTGGGATCCTGCCTCGGCTGAGGAGGAGCATGAGGAGTGATGGGACAGGCTTCCCCATCTCTCTGTTTATTTACCGTTAGTTTTATTCCGCTGCACTTCGAACAATGATGACTACTTTTGTTTAAACTCCGATGATGATGTAATAAGTTTAATACTCCTTCATGTATGGTTTTATGCTTTATTGTATTTGCTCTGTGACTCAACATCGAGTGAGATTGTGGTACTTGATCCTGTCAGTGGCCTAGTCGGACTAGATCCGAGGGATTGACGGGTTATTCCCATTTAAGTGTGGTCTAGCCTCTAAGGCAGGACTTAGACACTTAAGTTGGAATAATTCGGGCAGTTCCGCCACAGCTGGTATCGGAGCTCGTACCACCACAGAGGAATCAATAAACTATAAATACCATCCTTTTCCAAAATAAAACTTGGTAGAAACAAATGTTGGATAGATCGTAGGACGATCAGGATAGACCTAGGACGTGAAGCCTTAGGATGATAGAGGGGTAGCTAGGTGGCAAATTAAGTAGGCCCTACAGGCTACTACAAGGGATGGGAGTTCCTTCCTATTCCCTCTAAGTTGATGTGAGGTCGTTTAGGACGAGCATGCATGCATCCTTAATTAAACTATTTAATAATTGAGTAAGAACTTTAATACACAATGATGACAAACTAAGTACCCCTGTACTATTGTCATAGTTATAGAGAGGCTGAGTTGACCCCTTTTTATTTTATACTTCTTTTTCTTTTACTTACGCTTAACCGTACACAGATGACTTCTCACGGATCCTCGGACGAAGGGAATGCACAGTCCCACACTGACGGGCTTGCACGAGAGGGTTTCCCTCGTATTTTGTGGGAGGTACTTCAGGGAGCTGGTTACACGACGCCCCCCAGTACGCGGTGCAGCTGTTCGAGAAGCACCGAGTGCCCCGCTGTAGGGTAAGGATGACCCTGGAGCCTCATCCTCTGCAGCCAGGCTGGCATTCGCTGGACTCTGAGTCCTTTGGATACAGGGCTGAGGACACTACGGAAGCCATTGCTCTTCATGGACTGACCACCTTCTGCGGATTCCACCCCTTGGAGCTGTCCACTCACCCCATTGGCTTGTTCCCCACGGAGAAGGAGGACAACCCAATGTGGAAGGACCGAGTGGAGCATGCCAAGGACATCTGGGGTATCTACCCAGGTCAGACTGCTCACTTGACGGTGCAGTGCATGAATGCCCTGTATCGTCTGCAAGTGATGCGTGGAGAGGCAATGTCCCATCTGATGGCATTGTTGGAGGCTACCAAAATTACATTGGATAATAGAGAGGAACTTGTGGTAGACTTGTCCACTGAGATGGTGGAAAAAGACCTACAAGTGGAACAATTGTCAAATGAGATCCAAGAGCTTGAAGAGCTAGTGGGAACCAGGGAGAACACCATTGAGGTTCTCGAGGATCAGTTGATCAACACCCAGCAACAGCTTGCAGAGGCTAACCAGCACCTGGATATGCACCACCAGGAGATCCAGGACATGGAGGCCAACGAGGATGTCGACATCGAGGGAGGAGAAGAGTCTGCCTCTAGCTTGGACACTGCTGGCTCAGGGAGACCACCTTCCCCCGAGTCGAGCGTTGCCTCGTTTGCCCACTAGGTCGCAGGGATAGAGTTAGAAGTAGGTGACGGTAGAACTCCTCGAAGCTAGCTTAGCTTTTGCACCCTTGGGGTACTAGGCTAGATAGAGTTGAGTCCTTTGGGTTATTGATGTAATCGTGGCAAACTCTTTTGGAAGTATGGATGATGAATGATGCCAGTTTTAATTTGAGAAGAAAAGTTTATGCCATGTGGAATCTGTTATAATTATGCAAGAATATATTGGTTTTACCATTTTGACTTTTTTTGCCACGATTGAACCTTGAACCTCAGAAATGTGATACTGAGAATATACATGATTTTTCAGATGGCTGGAAGAGCGCGTCGTGGTCAGAATGAGCGCGTTCCTCCACCACCGCCACCACCTCCTACTCCGCAGGAGTTGATGGCTCAACAGAACGAGATCTTGCGACAGCTAGGTCAGCGTCAGCCACCACCTCAGCATTATGGTGGTGGTGATCATCAGCGTCACCCCACAGCAGCCACGTATTAGGAGTTCCTCAGTACCTAGCCACCGTTGTTCACAAGGGCCGAGCACCCACTTGATGCTGATGTATGGCTGAGAGTAGTGGAATCCAAATTCCCGCTACTCCATGGAGTTTGCTCAGAGGTGACCAAGGTCAGGTTCGCCACCCAGCAGCTTCGCGGACCCGCGCGGACTTGGTGGGACCACTTTCTTGCTATGCAGCCCGCTGACCATGAGGTGGAATGGAGGGAGTTCAAGGCAGCTTTCAGGGGGCACCATATACCAGCAAGCATTATGGACCGCAAGCTCAATGAGTTTCTGGCACTCACTCAGGGGAACCGGACAGTGTTACAGTATGCTCAGGCCTTCAATGACCTATGCCAGTATGCCGAATATCATGCAGACACCGACGAGAAGAAGAGGGACAGGTTCAGGAGGGGGCTCAACACTAAGCTCCGTGACCGTCTCAACACAGTTAGGGCCAACATGGCCATTTCCCAGGAGGATTGTATCACAGCTCGTCAGGCAGAGAAGAAGAGGAAGACCACTGTGGCAGGGCCTTCAGCTCAGCCACAACGCTTCAGGATCGTGTCTGACACTCAGAACAGAGGACCTCAGTAACAGCAAGGACGTTGGGTGATCCGACCACAGCAGCAGCAGCAGGCACCCAACCGCACCCAGTTTCCAGTGCAGAGGAACAATCAACAGCAGCAGCAGTACCACCAGGCCAATGAAAACAAGTGTTTCACTTGTGGTAACACTGGGCATTATGCCAAGAATTGCCCCCAGAAACCAGCAGAGGCAGAGACAGAATGTCAACCAGAACCAAGGCAAGAGGCAAAAGGTGCAAGTGAGGCAAGGCAGACTGAACTTCACCACCATGGCTGACATCCCAGAGGGAGCACCCGTCATGACTGGTATCTTTTCAGTTTTGAATTATCCTACTATTATTCTTTTTGATTCAGGTGCATCACATAGTTTTGTTAGTGCCAAATTTAGTGCCAAGTGCCAATTACCTTTTCACCACACCAATGGGGGTATTACGATTTCAACACCAGGAGGCAGGGTTGCCACCTACCAAATCAACAGGCAAGTGCCTATAAAATTTGGTAGTCTTGTGATTAGAACCACCCTTCTCATCTTAGGATTGGATAGCGTGGACATTATATTGGGAACTGATTGGTTATCCAGGCATCAGGCAATATTGGATATTGCAGCAAGGGCCATTGAGATTCACTCCCCTACTTATGGCGAGACTACTTTATATTTGCCTGATCAGGGTTGTACCCGTTCTTGTGCATTCACTATGATAGAGTCACCGGTTGAAACAATCCCTGTGGTCTGTGACTACCCAGATGTCTTTCCTGACGAATTGCCGGGTATGCCACCCGATAGAGACATCGAGTTCGCGATTGAATTGCAACCCGGGACTGCTCCTATATCCAAGAGACCTTACAGGATGCCTCCCGCGGAATTAGCGGAGTTGAAAAAGCAGCTGCAAGAGTTGTTGGACAAGGGGTTCATTCGCCCAAGTACTTCACCTTGGGGATGCCCAGCCTTGTTTGTTAAGAAGAAGGATGAGAGTCTGAGAATGTGTGTCGATTACCGCCCTCTCAATGCGGTGACCATCAAGAACAAATACCCACTGCCCCGCATTGATGTTTTGTTTGATCAGTTGGTGGGAGCCAAAGTGTTCTCCAAGACAGACCTTCGCTCGGGTTACCATCAGATCAAGATCCGTGCCAGTGATATTCCCAATACGGCTTTCTCTACCAGATATGGGCTCTATGAGTTTTTGGTGATGTCTTTTGGGCTTACCAATGCCCTGGCTTATTTCATGTATCTAATGAACTCAGTATTAATGCCAGAGCTGGACAAATTTGTGGTGGTTTTCATTGATGATATTCTGGTCTATTCCAAGAACGAAGACGAGCATACTGAGCATCTACACATCGTGCTTCAGCGACTGCGCAATCATCGTTTATATGTTAAGTTGTCCAAATGTGAATTCTGGCTGAGAGAAATAAAATTTTTGGGTCACACAATTTCTCAGGATGAGATCTCAGTTGATCCTGAGAAGGTACAAGAAGTAATGGATTGGAAACCTCCTACCACCGTGCGGCAGATTCTGAGTTTTCTGGGATTGGCAGGGTATTATCGACGATTCATTCCAGATTTCTCCAGAATTGCCAAGCCAATGACTGAATTGTTGAAGAAAGGAGTCAAGTATGATTGGAGCCAGAAGTGTGAGGATGCCTTTCATACACTAAGGCAGCACCTGACAACAGCACTAGTGCTAGCTCAACCTGACAACACCAAGCCCTTTGAAGTTTATTGCGATGCTTCCGGTACTGGATTGGGATGTGTCTTAATGCAAGACAACAGAGTAATTGCTTATGCCTCCCGAGCACTCAGACCCCATGAGCAGAACTACCCCACACATGATCTGGAGTTAGCAGCTGTGGTTCATGCTCTCAAGATATGGAGACATTACTTGATGGGAGCTCACTGTAACATTTACAGTGATCATAAGAGTCTCAAATACATTTTCACTCAGGCGGATCTTAATATGAGGCAGAGAAGATGGTCATAGTTAATCAAGGACTATGATCTGGAGGTGCATTACCACCCAAGCAAAGCCAATGTTGTGGCAGATGCCTTAAGCAGGAAGGCCCAGTGCAATTGTATGAACATGGATGCAAGAGTTACCACCCTATGTGATGAGTTGTGCAAGCTAAACCTAGAGGTTGTTTCCTCCTGTGCTCTAAATTATATTTCAGTGGAGCCCACCTTACAAGAACAAATATCCATGGCACAGATGGGTGACAAGGGTGTTCAGGTTATCAAGGAAATGATCGAACAGAAAGCAGAAAAATACAAATGCTTCCGTCAGGACAGCAAAGGAATTCTATGGTTTGGAGACCGACTGGTTGTTCCCAAGAACCCTGAGCTCAGAAAGAAGATATTGGATGAAGCTCACCTTTCAAAATTCTCCATGCACCCGGGCAGCAATAAGATGTATCATGATCTCAGATCCTTATACTGGTGGACCAGAATGAAGAGGGAAATTGCTAAGTATATATCTGAATGCGACACCTGCCAGAGAGTCAAGGCCAGCCATCTGAAGGTAGCAGGCACTTTGCAACCCCTTCCCATACCATCTTGGAAGTGGGAGGATATTTGCATGGATTTTATCGTGGGATTGCCCAATACCTCCCGGCACCATGATTCTATTTGGGTCATTGTGGATAGGTTGACCAAGACCGCTCATTTCTTGCCAGTGCATACCACCCAGAAGACAGAGAAATATGCAGAAATCTATGTTGATCAAATAGTGCGTTTGCATGGTATTCCGAAGACCATTGTATCTGACAGAGGAGCACTGTTTGTGGCACGCTTTTGGGAGCAGCTACAAGAATCACTTGGGACCCATGCAATAAGAAGCTCAGCATACCATCCTCAGACAGATGGCCAGACAGAAAGAGTGAATCAAATCCTCGAAGACATGTTGCGAGCCTGTGTGCTACATTATGGTAACAATTGGGACAAGTGTCTTTCCTTGGCAGAGTTCTCTTATAATAACAGCTACCAGTCCAGTTTGAAAATGGCACCTTTTGAGGCCTTATATGGGAGAAGGTGTAGGACACCGCTCAATTGGTCTCAAGCAGGAGAGAGGGAAATATTTGGACCAGACTTGGTACTTGAAGCAGATGAAAAGGTCAGAGTCATTAGGAAGAACCTAGAAGCTGCTCAGGCCAGGCAGAAGAGCTACCATGATAAGAGGAGGAAGCCTCTACAGTTTGAAGTGGGAGATCATGTTTATCTTAAGGTGTCACCCACAAAGGGTGTCCAGAGATTTGGAATCAAGGGCAAGTTAGCTCCTCGCTACATCGGGCCCTATGAGATCAAAGCAAATTGTTGACCCGTAGCCTATCAATTGGAGTTGCCACCCCACATGTCAGCAGTTTACAATGTGTTCCATGTATCTCAACTACGGAAGTGTGTCCGCTTACCCACTGAAGTATTACCTGAACCAGAAATTGAGATAGAACCAGACTTGTCTTATCAGGAACACCCCGTCAGAGTGCTGGATCAGAAGGAGAGATCAACGCGGGCCAAGTCAATCAGAATGTATAAAGTTCAGTGGAGTCACCATTCAGTAGAAGAAGCTACGTGGGAGACTGAGGATTTTCTAAATTCTCGCTTCCCCAACTTTCTGCCCAAAGAAGTCGGTACGTAACCCAAAACCCCACCTGCCCTTTGAATCTAAATATAAGAAAAACTTAGAAACTAAAGGTGTAGTAAGCTTTAGAAATGACTTAAAAAGGACTTCCTTCTGAAGTCGCAAAGAGAATGACATTCGAAGAGCGGTTAACTAGAGAAACTTGGATAAAAGAAGGAACAACGCACCAACACGCCTTCATGGCACCCCCTCCAGAGGACTCTACTTAAAATCTCGGGACGAGATTCCTTTAAGGGGGGAGGGCTGTAACACCCCAGGTGTTACCATGGCCATGGCACATTTATGCACTAATGACTGTGATCACATGTGGGAGAGACTTGAGAAGAAGAGCATAAAACCTTGGGAACCATGTATTAACCAAGAATGTTAATGACCAAAAGCATTACCCAAGCATTTATGCAATTATCACCTTGGGCAATAGAAGAATAAACCCTAGACCCTTCTTGAGCCCTTAACTCCTAAAACCCTGGTAAAGGGGGAAAGGTTAAGCAAATGTGCAAATCGTGAGTTAACCCTTAGTCAAAGTTTAAGTAACATTATAATCTACAAAATACAGAGAGGAAACATTGCAAAAAGACCCCTTAAAGAACCCCAAATCCATTCCTTAAGTGGAGAGAGCACTAGAGCTCTCTAATTCTTTCTAAGTCAAATTTTGAACCTAATCTAAAAATCCACCGTGTTCACTTAGTAAATGGCACCAAAACCACTTGAGTTGTATACCAAAAATGTGTCATACCACCTAAGGCACCCACTGGAAAAGTTTGAAACCGAGCCCAAGACGTTTGACAAGAGTTGGCATGGCTTTTGTCGCGAGGTGGGCAGAGGGACAAGCTAGTTTTGGCGTCCGCAAATCTCCCTACCTAGGGCATATCTTCCATGGGGACTCACATATAAGAGACAACCCTAGGTGCTAGGAGGAGGCCTACACCGGATTTTTGCCAAGATTCGCACGCTTGCGATCTCGGCGAGCTGTTGAACACGGGCAGAAGAACACTTCCACATGTTCGACGCGCTCTGAGCGTGCCAGAGCACGCCCGCGCCGCGCTGAGCCGTGCCCGTGTTCCCTGCTCGCGCCCGCGCCTATAAAGCCTCCTTAGGCGTCGACCGTACTCCTCCGCGCACGCTCGACCTCACCGGAGCCAGAAACCACCGATGTTTGCCCTGCAAACGGCGTGCCCGCGGCCACCCGATCCCCCGCCACCGTAGACCGGCCTGCAGAGCCCTTCCCAGTCACGCCCGACCCTCGGAAGAGACCGTGCATTCCTCGGTGAAGCTCCCCGAGCAAGGAATCGGACTTTGCCTCACCGGAGAAGCCAGTCCACGGTCGCCGGACTTCACCCGACCGCCGGTGAACGTAGACCGGGTAAGCCTCTGCCCCATTTTTCGATTCCTCGCGCACATAGCCTCTACGTCATCCTGTGGAGCTCATCGTGCCGTTTAATTGGACTAGATCACCGTGGTTAGGACGGAACACTCGCCACCGACGAGTTCACCCGCCTGCACACGTGGACCGATCGATTCCGGCCACCACCGCCGTCAAGATGTACCTCGCTGTGACCGCCAGGACCTTTCGAAGCCAACCCCGCACCTCGCCAGACCTCTCTCACCGCCGGTAAGCCGCGCCACCCTTTTCCTTTCCGCAGGTTCTGTTTACATAATGGGAGGGACCTCGAGGAAGAAGAAGGAAAGGCGAGAGGGTTTTGTGCGCTGTCAGTGACTCAGGGGAATAGTGGCACAGGGGTAGAAATGAGTGGGTTGATTTAGAAAGAACCTAGGGTCTTCGGTGCAAATGGGTTTTCCAGGAAACCTTTTTAAATATTCTGATTTAAACCAAACAGAACTTGAAAAATTCATAACTTCAGTTTGGTTTACCCAAATCGAGTCAAACCAATTTTGCCAGATCCTAAATAATGTAAACTGCTTAGGAAAAATATAAAACCTCTAAGTATTACAAAAAACTTTAAAGTTTTGATTTAAATGATTAACTGGTCAAAAGCTAAAAGAAATAAGGAAAAATAGTTATACTATTTGACTGGGGTTAAGAAAATTTAGAGAAGTACTTAATCACTTCCTAACGTGTTCAAAAATAATAAACCCCTCTGTACACCAAGTTAAGGTAGAGTTTACCATTTAAATCATTTTTAGCCTAAAGTTAGAGAAAATATTAAAGAAGGTTTAAATAAAGAACCAGGGAGCACCCACATTTTTGTTAGTTTACTTATTCAGTATAGTTCACTAGAAAAATCTATTATACCCTTGTTTAGTACAAAATAAATGAGATACATTTTATTTTAGGAAAACAAGGAAAACTTAGAAAAACCCTAGAAAAATAACCCCAAGGAGAAAACATCCCAAACCTTGAGGTGACTAATGTTTTGTTATTAAGAACATAGGAAAAATATGAAATCTGTTGTTTGACATTTTTCAAATAACAAGATAGTAGTAAGTGCCTTTTTAACATTAAACTTTAGAAAATCGCAACTAAATAACCACCAAATATCCTTCGTGATTTTTGGCACAGAAGCATGTTATTACTTTTAGATACCAGCAAAAATGACCCTTAGGACAGAACCCACCCCTAGTTAAGAGTTGTAGTGCAAAGTGACCCCTTTGCCCCAACTTTTGTTATTTTTGTCCAGGGCATATTTTAATTATTCTGGACCTCAAATTTATAGGACAGCCTGCAGTGACAAATAGTAACCCACTATAATTTTAATAGAATTTTGGGGAAAAGTTAAACCACTGATGTAGTTCAAACCCACACTAGAATTCATAAATAGAAAATGAAAAAGGGAAAATTAATAATGGAGATTAATGTCATCATAACCCAACCAGCAAAACCCCTTAAATGCCTACTAAAATATCTAAGGGAAATCCAAGTTCCAATCCACTATGCTTATCCCTAGGCAAAACCCAAACCTAAAATGGATAAGCATAAACCACTAAGAGCCACATATAACCAGGAAACCCTAAGTTACTAACTAACTTAGTTTTCTTTCACTTAGCATAATGATTATTAAATCATGCATAATCATAGCATGCATATTCTTATTCATTGCATTCGATAGATTGCAACCTCGCGGACGGAGAGTACATCCTCGTGCCGGAGCAAGGAGTTACTCAGGAGGTAGCCCCGGATCCAGCACGAGAGCCTGCACCAGAGGATCTGCCTGCCCTAGCTTTGGAAGGCAAGCCCCAGTTTTATGCATAACCTGTTCTATATGATATTTTACTACACTTAATGTTTGTAGGTTTGTATTGTCCACTTAAGTGTAGGAGTTGATTGAAACCCTAGTTGCATGAACTCAGGAATCCTTGTTGAGATGGATACTAGTATGCTAGGTCGAGTAGCTGCTTTGCTAATTAGGGATCTCGGTAGAAGTCGAGTGATTTTTCTAGCACTCGCGCGAGGTCAAGAAAATTGATTGTATCCACCTTGATAACAGAATGATAAGGGTCTGTGGACTCGGACCCATGGGGGGTTGCGATGTCTACGAGATGAAATTGGAATAAGGATTAACGTGCGGATACCTGTGTCAAGCGTTTGAACGTACTAAACATATGCCGAGAAATATGGTAAATCGGTAAGCCTAGTACCTGATTGAACCTGGCAGCAGATTGCCCTCCTCACGCGACCTGAGACGTGGTCTCCCATTCCGGTTATGGTGGGTACAAGTGCGGTCACTGCACAACGGCAGTCGGGGTCAGTGAGGCATTGTACGCCAAGGCGGTGAGCCCCTCTCTGCTGACGGGGAATCGATGGGGACGGTTGATGTGTGTGGGGACGGAGTGCCTCGCCACGTCATGTGTTTAGGTTTACCTTGCAAGGATAAAAAAACTCGATTCGAATCGTCTGCTTCTCGCAGCTAATGAGACTGCTTGATCCATTGTACTGCATTGAGTAACAAGTGGAAATGTGATGAGGTGACAAAAGATGTTGATTGCTAAATATGCTTGATACCATGAATGAGTAGATAGTACACATTTAGTCTTAAGAGAGTCACACTAAAACTTGACAAAGCTAAAACTTGATTTATAAACTCAGCTAGTGCTTTTGGCAACCAAACCCCACAGCCAAACAACTGCATGTCTAGAGGTAGAGGAGTAGACTCCTCACACCGGGTAAGTCTAGCTGAGTATTAGTATACTCAGCCTTGCTTGTGGCATAATTTTACAGGTTCTCTGGAGGACATGGTTGCTGGAGTGACTTGGCCGTCCATCTTGCCACCGGGTTGGACAGTCGAGTGGGATCCTGCCTCGGCTGAGGAGGAGCATGAGGAGTGATGGGACATGCTTCCCCATCTCTCTGTTTATTTACCGTTAGTTTTATTCCGCTGCACTTCGAACAATGATGACTACTTTTGTTTAAACTCCGATGATGATGTAATAAGTTTAATACTCCTTCATTTATGGTTTTATGCTTTATTGTATTTGCTCTATGACTCACCATCGAGTGAGATTGTGGTACTTGATCCTGTCAGTGGCCTAGTCGGACTAGATCCGAGGGATTGACGGGTTATTCCCATTTAAGTGTGGTCTAGCCTCTAAGGCAGGACTTAGGCACTTAAGTTGGAATAATTCGGGCAGTTCCGCCACAAGATTGACTTTTGAATTTGTGTTTGCTTCAAGAAACAAAAGTTTTAACAGACTCCAAATCTAGCCTTGCTCGAGATCAATTAACTCGAAATTCGGTGAAACATTCACGATTAACTTGATAAATGGAGATAGACGTGATCGAGAAATATAAAGTTTTACTGAGCACCCGAGATTAGGATAAATCTCCCGACATAACACGAAACAGACACCTAGGGTATCAGACACACAGCAGCACTATAGCACACAAACCTCTATTTTTTTACTAGATCACATGTCAATTACTTGATCTACAGAGGAATACACTAGAGAGGGCTTGGATATGAGTTTGCACTTGTTTCTTGCTTAGGTGCATCTGTTAGGGGCATGGAGGGTTCCTTTTATAGCCCCCCAAGCCTCAAAAAGTCGTTGATGCAAACAAGGAAACTGTTGTCTCTTTGGGGCACCAGACCGGTCAGTGCATCACCGAACCTCCAACACTGCCTCCTCCTTCAGGATCTGATTGTAGCCCTCCAATGGTGCCTTCTTGAGTTAAACGATAAGTTCTATTATATTTCTTGTAATGATTTTTGTGTATGTGGTGAAGTCGATATCTTGCCGTAGTAGCCTCCAGAGATTTTATGAGAAGGTGCTAGTGCTCTACCAGGTTAGGTAAATTAAACTTGTGTTATATTAAGTAGTTGGATGTTATGCAAATAATCTAGAAAGGTGAAGGTGGTATATATTAGTATTTGGACAGCAGTCGTATTATAGCCAGTGGTCAAAGGATTAGCTTAGAATGTAATTTATGCACAATGTAATTTAATTGTTGAACATATATGAATTGTGTGACTATGATTGAATTAGTAGTGAGAAGGATATACTAGTACTTTTATATGAGTAGTCAACCAATTAAGTCGATTGAATGCGTAGTGAAGTGGTGAAATTGATTTCGCCTGTGTAGTGAAGTGGTGATATGCCGAAGTAGTCACTGCTTCCTCTAAGTTTATGAGTTGGGTGAATGCGCCTTAAACGTTCATTGAAATATCATTAGCATATAGTGTATGGTTGTGTTCATAAAGTGAAGTAGAAGCATCGTCCTTATTTGGTGAAGTTTAGGGAGATGCATGATTATGCGAGGAATGTTTTGGTAGATGTATATGTGAAGTATGATTGAATTAGTCTACGTATGGGTTTGCGGTAAATTTAGTAGTGCAAAGGATAAGGTTTAGTATTGTTGGGGGCCTTCGGCTTCCGAAGGTACTCAAAAACGCGATTTAACAATGTTTCTGGAGTGTAATACATGAACAGGTACCTTCGGACTTGGATCAAAATCACAGTGTGAAGAAGTACAAGGAATACGAAGGATGGCGCAGAGCCGAAGCTATGCGCAGGGGAGCTTCGGCATGATAGCAGAAAAGGAAACCGACTTAAAGATGAAAATGCTATTTAGACCTCGATGAGTTACTATAAAGTTATTAGCAAGTGTAAAGGGCATGGGTGTAATTTTACATGGGCTGCGTCTCGTGCCTATAAATAGATGAACAGTGATCCCGTACTGTTCACGCCGACTCGGCATTTGCTTTTGCGTCACGCTTGTACTTTTGCTTTCTTTCAAGCCGAAGGTACATCTGTAATTTGTTATCATTTCTATTTTTCCATAATAATAAAATAGAAATGAGATAATAATAATATTTAAGTGCTTATGTTATTTCTCATACTTTATGTGAATCCTTCTTCATTATTTGTTGTACTGATGAAGGTATGTCCTTCATAACCTTCGTCCGAAATTCATTATATCCCAAGGGAAATAATGCTTCGAAGGACTTTAATGTTTAACAATTTCTGTGTTGCCTTGTTCTTAATTCATAGCATTTAAGGACAAGTCCCCAACATTGGCGCCCACCTCCGGTGAACCCTTTTTGACCACCATCGACAAGCATCAACCTTCGTCATGCCGCCAAAGAAAGCTTCAGCAACAGGGGCTGCTGCTCTGCAGCCGCTGGACCCGAACCAGGAGACCCTTTCTCTTCGGGAAGCCTGAAGCCAGAAGAGGAAGGCCACCAGTCCAACACCTCAGGAGGACGATTTGGACCAAGAAATCAGGAACATGGAAATGTTGCATCAACAAGTGCAAAGGAAGAAAGAAAAGATGGCCCGGCTAGCCGACCTACAAAGGCAGATAGACGAAGCCTCTGAAGAAGTTCGTCATCTTACGCAAGATGAGCAGAACCGGAGGCCCCAGTACAGAGAGCTTCACCAAGAGGGTTTCGTCAACGAGGATGACTGGTATGAGGATTTCCATCATGGAAATTTTGCTTTTGATGATGCTTCTCCTCTGTCAGTAGAACTGCGGGCTACACCTTGGCCCCCGTCTTACAAACCACCTCAGCTCCCAATGTATGACAAACACTCAGATCCGAAGAAATTTCTGATGAGCTACGAAGCAACCATATCTTCATATGGTGGCAATACTGCAGTCATGGCGAAGTCCTTCGTCATGGCAGTCAAAAATGTTGCATAGACCTGGAACTCTTCTCTTCGGCCAGGAACAATCACATCGTGGCAAAAGCTGAAGGACATGCTCATCACCAGCTTTCAAGGGTTTCAGACGAAGCCGGTCACTGCTCAAGCTTTGTTCCAGTGCACTCAAGATCATGAAGAATACCTTCAGGCGTATGTCCGAAGGTTCTTACGACTGAGGGCGCAGGCGCCAATAGTGCCTAATGAAATTGTTATCGAGGCCATGATTAAAGGGCTTCGGCCAGGACCTACAGCCCAATACTTCGCCAGGAAACCCCCTCAGACCCTGGAGAAACTGCTTCAGAAGATGGAGGAATATATCCGAGCAGATAATGACTTTCGGCAAAGGAGGGAGGAAGCTTACAGGTTCTCCGAAATGACCAAGGGCTTCAGAGGGAGAATCCACCCTAGGCACGTTAGATCTATCCATTCTACTCAGACTGACGATAGGGGAAGTCAGCAACAAAGGACGCAGTATACCTCTCAAGCTTCGGGGCAGCAACAGAACTATCCTCGGCCCCCAGCTCCAAGGGGCAGAGGCGCCAGGGGCTTCGGAGGAAGGTTTAGGGATCAACCCAGGAAAATTTACTGCCTATTCTGCGGTGAGGACAAGGGACATACTACCAGGATGTGCCATGTCACCATTCAAAAACAGAAAGAGATAGCAGAAGCTGCAGCCCAACAGAGCCAGCCAAAGCAGATTATGCATACTGCTTCGTACCACTCACCATACATCCCAGAGTATGTGGGTAACCATCCTGTAGTTTCTGTTGCTTCGGCAAGCCGACCTCAGGCATCTTGGCAATAGCCCCCACCTCCACCACCAATGCAACCCACTTATCCCCAGGGCCAGCAGCCAGAAGGGAGTCAGCACAATCACCAGCAGAGAGACTTTAGGGAGCAGTCCGAAGCTCGCACAGTCAACAGTACTGTGCCAGAATCAAAGCACATCTACTAAGATATATCCTACCTCTGAAACAGTTTTTACATTTGTTATCATTTACCTTTTCAATAAAGAGCAATCATTGAAAACTTAGTTCTTTTGTTGTTTTCAATTTCTTGTAATAGCTTCGTCATTATTATAATGAATATACCTTCTTCAAGCATCGATGAAGTTCTAAAGGTCTTGATGAAGGAATGCATTGCAAGCTTTTGTCGAAGCAACAAAAGTCGTCCTTAAGGGAACGCAGCGTAAGTTTTCTGCTCAAAAGTCGTTCCAAAGGGAATGCAGAGCTTACAGCGAAAAATAAACGCTGATACCGCCGAAATAAAAGGCGAAGAAGCTCCTAAGGGAGGCTTACAGCGAAAAATAAACGCTGATACCGCCGAAATAAAAGGTGAAGAAGCTCCTAAGGGAGGCTTACAGCGAAAAGTAAACGCTGATACACCGAAAAATGGCAAAAAGATTGTGTGTTCCACTAGGGAATGTGTGTGGGCCTTCGGCGCAAATATCATTTTGCATGACATTACATCATTACATCATGTGCATAGCATAACATCATACATCATATTGCATCAATGGCACAAGAAGGGGATGCAATATGGACCTTCGGAAAGGTAGACAATGTTGACCTACAATATTGAGCTTCGGAGCTCGTTTCAAAGAAGTGCCAAGGCACAAAATAGGTTTTCAAGAAATACAGCTTCGTCACTTTGATATGAAAAAGGAGATCCATTGTTCACAAAGCATAATGTTTTTTCGGAAACTGTATATTTTTACGGAATATGAATATTCTTCACGAAGCATGAAAAGAAGGGAAGGTGTTTTTTTCGCCGAAGGCTCAAAAACGGTATGTACGAAAAGTTTCATGCATCGTAAAGAGTTGAATTATAAACAGCTTATATATTACATTCAAGATTATAAAATATTACACATATTGTCTAGCAAATATTACATTCCAAATGTCTTTACAATAACAACTAATCTTCTCTTAAAACTACTTCTGCAGCTTCGTTTAATAGTTGATCAACAACTTTATCCATAATAGCTTCAGCCATTTTTATAATTTCATCATCCTCCTTTGCTCTGGGGTTCGCCAATGGCTCGGCGGGCTCTGGGGGAGGAGATAGTGCGGCTGGGATGCAAAGCGTAAATAAGTTCAAAGTCATAAAATTAGAACATAAAGTCAAAAGCTATTAATCAATACCTATTCGCCTCTCGAGATCCACACTTTTCTCAGCGGCCTCTGCTACTTCTCTAGCATCGTGAATACCTTTTTCACTTTTCCTTATAATTTCTCGAGCCATTTCCCGACCGCCATTTTCCCAGATATCGGTGAAAATTTTTCCACCAACCAAGCTTGCTTCGGCCGAGGGGTCCTTTATACCTTCAATGGATAAGGTAGCTTCGGTTTGCGCCAAGGATTTCACATGTTCGCAGCCTCCCCTCTCCAAGATAGCGGCAATCCCCCTAGCACCCGAGAAGGCGCATATGTCCCCACGGCCACTCAAAATTTCTTCAAAAGCTTCGGCCTCACCGTTGATCCAGTCGATTGGACCTTCGGGATCTCCTAGTACGAAGTTGCCTTCATTCGAATATGCGCCGACGCTGGCGAAACTAGTCTTAATTGTCTCCACACATTTCATGGATTTTTCATAACATCTTTCTTTTGAAGACCGAAGTTCTGCAGTTGTTTTCTCCCAATGATTTTTCCAATAATTGCTGGCATCTCGGTCAGCTTTGGCAGTTGCACACTTTAATTTCGTTTCAGCCAACTGTTTCTGAAGATTTTCAATTTCGCACTTCTGGGCTTTAGCTTGGGCCTTGGAAGTAGCTTCGTCTTCTTTTATTTTATTAAGCACTGAGTTTAATATTTTATATTTCTCAAGACCTTCGTTCCTTAGCTCAATCACTTCGGAATGAAGGTTATTCAACGCCATGGTACATCCCTCGTCTTCAGCGCCTTTCTGCGCTCTGAGGGCATTGCTAAGAATAAGGCCCTGCAAAAGGAATGTGGTATTAAAAAATAAGCACACGAATTTTTAAGCACACAAAAAAAGTTTATTTTCTCACCTTTAAGCTGTTATACGCCAAGCTGTCGGCCAATTCATCTTTTGACAAAACCGAGAGCCCGTCTTCTAGAGTTGGGAATCCGAAGCTTCTTGTCATCTCCCGGCAGACAGAGATCTCCTTGCTGTCTGGGAGACAATACAAGAAGTCTTCTTCTCCGCAGCCATTGAATATCAACGCCCCTTTTGGATATTTTAATTTCTAGGCATAATGATGAGCTTCTCGCTTTTCCTCTTCAGATAGCATTTTGCCCGAAGCATGTCGTACAATATAATCGACAATTTGGAAGATGCTTCGGGAGTTGAAGAGAGAGTTTTTTTAGACAGAATTTGCTTTAAAGTTTCCTTTGTAGTTTCTCTTTCGGTTTCCAAGGATTTCTCCTTGGCAGACCCTGAAGTTCCAGTTTCGATTTCAGCCTGGTGCTTTGTAGCTTCGGCTCCAGAGGCTGTTGTTTCAATCTGAGCTTTTTGAGCTTCGGCAACTTTTCTCGGAGTAGAGCTTGAAGTCTTTATTGTCTCCAGTACATCCAGAACATTAACCATCCTTTTCCTTTTGGGGGTCACCGCTGGACCTTTCTGAGTTTGTGGCACTCCAACTTCTGCCGAAGGGCTTAAAATTTATGATATTTTTGTCCCTTCAGCTTTCGGCTCTTCAATTCTTTCAGCCTTCAGTGTTGCAGTCAGCTCTTCAGTTTTCTGCGCAGGAATAGGTTTTTTGGCTTCAGTAGCCGAAGAAGCCTCGCCGACAAACTCGGGCACTATGGCCGGCTCAATGTAACGTGGCCGGTAGGTAAGAACCTTCACCTTTTTTCTCTTCGGCGTTGGCTCACTAGGAGCGGCCGAAGCAACTTCCTTCATAGAAACTGTACCTTTTCTTTTCTGACCCCGTAACGGGTAGCGATAGTCAGGATAGACGAATCCAATAGCATCGAAAACTCTGTTCAGCCTCTTCTTTTTCCGGCCTCCGAAGGCCACTGATAGCGCAATATCTTCTGCCTTTGAGTATGGCCCAAGCAGTTCATCGTTTGTGGCTTCAATACATTTCAGCCAATCATCATCTGGCTCGACAAATTTACCCTCGTATATGAAGGTGAACTTCATCCTAATCAGCCCAACTTCGTCAGGCTTGGTGATAGTTTCTTTTGGCATTTCCCACTTTTCTACAAGTGGCCATACTCTGAAGGCTATATGCTCCTGAACTAAATCCCTTGTCCCAATGAAAGAGCAAACTACACCGAAGGCCCTCTGGCATTCTTCGACTGCCTCGTCAACTTCCACCTTCGGTTTTCGGAGGCCAAAGCGCTGCCAGATAGGGCGCATGATGATATCTTTAATATCCTCTCGTGCCTTCAAGTCGTTTTTACATAGAACCATTTCTTCATCCAGTCTCCGGGCCATCTCTTCCGAAAAGTCGGCACGGGACAGCTTGACCCAGAGCGAGCACCGAAGCTATAACAGCCAAAATTGTTGTGATATTGCTCTTTACCCCAGGGTTTTGTCTCATACACTAGCTCGTGTATATTGCAAAAACTTTTTGCATTCGGCTCCAAACCCTGGCTCTTCACGACCCATACGAAGATTCCCATTCTTATTATAGCTTCGGGAGTAAGTTGATGAAGGAAGACCTGATATATCTTCAGAACTTCAACCACAAATCTGTTTAAGGGGAACCGAAGCCCAGCTTTAAAAAAGCTTCGGAAGATCACGACTTCATTATCTTCGGGAGTTGGCACGGTCCTCTCTCCGTCATCTGCCCTCACAGTAGACATGTCTCGAAAATATCTCCCCCTCATGTTATCAAGATGACTTTGTTTAATACTCGATTTTCCAAAGACTGAGTGGCTTGGCCGCCATGGTCGATCTTCGGAGTCTTCACCTCCACTTTCTACATCATAACTATCACTTTCACCAGTGTCTTCAGATAAGCCTTCTAAAATTTCTCTAGTAATCTTCTCTGTATTTGTTTCGCTATCGATTCAATGAAGCCCAGATTTTTCTCCTCAGAAAGGCTCAGTTTCATTTCGGCAACAGCTTTCTTTTCCTAAGACATCTCTTCGAAAATGCTGAAAATGTGCTGGCACGACCGAAGCTAAAAAATCTAGAAAGCTGGACAAGCGTTTGTAGGCAAAGAGCTATTTGAGCAGGCAAAGCAGATGGCAAGAAAGCGTACCAAATGAGTTCGCGGTCGGATCATATTTATACGCCCAGGGCGATGCAAATGGGAGGGTCCCGCTTGTCATTGACTGTTGCTATTCTAGCAAAGGGAAGGTGTTTTTTCGGACCTTCGGCTTAGGGCCTTCGTCCATATCGCAATCTGAAATTATCATCCTAACAAATTAATATTGCGAGGGGCTACTGTTGGTGTCGGCGTTTCGAGACCGGGGGGTCCCTGGGCCGACGAGTGAAATGTCGCCGCGTGCCCCAGCCCAGATGGGTCGGCGCGAGGCCGAGCGCGAAGGGGGGAAGAAAGGCGATCGGAGACGGGCGTGAGAGAGGTGGAAATCCCGCGGCCTTCGTGTTCGTCCCGCGCCCAGGTCGGGTGCGCTTGCAGTAGGGGGTTACAAGCGTCCACGCGGGAGAGGGAGCGAGCGGCCTCACGCAAGCGCCTGCCTCGTCCTCGTCCCCGCGCGGCCAACCCTCTGTAAGAGGGCCCTGGTCCTTCCTTTTATAGGCGTAAGGGGAGGATCCAGGTGTACAATGAGGGGTGTAGCAGAGTGCTACGTGTCTAGCGGAGGAGAGCTAGCGCCCTAAGTACATGCCGTCGTGGCAGCCGGAGAGGTTTTGGCACCCGGTTCGTGTGGTGTCGTGGCCGTCGGAGGAGCGCTGGAGCCTGGCGGAAGGACAGCTGTCGGGGCTGTCGAGTCCTTGCTGACGTCCTCTTGCTTCCGTAAGGGGGCTGAGAGCCGTCGTCGTCACATAGCGTGCGGGGCGCCATCATTGCCTATCTGGCGGAGCGAGCCAGATGGGACGCCGGTCTTGTTCCCCGTAGCCTGAGTCAGCTTGGGGTAGGGTAATGATGGCGCCTCCTGTCGATGTGGTCGGTCCGCGCCCTAGGTTGGGCGATGTGGAGGCTCCTCCGAGGTCGAGGTCGAGTCTGTCCTCCGTGGCCGTGGTCGAGTCCGAGCCCCTGGGTCGGGCGAGGCGGAGACCGTCGGCTGAGGCCAGGGCTGAGTCCGAGCCATGGGGTCGGGCGAGGCGGAGTTCATCGTCTTCTGGGGCCGAGCCCAAGTCCGAGCCCTGGGTCGGGCAGAGCGGAGTTCGCCGTCTTCCGGGGCTGAGCCCGAGTCCGAGCCCTAGGTCGGGCGGAGCGGAGTTTGCCGTCTTCCGGGGCTAAGCCCGAGTCCGAGCCCTGGGTCGGGCGGAGCGGAGTTCGCCGTCTTCCGGGCTGAGCCCGAGTCCGAGCCCTGGGTCGAGCGGAGCGGAGTTCGCCGTCTTCCGGGGCTGAGCCCGAGTCCGAGCCCTGGGTCGGGCGGAGCGGAGTTCGCCGTCTTCCGGGGCTGAGCCCGAGTCCAAGCCCTGGGTCGGGCGGAGCGGAGTTCGTCGTCTTCTGGGGCTGAGCTCGAGTCCGAGCCCTGGGTCGGGCGAAGCGGAGCTTCCTATGGTGCCTGAGGTCGGGCCTGACTGCCTGTCAGCCTCACTCTGTCGAGCGGCACAGCATTCGGAGCGGCGTAGGCGGCGCTGTCCTTCTGTCAGGCCGGTCAGTGGAGCAGCGAAGTGACTGCGGTCACTTCGGCTCTGTCGACTGCAGGACGCGTGTCAGGATAAAGGTGTCAGGCCACCTTTGCATTAAATGCTCCTGCGATCTGGTCGGTTGGCGTGACGATTTGGTCAGGGTTGCTTCTTGGCGAAGACAGGGCCTCGGGCGAGCCGGAAGTATGTTCGCCGCTGGAGGGGGGCCTCGGGCGAGACGGAGATCCTCCGGGGTCGGCTGCCCGTGTCTGAGGCTAGGCTCGGGCGAGGCGTGATCGAGTCCCTCGAATGGACCGATCCCTGACTTAATCGCACCCATCAGGCCTTTGTAGCTTTATGCTGATGGGGGTTACCAGCTGAGAATTAGGAGACTTGAGGGTACCCCTAATTATGGTCCCCGATAGTAGCCCCCGAGCCTCGAAGGGAGTGTTAGCACTCGCTTGGAGGCTTTCGTCGCACTTTTTTGCAAGGGGACCAGCCTTTCTCGGTTGCGTTTTGTTCCGGTGGGTGCGCGCGAGCGCACCCACCGGGTGTAGCCCCCGAGGCCTCGCGTAATGCTTCGGCTGGTCTGGTCGTTCCCTCATGCGAGCTGGCTGTAGCCCGGGTGCACGGTCGGGTTCCAAGTTCTCGGGCTGGTATGTTGACGCTGTCAACGGTTTGGCCGGAGCCGGGTTTGCGAGAGCAGCCCCCGAGCCTCTGCACAGGGCGAGAGGACGATCAGGGATAGACTCGACTTTTTTACATACGCCCCTGTGTCGCCTTTCCGCAAGGAGGAGGGGGGAAAGCGCCATGTTGCCCTCGGTGGGCGCCGAACATGGTGTCTCCGGTGAGCTGCTGGCGGGTAATCCGAGCGGACGTCTGTGCCCCATTTGTTAGGGGTCGGCTAGAGGCCCAAAGGCGCGCCCAAAAGTACCTGCGGGTGATCTGCCAGACCCAGTCCCCTGTCGACGGGGTCCGAGGGCTCGATGCCTCCCTCTGATGGGATTCCGTTACAAGATCGTTCCCGCTGGTCTCGGAAATGTCCTAGGGTACCTCGGGAGTGTAGCCCGAGCCTTGGTTATGTATCGAACGTACCCATGGTCATCCCTCGCTCTGTGTCTGAGGCGGTTGTGAACCCTTCGAGGGCCACCCAACGAACCCCTGATCAGTATTGGGCGCAGAGCCCGAGTGGCTTGAGGCAGCCGTTGAACCCTTCCGAGGGGCCGGCCTTCGAACCTCTGACCGGTAGTGGGTGTGGAGCCCACGTGCTCTGAGGCGGCTGTTGTACCCCTCCAAGGGGCCAGCCTTCGAACCTCTGATCAGTAGGGAGGCTCGGAGCCTGGTTCCTTCACGGAGAAGGGTCCTTTTCGGGGTATCCCCCTTTCCCGGTCCCTGTTGTAAGAGAGAGAAAGAGGAAAAGGAAAAGGATACGAAATCGAATGACGTGGCATACCTTTTTTGACACGGTCATTATGGCGAAGGTGAAGCGTCGCTCGCTTCTCCTGCCAGAGGCGCCGCCTATCCTGCCGTGGAGTTAATGCGACGGGGCGAGCGGTTTGCGGGGTGGCCGTTGCGCGTGCGCGAGCCGTTCGAGGAACGACCGTTTCGCCTTGGGTTTTTGAATCCCACGGCGGGTCCGGGCGAAACGTTGAACGGGTCTCGCCTTGGTCTTTATATACTCGGGGGAGGGTCTGGCGACGGTCCTTTGCTCCGCCTCTTGCTTCCTTCTTAGGTTTTCGCAACCTGAGAGGTTTAGCCGGAGAAAAGGAAACCGCCCACCCAGTCCTATCCGCCGCCACCCCTTTTGCTCGGCGATGGCCGACCGGGTGACCATCATCTCGCCGCTCGATCCATGGCCCTTCTCCACAGTCACAGCGGAGGACCTGGAGGATCTTGTTGCCGAGGGTTTACTTCGCCCTCTCTCTGATGAGAGGCAGCTGGAGTGGATTCCTCCCATGAGCGGAACCGCCCCGTCCCCGCCGCCGGGGTACGTCGTGAGCTTCGTCTCCTTCCACGAGCGGGGGTTCGGTGTGCCGGCAAGCCACTTTATGCGGGCGATCCTGTACAACTATGAGGTGGAGTTGCACAACCTCAGTCCCAACTCCATTTCGCAGGCCGCCATCTTCGCAGCGTTGTGCGAAGGATACTTGGGGATCGCCCCCCACTGGGACTTGTGGACTCATCTCTTCTCCGCGGAGCTTTTTGCTTTGCCGACGGGAGAGAGAAGGGTCCACGCGGCAGTGCGGGCCGGCGGTTGCATTCTCCAGCTGAGGCAGTCATGGGCGTCGCTGTACATCCCCGCCATCCTCGCGTCCTCGAACAAAGGGTGGCAGCGCCGGTGGTTCTACCTCCGGAATGACGGCGAGATGCTTCCGCCGTTTTCCCAACGAGTGGTCACCGCCGCCGCCGATACCTGGTGCTACGGGACCCCGCACGATAGGCAGAAAAACCTCGAGTCCCTTCTCAAGGCCCTGGAGGTGTTGCGGAAAGGAGGACTTACTGCCGCGGGAGTGATTGCCGCCATTCACCGCCGTAGGGTGCTTCCCTTGGCGGAGCGGCGGTTGCCGCTTTGGGAGATGACACCGGAGGCCGACTTGGAGGGCTCGCGGATGTCCTCGGATCCTCTTCCCATTGACGTTCTCCACGGGCGGGTGGCCGTCGCGTTGGGAAAACCGGACGCCAGCGCCTTCTCTCAGCCCTTGATGCGCCCCGACCACGGGTGTGTGACCCTGGTGAGTGTCCGCTCCTTCCTTCTCCTTGCGTCAGGTTGCCTTTGGTCCTTACGGTCGGGATTTCCGTCCGTCTCCAGGAGGTAGGGTGGCACAAGCCTTCCCGGCCACGGGTCCTGGAGGACGCGGTGGACCGAGCAGCGCGGCGGGTTGCCGCGGAGGAGAAGAAGAAGAAGGACACGGAGAAAGCCCGGGCCTGCGAGCGGACGCGGGCCCAAGACGCCTTGGAGAAGCTCCGTCGTTGGCAGGAGAGGGAGGGGCTCCCGAGGGAGCCGTCGCCGGAGACGCCTGACGACGACAACGATGAAGATGATGACGAGGACGACGACATGGCTGCCCGCCTCGGCCTCAGCCCGGGTCTGAGGCTAGGCAAGGAGTCATCAAGCCAGCCCCCGAGTGGGCTGGCGCCGTCAGTTCTCAGAGTCGGGACGCCGAGGTCCCGGCCCGACGAGCGGGGGCAGACCGAGGGGGTACTTGACCCCTCGGCCGGGGAGGTCGAGGTGACCCCGGGGAGTCAGGTCGAGGCGTCTGTTTCTCGGGAGCCGTCGGCCACGCCGGCAGCGCAGGAGGGTGACCCTCAGGTCGCCGTGGCAACGCCCGGGCAGTCCGTCTCCCAGGCGTCCAAGGTGCCCAAGGCAAGGGTGATGCCGAAGCTGGCGGCGAGGCGGACCTCGGCAGTGTCTTCGGGGGTCGAGATCCGAGAGACCTCCCCTCAAGCGCGGTTGATCATGGCCCGGAGCGGGTAAGTATCTTGGAGCGTCTTCGTCCTGGCTTCTCATTCGTATGTCCCGACCGCGACTTTCCTTTCCTCCTCAGCAAGCGAAGCCATGGCCTGACCGATCTGGCTCCCCGGAAGGCCCTTATGACGGCGTCGGCTTCCGCAGCCAGTGTCGCGCCGGGCCTCGCTGTTCAGCTGGCCTTCTCGCAAGGCGCTCCACAGCGGGGGGCTCTGGCGGCACCAGCCGTCGTGGAGCGAGTTCCCGAGGCCGGCTCTTCTGCCGAGGCGCCATCGTGCTGGAGGAGGCGGCTGGCGCAGACGTGGCCCCGGGCCCACCGGACATGCCGCCGGTGCCGGCACCTACTGCTGCTGAAGCCGCTGCCGTCCCAGTCAGGGAGCGACCCGTTGCTGCCGACGCTGAGATGGCCGAGGCGTCGGCGCTCGGTGCCTCGGAGGAGGGGGGCATGGAAACGCAATCCGCCCCACCGAGCGGCAGTTGCTCCGGTTCTGGACCCGTGGGGCTTCGGATCCCTTCTTCGTTCTCGACGACGAGCGGGAGGAGCAGTCTTGGGACGAGCTCCGCGAGTGCGCCGAAGCAACGGTGGGGTCGCTCCGGTCATCGCTGGAGGTCTTTTGCAGGGACATCCCCAAAATCCTCTAGGTAATGGTTTCAGGCATACCTTTTTGTGACCAAGGCGTCTCTTGTGACGCCCCGCTTCCTTCCCTCGGGACCTGACGGATCTGAGCGCCGCCAAGTCGTCGTTCATCCGCCATGAGGTCGATATCTGGGGCTCGCTGCGATCCATGAGGACCTCGCTTGCCGGGGCTACTGCGTGCCTCTCCCAGCAGGGCGCCGAAGTGGCGGACCTTCGGTAGCTCTACGCCGATCTGAGAGCAGAGGCGGCAGCGGCCCGTGTAGAGGCGGCAGCGGCACACGCAGAGGTGCAGCGACGGCAGTCGGAGTTCGACCAGGTCGCTGACAAGCGAGACCAATCCCGGGGCCGGGCTACCGAGGCCGAAAGCCAGGCTGGAGCCCTTGCAGCGGACCTAGCCGTAGCCCAGGCCGCAGCTTCAGAGCAGCGTGCCCGAGCCGGAGGTATGTCCTGGTCATTTCCGGTTTTCGTTTCAGCTTGTTTCCTCCGCTTGTGTTTGAGGCCTTGCGTTCTGGCTGTTCGTAGAGCTTGAGTCCGCCCTTGATGAGTCCACCAGGGCGCTTGTCGGGGCGGCCGAGCAGAGGGAGGCCGACCACGTGGCCATGTCCGAGGCCATCTCGGACTTCTGCCGGGTCTTTGGCTTTGGCGACGTCCCCTCAGGAAGCTCCCCTCAAAGTCGCTTGCAGGCCTTGGGCGATCATGTGCGCGACAGACTCCGCAAGGCGCTACACCATGGCGTCAGGCGGGCCTTCGCCGTGCTCGCTTCCCACTATGTCGTGGACCTAGAGCGGGAGCGAGGGGTATTGCCTTCCTGACGAAGATGAAGCCGCCCTGGCAGAAGTCCAGAGGCTCAACGCGGCCGCCGCGGGTCCGAGAGCAGTGCTGGCGACCACCTTCGAGGCAGAGATCCTCCCGCCTGCGCCGTCGTCCGAAGCCGGGGTGGACTTTGCCGAGGGTGGGGACGAAGCCGAAGGCGCGGCTCCTTCCCCGGCGACGCCTAACTCTGTCGGAGCAGTTTCTGTTGGATGCACGTGTGTCTTTTTGCGGCCGCTGAGGCCTGAACACTTTATTATCGCTGCATAAAGTCGTGCCCCTTTTCCTTTCATTTTGCGTGTCCGGCCCCGCCCGTCAGTAGCAGGGTGGCTTCCCCAAGTAGGAGTCACTTTTCATGGTGGGTGACGAGTGAGGTATCCGTAACCCAGAGGCGTAGGAGTCCCTCGGCTTAGTCAGCCTTGCCACTTACATGCACCCGCGTTCGCTCCTTGGGGTCCTGCTTCCGACATAGTCAGGGGAACGCAAAAGCCTTTTTGATTGAAAATTTTGACGCAGAGGGGGTTCCCCCCTTTTAGCCCCCGAGGGAGGGTCAGGCTCTGCCGAGGTAAGGCTGACCCTTCCTTGATGACTAAACCTTGCGTGGGAGCGAGGTATATGAACAACTTGAAAGCATCTTAAGGGTGGAGGCGACGTAGCTGTTAGACGTTCCAAGTGTTGGTGTAGACCTCGCCTTGACTGTCGGCCAGTTTGTTTGTTTCGAGCTTCAGAACTTTGGCGATGACGAGCGGCCCTTCCCAGGGGTGCGTGTAGCCCCCGGGTGCCTTCCGCAAGGGGTGGGTCTGCCTTGCGTAGAACTGACGCCCTTCGCGGGTGTGGACAATTCGAGTGGCGTCGGCCACCGCCGTCGGCCATTAGAAACCTTGTCGGAAGGCGTCTCTAACAAGGGCTCGGGGTGCTGCGCGATGGTCGCAAGCCCCAAGTGTACCTCTCGTAGGAGCTCCTGGCCTTCGGCGATGGAAATGCATCACTGGAGGATGCCTGAGGGGCTGCGGTGGTGGAGCTCCTTCCCATCTCCCAGCAAGACGAACGACTTGGCGCGCCGCGCCAACCACCGAGCTTTGGCTCGGTCGAGGGGTAGCTCTCCTCGGTGGAGATATTGCAGGTACGGGGTCTGCCAGTTTCGATTAGGTGTGACCTCGCTTCGCTCCTCCTCGACGCGCAGTGCCTCACCCTCAGGGGCCGAGGGTACCTCGGGCTGAACCGTGGGTACCTCGGACTGAGCCAAGGGTACCTTGGGCTGGGCCGAGGGCGCCTCGGGCTCGGGCGTGTCGTCGATCTTGACGGAGGGTTGATGCAGGTCTCGGGAGAAGGCGTCCGGGGGAACCGTTATTCGCCCCGAGGCTATTTTAGCCTGCTCCTCCAGCAACGGGGGGGGGGGGGGGAGGCACCAAGACGAGCGCGTTCGTGAGGAGCGCCTTCAGGTTCCCGAGGGCTTCCTCGGCCCTAGGGGTCCAAGTGAAGCACTCGGCCTTCCTTAAGAGGCAGTACAGAGGCAGGCCTCTTTCGCCGAGGCGTGAGATGAAGCGGCTCAGAGCCGCAAGACATCCCAAGACTCTCTGTACGCTTTTCAAGTCTTTAATGGGCCCCATGCTGATGATGGCTGCGATCTTCTCCGGGTTGGCTTCGATGCCCCACTCGGAGACGATGAACCCCAAAAGCATGCCTCGGGGCACCCCGAAGACACACTTTTCGGGATTGAGCTTCACGCCTTTCGCCTTGAGACACCGGAATGTCACTTCAAGGTCGGAAAGGAGGTCGGAGGCTTTCCTCGTCTTGACTACGATGTCATCGATGTAGGCCTCGACCGTCCGGCCAATGTGTTCGCCGAACACATGGTTCATGCACCGCTGGTACGTCGCGCCCGCATTCCTCACGCCGAACGGCATGGTGACATAGCAGTACATGCCGAAGGGTGTGATAAAAGAAGTCGCGAGCTGGTCGGACTCTTTCATCTTGATTCGGTGATACCCTGGATAGGCATCGAGGAAAGACAGGGTTTCGCACGCAGCAGTGGAATCCACGATTTGATCGATGCGAGGCAGAGGGTAGGGAACCTTCGGACATGCTTTGTTTAGACCAGTGTAGTCTACACACATCCGCCATTTCCCTCCTTTCTTTCTCACAAGCACAGGGTTGGCAAGCCATTCGGGATGGAATACCTCTTTGATGAACCCTGCCGCCATTACCTTGTGGATCTCCTCGCCTATGGCTCTGTGCTTCTCTTCGTCGAATCGGTGCAGAGGCTGCTTGACGGGTCGGGCTCCGGCTCGGATGTCCAGCGAGTGCTCGGCGACATCCCTCGGTATGTCGGGCACGTCCGAGGGACTCCACGCGAAGACGTCGGCATTCGCGCGGAGAAAGTCGACGAGCACTACTTCCTATTTGGGATCAAGCTCGGAGCCGATCCAGATCTGCTTGGAGGCGTCGCTGCTGGGGTCGAGGGGGACGGACTTAACCGTCTCCGCTGGCTCGAAGTTGCCGGCGTGACGCTTCACGTCTGGCACCTCCTTAGAGAGGCTCTCCAGGTCGGTGATGAGGGCCTCGGATTCGGCGAGGGCCTCGGCGTACTCCACGCACTCCACGTCGCATTCGAACGCGTGTTTGTACGTGGGGCCGACGGTGATGACCCCGTTGGGGCCCGACATCTTGAGCTTGAGGTAGGTGTAGTTGGGGACGACCATGAACTTCGCGTAGCATGGCCTCCCAGCACCGCGTGGTAGGTTCCTCGGAACCCGACCACCTCGAACGTAAGGGTCTCCCTTCGGAAGTTGGAGGGCATTCCGAAGCAGATGGGAAGGTCGAGTTGTCCGAGGGGCTGGACGCGCTTCCCGGGGATGATCCCGTGGAAAGGCGCAGCGCCCGCCCGGACCGAGGACAGATCGACACGCAGGAGCCCGAGGGTCTCGACGTAGATGATGTTGAGGCTGCTGCCTCCGTCCATGAGGACCTTGGTGAGCCTGACGTCGCCAATGACGGGGTCGACAACGAGCGGGTATTTCCCCGAGCTCGGCACGTGGTCGGGGTGGTCGGCTTGGTCGAAGGTGATGGGCTTGTCGGACCAGTCTAGGTAGACTGGCGCCGCCACCTTCACCGAACAGACCTCCCGACGCTCTTGCTTGCGGCGCCGAGCCGAGGCGTTCGCCGCTTGCCCACCGTAGATCATGAAGCAGTCGCGGACCTCGGGGAACTCTCCTGCCTGGTGATCTTCCTTCTTGTCGTCGTCGCGAGCCCTGCCACCCTCTGCGGGTGGCCCGACCCTGTGGAAGTGGCGCCGAAGCATAGCGCACTCCTCAAGGGTGTGCTTGACGGGCCCCTGATGATAGGGGCACGGCTCCTTGAGCATCTTGTCGAAGAGGTTGGCACCTCTGGGGGGTTTCCGAGGGTTCTTGTACTCGGCGGCGGCGACAAGGTCCGCGTCGGCGGCGTCGTGTTTCGCTTGTGACTTCTTCTTGCCCTTCTTCTTGGCGCTGCGCTGAGTTGACGCCTCGGGGGCATCTTCCGGTGGGCAGCCCTGGGGCTGCTTGTCCTTCCGGAAGATAGCCTCAACCGCCTCCTGGCCAGAGGCGAACTTGGTGGCGATGTCCATCAGCTCGCTCGCCCTGGTGGGGGTCTTGCGACCCAGCTTGCTCACCAGGTCGCGGCAGGTGGTGCCGGCGAGGAACGCGCCGATGACATCCGAATCGGTGATGTTGGGCAGCTCGGTGCGCTGCTTCGAGAATCGCCGGATGTAGTCCCGGAGAGACTCTCCCGGCTGCTGCCGGCAGCTTCGGAGGTCCCAGGAGTTTCCAGGGCGTACGTACGTGCCCTGGAAATTGCCGGCGAAGGCTTGGACCAGGTCGTCCCAGTTGGAGATCTGCCCCGGAGGCAGGTGCTCCAACCAGGCGCGAGCGGTGTCGGAGAGGAACAGGGGGAGGTTGCGGATGATGAGGTTGTCATCGTCCGTTCCACCCAGTTGGCAGGCCAGCCGGTAGTCCGCGAGCCACGGTTCTGGTCTCGTCTCCCCCGAGTAATTTGTGATAGTAGCCGGGGGTCGGAACCGGGTCGGGAACGACGCCCGTCGTATGGCACGGCTGAAAGCCTGCGGACCGGGTGGTTTGGGCGAGGGACTCCGATCCTCCCCGCTGTCGTAGCGTCCTCCACACCTGGGGTGGTAGCCTCGGCGCACCCTCTTGTCGAGGTGGGCCCAACGGTCGTAGTGATGGTGCTCGTTGCCGAGGTGTCCCGGGGCCGCAAGCGCTGTGTTGCGTGTGCGCCCGGTGTGGACCGAGGCTTCCCGCATGAATCGGGAAGTCGCGACGCGATGTTCCGAGGGGCACCCCTGCCTTCGGGAGGCGGAGCTTTCGGCCCGTCGGACCGCGGCGCCCTCCAGGAGATTCTTGAGCTCTCCCTAGATTCGCCGCCCCTCGGTGGTTGATGGCTCCGGCATCGCGCGGAGAAGCATTGCCGCTGCAGCCAGGTTCTGGCCGACCCCACTGGAAGCGGGTGGCGGCCTTACCCTGACATTGTCGGCGATGCGGTGCTGGATACCCTGGGGTAGATGACGCATTTCTCCGGCCAGAGGCTGGCCCGCCCATTCCTGCCCGACGTCCCGGCGGATCAGCTCAAGTGCTCCTGCTCCCTCGTCGAGCCTGGCCTGCACCCCGCGGATTTGCTCAAGCTGTGGGTCATGACCCCCCGCCTGAACGGGGACCACAGTTAGCTCCCGTAGGATGTCAACGCGAGGCACAGGCCTAGGGAGATCACCGTTCTCCGGCATACCGAGATGGTTGCCTTCAAAGGGACCCCCTAGATCGACGTGGAAACATTCACGACATGGGCCGCAGTCCTCGTCGCCGAGGCTGCGGCTACCGTCGGAACAGTCGGAAAGGCAGTAGTCGCATGCGGTCATGAAGTCCCGCATGGCACTGGGTTACCAAGTCCGGAGAAATCCCAACAGAAGTCGGGCTCGTCATCTTCTTCGGACCCCGAGGGCCCGTAGGTCGAGACGTCCGTCAGCCGGTCCCAGGGTGACCGCATACGATACCCCAGAGGGTTTGGACTCGCCTTTACGAGAGCGTCCGCCGAAGCGAAGCCGCTTGGCGGGTCGAGGCTGAATCCAAGGGGCGTGAGATGGGAATCGATCGGTACCTCTTGGTCGACGGGCGGTGATGAAGTCACGTCGGGGACTGACTGCACCATCGTCTCAGGCACGAGGGTGACGCCCAGCAAGCCTTTCGCGAGCGTGCTGGCGTCGTCCGTTTGCTCGAAATTGGCTTGTTGCGGGGAGACGACGCTCGTCTTCGTCTCAAACGCGAGGTCGATGCCCGACGCGCCCCCTGTTGGGGCGTCGGCGCCGCCGACTTGCTCGACAGCCGACGAGGGGCCGCCTCCTGCTTGGCCTTGGTTGCCCCGCCTCCTCCTCCGTCGGCGGGGGAGAGGGAGGGGTGAGCTCGAATGTTGTTCTTCCACCGCGCGGGGAAGACGTCGTCGATTCCACCGCCGGCGGGCAGGCTGTCGGCCGCCATTGTCGATGTCGCACGGCGGGGGAAGGATTATCATGTCGTAGCTGCCGTCGAGGGACATGAACTCAAGACTCCCGAAACGGAGCACCGTCCCGGGCTGGAGAGGTTGCTGGAGACTGCCCATCTGGAGCTTGACGGGAAGCTGTTCGTCAACACGCAGCATGCTCCTACTTGGCGCGCCAACTGTCGGTGTTTCGAGACCGGGGGGTCCCTGTGCCGACGAGTGAAATGTCGCCGCGTGCCCCAGCCCAGATGGGTCGGCGCGAGGCCGAGCGCGAAGGGCGGAAGAAAGGCGGCCGGAGACGGGCGTGAGAGAGGTGGAAATCCCGCGGCCTTCGTGTTCGTCCCGCGCCCAGGTCGGGTGCGCTTGCAGTAGGGGGTTACAAGCGTCCACGCGGTAGAGGGAGTGAGCGGCCTCACGCGAGCGCCTGCCTTGTCCTCGTCCCCGCGCGGCCAACCCTCTGTAAGAGGGCCCTGGTCCTTCCTTTTATAGGCGTAAGGGGAGGATCTAGGTGTACAATGGGGGGTGTAGCAGAGTGCTACGTGTCTAGCGGAGGAGAGCTAGCGCCCTAAGTACATGCCGTCATGGCAGCCGGAGAGGTTTTGGCACCCGGTTCGTGTGGTGTCGTGGCCGTCGGAGGAGCGCTGGAGCCTGGCGGAAGGACAGCTGCCGGGGCTGTCGAGTCCTTGCTGACGTCCTCTTGCTTCCGTAAGGGGGCTGAGAGCCACCATCGTCACATAGCATGCGGGGCGCCATCATTGCCTATCTGGCGGAGCGAGCCAGATGGGACGCCGGTCTTGTTCCCCGTAGCCTGAGTCAGCTTGGGGTAGGGTAATGATGGCACCTTCTGTCGACGTGGTCGGTCCGCGCCCTAGGTTGGGCGATGTGGAGGCTCCTCCGAGGTCGAGGTCGAGTCTGTCTTCCGTGGTCGTGGTCGAGTCCGAGCCCCTGGGTCGGGCGAGGCGGAGACCGTCGGCTGAGGCCAGGGCTGAGTCCGAGCCCTAGGGTCAGGCGAGGCGGAGTTCGTCGTCTTCTGGAGTCGAGCCCAAGTCCGAGCCCTGGGTCGAGCGGAGCGGAGTTCGCCATCTTCCGGGGCTGAGCCCGAGTCCAAGCCCTGGGTCGGGCGGAGCGGAGTTCGCCATCTTCCGGGGCTGAGCCCGAGTCCGGGCCCTGGGTCGGGCGGAGCGGAGTTCGCCGTCTTCCAGGGCTGAGCCCGAGTCCGAGCCCTGGGTCGGGCGGAGCGGAGTTCGCCGTCTTCTGGGGCTGAGCCCGAGTCCGAGCCCTGGGTCGGGCGAAGCGAAGCTTCCTATGGTGCCTGAGGTCGGGCCTGACTGCCTGTCAGCCTCACTCTGTCGAGCGGCACAGCAGTCGGAGCGGCGCAGGCAGCGCTGTCCTTCTGTCAGGCCGGTCAGTGGAGCGGCGAAGTGACTGCGGTCACTTCGGCTCTGTCGACTGGAGGACACATGTCAGTATAAAGGTGTCAGGCCACCTTTGCATTAAATGCTCCTGCGATCTGGTCGGTTGGCGTGGCGATTTGGTCAGGGTTGCTTCTTGGCGAAGACAGGGCCTCGGGCGAGCCGGAAGTATGTTCGCCGCTGGAGGGGGCCTCGGGCGAGACGGAGATCCTCCAGGGTCGGCTGCCCGTGTCCGAGGCTAGGCTCGGGCGAGGCGTGATCGAGTCCCTCGAATGGACCGATCCCTGACTTAATCGCACCCATCAGGCCTTTGCAGCTTTATGCTGATGGGGGTACCCCTAATTATGGTCCCCGACAGTTGGGGGCCTTCGGCTTCCGAAGGTCCTCAAAAACGCGATTTAACAATGTTTCTGGAGTGTAATACATGAACAGGTACCTTCGGACTTGGATCAAAATCACAGTGTGAAGAAGTACAAGGAATACGAAGGATGGCGCAAAGTCGAAGCTATGCGCAGGGAGGTTCGACATGATAGCAGAAAAGGAAACCGATTTAAAGATGAAAATGCTATTTAGACCTTGATGAGTTACTATAAAGTTATTAGCAAATATAAAGGGCATGGGTGTAATTTTACATGGGCTGCGTCCCGTGCCTATAAATAGATGAACAGTGCTCCCGTACTGTTCACGCTCACTAGTAGAAAAGAGCTCAAAGCCTGCGGCACGTTCAACTTTTCACTGGCGGTTTCCGTTATCAAACGTCAGTGAAAGAAACAGGTGGGCCCGGCTTTAAAAACCGCCAGTGGAAACCTATTTCCACTGGCGGTTATCTTAACACAACCGCCAGTGGAAATTGATTTCCACTGGCGGTTATCTTAACTTAACTGCCAGTGGAAACATCCTATTTCCACTGGCGGTTGTGTTAAGATAACCGCCAGTGGAAATAGGTTTCCACTGGCGGTTTTTAAAGCCAACCGCCAGTGAACTGTCTGTTATAAATACCCCTCTTCTTCCCCCGACAGTGAACTGTATGCTCGCAGCCAACTTCCATTGGAGGCGATTTTGGAGGTCCAGATTTCACAAAATACATGGGGAGAGGTTTTGATCTTCATTTTTTGGAAGAAGATTGCTAAGAAAGGTTGGTTTATGTTGCTAATGTCAATTTTTATTCATTTTTGCTCAATTTTAGCCACATTTTGGATCTAGGGTTTCACCATTTGAGAGAAAGTGTATAGCTAGGTTATTTTCTCTATTCCCTCAAATAAAGTTGTTTAATATGGTTAGATTTTGTCTATCCTCTCTCCTTTTTCTTGTTTAGTTCTCAAATCAGTTTATCCATGACATATTAAGTTGTTTAATGAATGGTTCATGTGTTGTGTGGAGAGAGAAGAAGATAAGTTTGGTAATTAAGATTGTTTTTATTAGTTGCTATGAAAGGTTGGTTTAATTATGTTTTAATTGCCAATTATTGTTCATCTTTGCTCAATTTTGGAACTAGGCCTTCACCATGTGTTAGAGATAAGAGTATGGCTAGGAAAGTTTGGTTTTATGTTCCTCTTGCCAATTTTTGTTCATTTTCCTTAAATTTAGCCACATTTTGGATATAGGGTTTCACCCCTTCATCCTTCCCGACAAGAACTATAGCTCGCAGCCCAACTTCCATTGGAGGGCCAGATTTCACAAAATACAAGGGGGGAGGTTTTTATCTTTATTTTTTGGAAGAAGGTTGCTAAGAAAGGTTGGTTCTTGTGTGTTTATGTTACTTTTTTACAGGTGGTGATGGAGAGGACATCCTGGATGTATAACTTATCAAGGCTAGATCCATCATACATATCCGAGGTCCATAGGTTTATTGATGTCGCTACGAACCATGCTTGGAGAACAAAGACAAAACACATATATTGTCCATGCATGGACTGCAAAAATGCTGCTGTATTTAATGACACAGAACAAATCATATCTCATCTGGTATGCCGAGGATTTATGAAGGATTACACAATTTGGACAAAGCATGGAGAGGGTAGCTCTTCGCCTTATACGACTGGAAACCCTGAGAACATCGACGACAGATTTCAGTTCGTTCACGAGACACACCAACCTCTTCCACAGAGCGAACATGTAGTGCAAAATGTTACTGATCATGGTTACGCTGGAGGAAATCAACATGATAGACCTCATGTTCTGCCAAGTGTTATGGATGTGGAAGATGCAGAGTTGCTAGAGGCAATGTTGCGTCGTCATACAGATCAATCGATGTTCTTAATGAAAGGTATGGAGTCCCTGAAGAAGGCAGCAGAAGAGCCTTTGTACGACGAGTCTAAGGGTTGTACCAAAGAGTTCACGACGCTCCGGTCTGTGCTAAAGCTGTTGATGTTAAAAGCTAGATATGGTGTGTCTGATGCTGGCTTCAATGCGTTCTTGAGTATTATCGCAGACATGCTTCCAAAGGAGAACAAAGTGCCTGCTAACACGTACTATGCAAAGAAACTAATCAGTCCGCTCACTATGGGTGTGGAGAAGATCCACGCGTGTAGAAATCATTGTATCCTTTATCGAGGTGATGATTATAAAGACTTGGAGAGCTGCCCAAAGTGCGGTGCAAGTAGGTACAAGACGAATAAAGACTATCGAGAGGAAGAGTGTGTTGCATCCGTGTCTAAAGGGAAGAAGCGAAAGAAAGCCCAAAAAAAGACTTCAAAATCCACGAGCAAAGAAAAAGAAGTAGACTATTATGCGCTCAAAAAGATTCCTGCTTTGGTGATGTGGTACCTCCCCGTCGTCGATCGATTGAGGTGTTTGTTCTCTAATCCTGAGGATGCCAGACTTATGAGCTGGCATGCTTCTGATGAGCACAAAAACGATGGGAAGCTTCGACATCCAGCCGATCGGAAGCAGTGGCAAGATTTCAATGACAACCACCGAGACTTTGCCGATGAACCAAGAAATGTTAGGTTCGCACTGAGTACTGATGGAATGAACCCATTTGCTGAGAGGAGCAGCAAGCATAGCACATGGCCGGTGATCCTCACCATATACAACCTTCCTCCATGGTTGATGCAGAAACGGAAGTACATTTTGCTAACCATCCTTATTTCTGGACCTACACAACCTGGAGTTGACATGGATGTATTTTTGGAGCCCTTAATGGAGGATATGAAAATATTGTGGGAAACGGGTGTTCAAATGTTGGATGAGTATCGTAAAGGTTCATTCACGCTGAGAGCAATTCTTTTTGTTACGATCAACGATTACCCTGCTCTCTTCACATTATCAGGCCAGTTTAAGGGAAAGGTTGGTTGCACAGTATGCATTGATGGAACTGCTTATGTATCCCTTGCTGCATCTAAGAAGATAGTTTACATGAGGCACAGACGCTTTTTATTGGAAGGACACAGGTACCGCATGCGAAAGATGGATAAGTACTTCGACAATAATGGTGAACTACATTCTACTGCTCCATCGGGTAACAATAGAGGTCATAGAGTTTTTGAAATAGTCAGGAATATCAAGTTTGTTTTCGGGAAGAAGACAAAAGACGGAAAAACAAGGAAGGATGCCAAACCAGCTCCGGGGGCTATATTCAAGAAGAAGTCTATTTTCTTCGAGTACTTGCCTTACTGGAAAGAGTTAGATGTGCGGCATGCGATCGATGGTATGCACGTTCAGAAGAACGTGTTTGAAAGCATAATGGGCACCTTGCTAGACATAAAGGGCAAAACAAAAGAAGGGCTCAATTCACGCATGGACTTGGTAGATTTAGGCATAAAAAAGGAACTACATCCCATTCTTCAAGAAAATGGGAAGTACCATCTCCCAGCAGCAAGCTACAATCTCAATGTAGATGAGAAACATGCGATGTGTGTTTGGCTAAAGAATTTGAAAGTCCCATCCGGATTCTGCTCTAGCATACGGAGTATTGTGTCAATGAAAGACCTGACAATCACCAACTACAACTCACATGATTGCCATGTCATGCTGACTACATTCCTACCTATTGCCACCAGGGCTATAAATCCTTTGTTTTTAAAGATGGCAATCACACGGTTGTGCTACTTTTTCAACAGGATTTCACAAAAGGTAATTGGCCGTGATGAGTTGGCATCTCTTCAGGAATTCGCAGTGGAGACAATATCACAGTTTGAGATGTGTTTCCCTCCATCGTTCTTTGATATTATGGTGCACCTTGTGGTGCACTTGGTGCCACAAATAGAGGCATTGGGTCCTATGTACTTGCATGAAATGTGGACGTATGAGTGTTTCATGTCAATACTGAATGGCTATGTATCAACCCGTGCTCGTCCCGAGGCATCCATGATAGAGGGGTACTGTACCGAAGAGGCCATTGAGTCCGGAGGTCCATTCTGCAATAGTATCCTAAAAGACCAGGTTGCAATAGGTCTGCCTCCGTCACGACACGAGGGTAGACTATATTGAAGCGGGAGGATGGGACGGAAATCTTTCATCCCACCGGATTACGATATAGTACTTGAGGCACATCAGAGCATCCTACATCAGCTAACGATAATGGAGCCATTTATCCAACAACACATCAATGAGCTTCGCGAGCAAAATCCTGGGCATACGGATGATTGGGTAATGAAGCAACATAAGCAGCGGTTCAACACATGGCTAATGGTGAAGGACATTCCACGTGGAGAAACAATAGAAGAACAAACCATCAAGGGCTTGGCATCTGGACCATCACGCCAGGTCACAACATGGCAAACCTATGACATTAGTGGATTCACATTTTGTACCAAGTCCAAGGACAAAAAGAGCATGTCACAAAACAGTGGTGTTCGATGTGAGGCCATAGATGATGAAACTGGTGAGATTATTACATATTTTGGCTTTATTGAGGACATATGGGAACTAGACTATGGTACATTTCAGATCTCGGTTTTCCGATGTCAATGGGTTGAAGACAAACATGTCATGGTAGACAACTATGGGGTCAGAGTTCTTGATCTAAGTAAGGTAGGTTACAAAGATGACCCATGGATCCTTGCTAATCGTGCTGCACAGGTCTTCTATGCTGAACAGATCATTTCTAACAATGAGAAGAAAAGCACCGACAAACCGAAGCATGTAGTTTTTCCTGGAAAACAACAAGCTATAGGAGTTGATGGTGTATCTGATTTAGAGGATTTTAACTAGTTCAACGACATGTCTCTTTTCATAGACCATCCAACCAAGATAAGGAACGTTGAGCGAAGCATCCCACGCAATTCGTTGCCCTGGGTACGCCACGATGGACAAGGCAGAACAATAGGTTCCTAGATTATATACTTGTCATGTAATTGATTATTGTTAGGACTTGTCATGTAATTGATTATTGTTAGCGACAAACCGAAGCATGTAATTGTCTTCATTCAATTTTCGTGGCTACCATTTACAATTTTACATGACTTTCTATTGACTTTATAGAGAGGAGTGAGGTAAATGGAGAGAGAGGAGAGGGAGAGAGAGAGGAGAGAGAGGAGAGAGAGGAGAGGGAGAGGAGAGAGAGGAGAGAGAGAGGATGGAGAGAGAGGAGAGAGAGAGGGGATGGAGAGAGAGGATGGAGAGGGAGAGGGGAGAGAGAGTGGAGAGGAGAGAGAGGATGGAGAGGGAGAGGGGAGAGAGAGTGGAGAGGAGAGAGAGGATGGAAAGAGAGGAGAGGTAGAGGGAGATAGAGGATGGAGAGAGAGGAGAGAGAGAGAGGGGATGGAGAGAGGTAAATGTAATATATAAAACGTATACTTAATGTAATATATAAAAACTATACTAATTAAATATATAAAAAGTATACTAAACAATATATAAAAGTATACTTAATATAATATATAAAAAGTGAAGTAAAACAATATATAAAAAACTATGTTAAATAATAATAAAAAACAATTTCTACTGGCGGTTGTCATAGAGAACCGCCAGTAGAAATGACTTCCACAGACTGTAGAAGCCATTTCTACTGGCGGTTCTCTATGACAACCGCCAGTAGAAATAATTTCTACTAGCGGTTCTCGTTGTCAACCGCCAGTAGAAATAATTTCTACTGGCGGTTCTCGTTGTCAACCGCCAGTAGAAATGGCGCCTATATAAAGGGTGGCGCGCGGGAGCCGAAAAATTTACAAGTCCCCTGGCGCCAGTTCACTTCAAGACGCCGTCAGGCTGCTGGATTTCGACCCCGAGGGTTTCGCCGGCGATCGTCCCTGCGCCCGTCCCCACACCGCCATCCCCGCCCTGCGCCCCCGCACCGCCGTCAGGTTTCTTTCTCTTTCTATTTCCCCTCTGCCGCCGTACCGCCACCGTCTACCGCGCCGGTAGCCGCCGCCGCCGCGTTTAGTAAACCCTAGGGCATGCGCCGCCGCCGAGAGGGAGGAAGAGAGAGGAAGGAGAGGGAGAGGGAAGAGAGAGGAGGGAGAGGGAGAGGGAAGAGAGAGGAGGGCACGCGCCGCCGCCGAGAGGGAGGAAGAGAGAGGAAGGAGAGGGAGAGGGAAGAGAGAGGAGGGAGAGGGAGAGAGATAGAGGGAGGGAGAGGAGGGTGAGAGAGAGAGAGGAGGGAGAGGAGAGAGATAGAGAGAGGGAGAGGGAGAGAGATAGAGCGAGAGGAGAGAGATAGAGGGAGGGAGAGGAGGGTGAGAGAGAGAGAGAGGAGGGAGAGGAGAGAGATAGAGAGAGGGAGAGGGAGAGAGATAGAGAGAGGAGGGAGAGGGAGAGAGAGGAGAGGAGATGAGAGTATTCATACAATACTTATTTTTATTCATATGTGTGTTCATATGTGTTCAAATGTATGTGTTCAATATATATATGTGTGTTCATATGTGTTCAAATGTATGTGTTCAATATATATATGTGTGTTCATATGTGTTCAAATGTATGTGTTTAATATATATATATATATATGTGTGTGTGTTCATCTAGTTGAATATATACATAAAAATCAAGAGCTAAACTCGATAAAAATCATCGGGTTGAATATATACATTGTAATTTTATCCGTCACAACTCGATAATATACGTATCCGATCCGATCCGAATTCGATCTGAACTCGATAATTTCCGTACGACTCTCCCTCTCTCCCTCTCTATACGTCCTATGCGACTCTCCCTCTCTCCCTCTCCTCGTCCTATACGACTCTCCCTCTCTATACGTAACTCGATAATATCCATACGATTCTCCCTCTCTCCCTCTCTATACGTCCTATGCGACTCTCCCTCTCTCCCTCTCTCCCTCTCTATACGTAACTCGATAATATACGTAACTCGATAATATCCGTAACACGATACTATACGACTATACGATACTATATGGTTAGGGTTTAGGGTTAGGGTTAGGGTTATGGTTAAGGGTTAGGGTTAGGGTTAGGGTTAGGGTTAAGGGTTATAGTTAGGGTTAGGGTTAGGGTTTAGGGTTAGGGTTAGGGTTAAGGGTTGGGGTTTTGGGTTAGGGTTTAGGGTTTAGGGTATTTGTTAATATGAATTTAATTATTGCTTACGTTAATATGTGTTAATATGTATTTAATTATTGCTTATGTATTTGTATATATATAGCTCAATGAGTTCTCCGATCAAGGACCAAGGATTAGTGCCCGACCACATGGACAAGAGTGTTGCTCAAGAACAATCCAGCAGTGAAGGATATGAAACGCCTAGCGACCCTTTTCCTACCACTAGCATAGATATGGCCGCTCTCCGTGAGTTGCAACGTGACCCTACTTATGATCCACGAGAAGCTAAGGTAAAAGTACGCATCTTTAGCTTCGTATGTGTACCCTACTGATTTCACATGCATGATCTCTTGTGCATTTTATTACATGAATAGGAGGTCGTGTCTGAATTTCGTGCGATACTCGAAGAAGCCGTGGCACGATACGAAGACGTACCGGAGCCGACCCAAGACGCACCGGAACAGACCAAGACAACAACCGAGACGTCAAGGAAAAGGAAGCAGAGCGATCGAAAAAGAGGTGACAGGGGGCTGAACAAGTTTCCCGACAAAACATACAAAATCTCATACGTGAGCCCGAAAGGTCAGCCCCTAGCTCCAGAAGAGGCACTACCTAAGTTCCGGAATGCACTTGGGTTTTTAGTTAGAGATAATCTTGACATAACAATACGACAGTGGAGAGATGTGTCAGATGATGTCAAGAATCAAATATGGAATAAGCTATTAATGAGTTTCATTCTGCCTCGGGGTTCAGAAGAACTCGTGAAGGAATACACGATGAAGCAGCTTGCAATCAATTTCCGAAACTGGAGGTCTGAGATGAACACAAAGTTTGCAAAGAAAGGTCTGGACCCGACCAAAAAATATAAAATCTCAGCAGGTCAGTGGGCAGTATTTCTAGAGCAGAGGAGCAGCCCTGATTTCATATCTCTAAGTGAGGCAAATTCGGAACTATCAAAGAAGAACAAGTACCGCCACCACCTAGGCACAGGTGGTTACAAGCGTCAGGTTCCTAAATGGACACAAGAAGACGCCGAGAAGAAGGCCGCAGGGTTGCCGACGCTGTCCGAGCAACTTGGTGAAAGGGCGGCAAATTGGCTCCATGCTAGAAAACCAAGGGAAACCGAGACCGGTGTATCTTTTGATGATCCCATTGTCGAAGAAGCGGCAAAAACATATATACAATGGCAGCTAAGCAGAGCCAAGGAACTTTTAAGCCACAAAGGGAAAGAGACATCCTAACGGCTGGTCTCGGTAACCCTGAGCATCCTGGTCGTGTACGAGGAATCTCGTCTAAGGAAGGATGGAAGGAAGGATTCGGACCACAGTGGGAAGGTCTGTACAAGAAACATGATCGATACAAGGAAGAGATGGCGGATTATTTTAAGGAGGAGGCCAAGAAAGAGTTCAAAGCCATGATGTCTCAAATGCTATCGAATCCTCCTCCAGAATTGATGCAACAGTTGGCGAGTGCGATGTCTGTTCAACAAATGACCACTCCACAGATACAAATAATTCCAGCAGCTCAACCGCTGGCTTCCACCGATTGTACGACATTCCCAAGCTCTGTTGCTTCAACGGGAAATAAGGTCCGTTATCCAGTTGATGACATCACAAGGCCTGTGGCGTGCACACTGGTTATAAGATATGGTATTAACAATAAACGTACAAAGAAAGTAGCCACAGGCCTTGCGATCCCAGGACGCAAGTTCCATGGAAACGATATTCCAGATGATTATTGCAAAGTAGAAGTGACGACGGTCGTCCAAGGATCCGAGGACGACATGCTAGACATCCCTAGGCCCGAAGGTATCGAGAAACTTGGACAAGCTATCAAGAATTTTATCCTTTGGCCTCGAAGGGATGTCGAATTGCTTGATTGGTCGAATTCGTCGCAGGCGTCGCAGGCCCAACCATCTCCGCCTTCTCAAATTGATGTTCCTATTGTACATCCATCATCACCTCCTCAAACTTCACATGCTGCTCCTCATCCTTTTTCTGACCCACCGTCTCCGCCACAAGCATCACCATTCAGGGCTCCACCACCTTCTCCTCCCCATCCTCTTGGTGACCCACTGTCTACGCCACCATCAAGGGATCCACCTTCTCCACAGCCATCAAAGGATCCACGGCCATCAAAGAAATCTAAACTTCCTATACCAAAATTGGTGTCCCCGTATCAGAAAAAGAAGAGTAAAGCTAGTACTGCTGGCACAGCTCGGTTTTTGAAAGGGATTGGACGGAGCCTCACGTCACAAACTGTTGATTTGGCCGAGCACGAGGAGTCTGCAAAAAAGGCTGAGGCAATGGCCACAAAGATAAAGAAGCCAACTAAGGCAGATTACAAAAACGTGCCTAAAAAATATGTGCCGGGCAGACCTCTGCTACCTCTTGAGAAACTAAGAAAGGTCCCGGCTGGTGTTAAAAGGTTGCATGACTGGTACATGCGGGCATCATCGGTTGGCATCGACACCATCAGTGTGCATATACCAGACCATGCTTTTATTGGTTCGGACCAAAAGGTCGTTGTTACATTCGAGGACATGTGGTTAATGATGAACCTTCAGAGACTCGACGTGCAACTTGTAACGATGTTTGCATTGTAAGTGTCGCTCATACTTCCACATATGTGTGTTATTATTAGTGAGCTGTATAAAATTTCAATATCTGACATGCACGTGTGACTTGCAGAATGCAACATGATCAGCAGGAGATCCTTTACGGTACCAAGCCCAATGCTAGTGCCAGTAAAAGGGTTGGGTATCTCAACCCAATACTTATATCCGAGGAAAGCCACACTTTTAGAATCGGGAAAGACAACGATGAAATACGGGGAAAGACGGACGAAGAAGTTGAGAAGCGTATAAAGGATATGAAGAAGGATTTTGAAGCTCGATACGCCACCTACATAGGACATGCAATGCTTCAATTTCAAGACAGGGAAGCCATAATGGCCCCGTACAACTTTAAGTAAGTGTGATTTTGCATAAATAAAATTAATAATTTCAATACACATGCATCACAAATTTGATTCGTACAGGGACCACTGGATATGCTTCCTCATTTATCCTAAGGTTGGAAAGGTGCTGGTGCTCGACTCCTTGAACTTCGACCCTTCGACATATGCAGAATTCCTCAGCATCTTAGAGCTGTAAGCCTTTTCTATGCATGCATACTTTTATCGATTAAAATTTGAGAATAACATGGTGATTCTATTTGAGATCACAGGGCTTATAGATTCTATAAGATGAGAGGTGGAAAGTACGACCTGTCAAAACAACGCGTGCCACTAGACATCCATCATCACTGGCCGGTAAGTATGTGATTTTATGAATACATATCATACAAAATGTTGCAACTAAATAACCAATCTCCCGTTATGTAGTGCCACAAGCAACCACAAGGATCGGTCCTATGTGGATTCTATGCGTGCGAGTTCATGAGAGTGAACGGACGATACATCACGAACCCTGACAAGGTATTATTAGTAATAGTCAAATATGTATTTATGTCATTAAAGATGCAAATGTGTTATTATTGAGTATAAATAGATGATGTTTATAAAATTCCTTTACAGCAATTTCAACGAGGAAACCCGGAGAACTTGACCGAAGCTGCATTGTATGGCATAGTCGAGGACCTCTGCACATTCATATTGAAAGAGGTCATTCCCGCAGAAGGAAAATATCACGATGCTTCCGGAACATTAGCTTTGCCAGAGTTTAGAATACTAACAGAAATTAGTAGATTATCTCTTAGCCGAGATAGTTATTAGAGCTTAGGTGAAAACTTATGATGTATAGAATGCATGAAGCATATATGGTTGTAAACAGAATACTTTGATGTATATAAATGTATGATAGAATTTAATTTCATGTTGCTTTCAATATCAATATAGATCTATATATATATATGTTTGTGTGTGTAAATAAATATATATATAATTCAGTATTGTTTGAAATTTTAAAAAAAGGCGGGAAAACTTCCACTGGCGGCTAAATAAAGAAAACCGCCAGTGAAAAGTGCATTTCCACTGGCGGTTTTATAAAGCAAACCGCCAGTGGAAATTCTATTATCACTGGCGGTTTTCTTATGCACTTTTCACTGGCGGTTTTCTTAAGAAAACCGCCAGTGAAAATAGAATTTCCACTGGCGGTTCCAAAATAACCGCCAGTGGAAATGCTGATTTCCACTGGCCCCTAGCACTGACGGTACTGAAAAACGCCAGTGTAAATAGGTTTAGAACCGCCACTATAGAGCTTCAGTGTACTAGTGGCTAACTCGGCATTTGCTTTTGCGTCACGCTTGTACTTTTGCTTTCTTTCAAGCCGAAGGTACATCTGTAATTTGTTATCATTTCTATTTTTCCATAATAATAAAATAAAAATGAGATAATAATAATATTTAAGTGCTTATGTTATTTCTCATACTTTATGTGAATCATTCTTCATTATTTGTTGTACTGATGAAGGTATGTCCTTCATAACCTTCGTCCGAAATTTATTATATTCCAAGGAAAATAATGCTTCGAAGGACGAAGGACTTTAATGTTTAACAATTTCTGTGTTGTCTTGTTCTTAATTCATAGCATTTAATGACAAGTCCCCAACATGTATTATAAATGGTTAGTTCTCGAGCTAGGTCAGTACGGTTAAAAGTGGTTTTGCATATGAGGTGAGGTGATGACATGTTGAAGTAGTCATCGCCTTCTCCATACTTATGAGTCAGGTAAATACCATAGATGACTATTTATCGCTATCTAAAAATAATTAAAAGTGAGTACCGTCGACAAGCCGATTATGTGGAATTCAGAAAAACTGAAAGAGATATGAACAAGCGTATAAGTATGTAGTTCTATTACAGTCTAGTATATGTTGTTGTGTCACCTCGTTGTGTCGAATGAAGTGCGGTTTATTTAGTTTCATGTACTGTACAAATTAACCTAGGAAGAGTAATTTAGAAACGCTAAATAACTCGCCTTTGTCTATACTTGAGTTCTAGTGTCCGGTAATGCCGAGTCGAACGGTAGTCCCCAATGTCATGTTATAGCCACAAAGTATACGACTTGCCTCTTAATTAGTATTTTCTAAACATGTGATTTAAATCCTATAAATAGGAAAAGTGTGACTATTGTGCGAGCTATTGTTACGTCGGTAGCTCTAGTGCTCCAAACGATTGTAATGTTAATTAGTGGTCTGATTATAGATGTTGATGTCTGATTAGGTTCCCTAATTTGATACACTTCTCACCAAGCAAGTAAAATAATTTATTTAGGTCTAATAGGTGATTTAACTTCAATCGGTATGTATTTAGCTAGTGTCGTAGTCGTATGGTCGAAGAAGCAAATTGGACAGAAAAATGTTATGTCTGCTAGTTATTTTGCTAATCCTGAATGATACTAAACACCCAACCTCATTAGAATAGTATAGCAAGTGTCTGTTAAATCGGCAGACACCTCCTATGTGTTTTTGAGTGCGTGCATACATTAGAAGCTTGCGACTAATTGTTGGGATGTGATTAAATAATTATTCCATGTTAAACTAAGTCTGTATGTATGATGTTTAGAAGTCATAAGGACATGTGTGCTGAACTAGTTATAATGATAAAAGAATTAATAAAAGACTCGAAATTGGGATAAATGCTTGTGCTTGTGATGACGTGTTTGCGTTGGTTAAGCACCAGTAGTGTTTGTCGTCGTTTTCAATAATGTTAGATTCGTGTACCCGATGACATATGGCTAGCTAGCGCTTTGTATAGTCGTTTACAGAGTCTTGCTATTTAGTGACTAGTTCGCTAGTGTGTGGGTTAGAGTGTCTTGTACTATTTTCCGCCATGCTTATACATATGCACCATGCATCTCATTTAGGACCGAGAGATGATCGTGTGTAATGAAGGACATGGAGTGGAGATGACCACAAGACAAGACGACGAACACCCTGAAGATGGACAAACGGAACAAGCGCCAAGATAGGAGATGCTAGCCAAGCGAGCACCCTCTAGCAAACACTAACTAGTGTTGGATTCCAGGCAAGCCCTGGTTTTACATAACTGTTATATATGCTATTTTACCGCAATTATGCTTGTAGGCTTGTATTATACACTTACATATATGAGTTGTTTGAAACCCTAGATGCATGAACTCAGGTTCCTTTTTGAGATGGATACTAGTATGCTAGGTCGAGTAACTGCTATGCTAAATAGGGATCTCGGTAGAAGTCGAGTGATTTTTCTAGCACTCGCACGAGGTTAGGAATTGACTATATACATTCTGATAACAAGACTTATGATTGTCTTTGGACATGGATTCCTTGGGGATGCCCTATCTATGAGACAGAATCGGAAGAAGGATTAATGTGTGGTACTGTGTGTCAAGCGTTTGAACGTACTATGCACATGTCGAGAAATATGGTAAATCGGTAAGCCTAGTACCTGAGTGAACCTGCTCACAGACTTTATCTCTCACTGTCTTAAGAAGTGGTCTCCCATGCTAGCAATGGTGAGTACAAGTGCAGTCACTGCACCGTGGCAGTCGGGATCAGTCGAGCATTGTATGCCAAGGCAGTGGGCCCTGTTCTGTTGCTAGGGAATCGATGGGGAAGGTTGATATGTGTGGGAACGGAGTGCCCCTACATGTCATGTGTTTAGGTTTACCTTACAAGGTTAAAACTCGATTTGAAACATCAGCTTCTCGTAGCTAATGAGACTGCTTGATCCATGCTATTGCATTGATTAAGAAGTGAAATGAGATTTAATGATGCAAAATGTTGTTTGTCATAAATGCTTGTTACCATGTGTGATTAGAAGGATGCCAACATAGTTTAACTAATATTATAGAACTTAAAGGCTAAAACTTGACTTAGACTCAACTAGTGCATTTGGCAAACAAAACCCCTTAGCCGAACAACTTCACAGTCTAGAGGTAGAGGTGTAGACTCCTCACATCGGGTAAGTCTAGCTGAGTATTAGTATACTCAGCCTTGCTTGTAGCAAAATTTTACAGGTACTTCCTTGGATGAAATGGTTACTGGCGTGACTTGGTCATCCACCCTGCCACCGGACTGGACGGTCAAGTGGGATGCTGCCTCTGTAGGAGAGGACCAGGAGGAGTAGTGGCCAGGCTTTGCCATACTCCCACTTACCTTAGTTTGTTTATTTTCGCTGCATCGAAAACTATGGTTTAATGTTTCAAAACTCCGATGACGAAATAACTACTAGTACTTCTCAAATTTGTTGTATTATGCTTTATTGTATCTCTCTGTGTCTCACCTTCGAGTGAGCAAGTGATATCTTGATCTAGTTTAGATGGTTTCAACGGACAAGATCCGACGGACTAACAGTTTATTCTGATTTAAGAGTGTCATCGCCTTTGAAAGTAGCCTAGAGGGGGGGGGGTGAATAGGCTACACCTGAAATTTTTGAATAAAAACTTCGAGATAGGTTAAATTAAAGTTGCACTGGTGCAAACCGGTTCAGTTGATTTTGATTACAACTGAACAAGTTTGAACCTGCTCAACTTAGATTAGATAATCTGTTAAACAAATATGAAGTAGTGAAGAATTTTGCTAAGGACTTGCCCTACACAAAATCTACTCGAATAGATAATATGAACCAACCAACGAATTTAAAGCGCTTAACAAGAACACACAAGAACACGCGATATAACCCGAGGTTCGGCAACCACCACAAAGGTGTCCTACTCCTCGTTGAGGAACCCATAAAGGGCCGAGTCTTTTCCAACCCTAATCCTCCACAAGCCGACCACAAAGGTCAAGGCAATCTCTTCTCAAATATGCTCAAAGAGCGGGTGATACAAACTTCTTGGGGTCGTCCACAAATTTGGAGACTCCCAAGCAACCTCTAACCGTCAAGGAACACGAGGTTCCAAGAGTAACAAATCCGCACAAGGTTAAGTTTGCAACGAGCTCAAGAACAAAGAGAATAGGAGAATCGAGATGAAATTAATAGCGTGTTAGATCGAGTTCACCTCACACCAAGGGTCCTTCAAATGATTGAAGGAGATGCGATTGCGGGTGTGAGAGGTGAAATGAATGCACTTGTTGAGAGTTTGGTCAGCCAAGATTTCATGGGAGATGCAGAAGTGAATAAGAGAGAGAGTGTGGGGGGGGTATATAAAGGATCCCCCAAAAGCTGGCAGCCGTTGGGAGAAAAAGGGGTAAAAACCGGTTGAACCGGTTTTCAGACTGGTTGAACCGGTTTCCACCAGGAAGATCCCGGTTCACTAACCTACTCAGCCGGAGACTCGACCGGATTCAAAACCGGTTGAGTAGGGAAAAAATCCGGTTGAACCGGTTTTCCCAAAAGATCTGCAATGACTTTTCTGACAGCTCTGACTGTCAGACAGGTCAGAGCAGGGATGGCAGAGGAGCAGTCCCAAAACCGGTTGAACCGGTTTCAGGACCGATTGAACCGGTTTCCAGGGCTGAAAACCAATTTTTGAGTATTTTGAAGAGAACAAAAGTGGAGTTTTTGTGGGAAGTAAAATTGGTTTTTCTCAAGGGCATTCATGATCTGGAAAAATGTTCTCGAATATGATTTCAAAGGATTTTGAACTTAGCTCATTGCATAACTTACTTAACCATTGCGGATCCCTCTTAATTGCACGACGATTCCTATAACTCAAGAATTATAAAATGAGTACTGCCGTTGTTTCCAAGCACTTGGAGCACGCCATTTGATGTAGAATTTTAAAACTGCTGTGCTTTTTATTTTTATGCTCGTAAGATCTGTGCTTCTCCTGTCTGTAGAATTACTGTGTACATGCTAGGAGCAAACTTGTTAGAATCTCTGTTTGTTTTGTCATTTAATCACCAAAAACCTCAATTAGGGTTGATTGCACTTACAATCTCCCCCTTTTTGGTGATTGATGCCAAAACAAACTAGAGTAGAGATAAAAATTAAAAATTACGAGTACTTGCGAGATAAAAGCATTTGTGTATGTGTAGCTCCCCCTAAATATGTGCATGAGTTTTGTGATATTAATATTGACTTGATATGTCAATTTGCAACATATTTAGAGAGAGTGAACAATCAACACCATACACAAAACAATGAGGGATGTAACACAATTATAGAGTGTGATGATAAAAAGAGTAAAATTACACATACAAGCTCATTATTGCATAGCATAAGATATGAAAAGTTACTACTGCTATTACAATAATGATATCACATCTCATCACATCATTAAAAAAGTTTATGGCTTCAGAGCCATGCATGCATCACAAGATAGACTAATAATTATTACAAACCGATGTTCATTACATAAATAGAAGGTACTGCCAAGATAAGAAACCTTATCCCCCTTTTTGGCAACAAGAACCAAAAAAGGAGAGAGCCACCAACACAAAGATCACCAGTTAGGAGGAGGCTGATGCGGAGCGAAGAAATGGTGCGCCGGGTGAGATGCGAAGTGTTCTTCCCCAGACTGATCCGGGGGAGGAGCACTTCCAGAAGGATCCTGGGGCAGAGGGTGAGAGGATGATTGACCCGGATCCCATGGTAGGGACGCGGGGCAAACTGCTCGCGATCATCAAAGTAGGCTTCTTCTTCTTCTTCTTCTTCGTCGTCTGCTGACATAAAGGGCACCCCGTAGGCCTGCTGGTGCCACTCATTGATCTCCGGGGGAGGCGGATGGAGAGGCACGTCAGGCGAGCGAGGGGCAAAGGGCATACTCATAGTGGAAGCTTGACGACGAAGATTGTCATCAGTCTCCCGCTGACGCCTTGCCAGCTCATGTACATCAGCAGAGATATTCCGGCACATAGAGAAAAATGCTGCAATCCCATGGGCCAAGCGGGCACCCATCCCTCGGCCACAACCTCGACCACGACCACAACCACGACCACGTGTCGTGGGAGATCGGCGGCCAGGAGAGGGACGCGAGGCACCGGCAGCAGCAGAAGGACCAGCAGAGGTATGTGCACGGGAGCTGGAAGGGGCTTTCCTCAAGCGCCCAGCTGGATTGTTGGGATCAATCCAAAAAGGGGTATAAGATTAATGTCTTGTACCTTTATCATATCGAAACTGTGTCACAACTTTAATCATCTTCATGATAAAAGGTGCATGAAGACATCCCTTCAGTGGAAAGCAGGCAACATGGATGATTTCCTGCCAGATCATATCAAAGACGTTGATGCTCTCTGAGCTGCTGGGCTTCATGAATGAGAGCAAAACCTTGCTCTCTCCAAGAATATTCATCTGGTTACCCCCTTTAGGAATGAGGGTCATTCTGCTGAGAGAGTTGATGTATCTGTAATACTTGTGCATGTTGGTGGACTCCCAATATTTTCCAAACTCAGAGAGATGAAGATCTCTGGCTTCATCTTTGGTAGGTTGGCGGAAATCATGGATTTTGATCTTATCACCAGAAATGTCATTGTCAGTAAATCCAAGAATGTGAGCAAACCGACGGTAGCTCACCTTGTACCAGCTGCCTTCGATGTAGAAATTAAGATAAGGAAAGTTGTACAGACTTTCCTCATCGGCCAGCTTGATCCACAGAGTTGAGTAAAACTGGGCAATGACTTCATCATTCCAATCATATTGGAATGTCATTATATTCTTCATCTTCTTTCCTTCACAGGCCCTCAACGCCTGTGTCATCTCCGGGTCCCCAATAGCCTCACATCCTTCCCAGTTGATGTATCGTTGATGTAGTATGGGCTGATGTTTCTTGGGGAGGATCACTGTTACAATCCACATGCTAGAGCGTCCAGAAACGGTTCCCATCAATCCTGGCATCACGAATGCGCAATGCAGGATTTTGGAAGCGGATGTCCTGAAGAAGAGCACAACCTCCGCTGGCAGTAAAATCAGTGACTGGCTCATTGCCAGTACGACGGGCCTCCGCCCGGTGGAGGACCAACCCTCGAATAACAGGGGCGTGGGCAGGAGGAAGATCAATCTCATCATCTTTCCCACCCTCATCATCACTTGTTGCTTCCCAAGCTTGGGGATTTGTCGCGGGTCGGGACCGACCGGAGGGATTCCGGGCCGTCCGACCATGAGCTCCTTGAGACCCAGAGGCCTCACCCCTTGCATGACGTTGCCAGATCCTCGCCCATGTTTGGATCTAGAACGTGGGGGAGTATCTCCATGAATCTCTTGTTCGTCAGAGGAGTCAGATTCAACAACAGAAGGATTCCTCCGACGCACCATCCTTAAAAAGAGAAGATAGAACCTATAATGAGCAAGGATCCTAACAATCACGTTTGAGTAGAGACGCGTATGATATTGAGCATGCACTTCATCCGTTCATGCAAGTGGTTCAACTACAATGAACAATATCAAACCGCTAAACTCTAACAATGTTTGAGACAAACGAAGATAGTCTAAGTGTTGCAAGCACCTAAACTAAAATGTACCCAACAAATGATACACTAGATAATCAAGAACGAGTGAGATCGAGTAAAAAGAAATGAAATAGGGTAATACCTCGATCCGAAGTTTGAATCACAGAAATCCCAACAAGATCGAGGGAGATGATGGAGGAAGCCGAGATGAACGGATCTCCAACAAAACTTCCAAAGATTGGATGGCACAAGTGGGTTTTGGAGTGGTGAAAGTGTGAAGGAGAGAGAGGAAAATGTGTAGGCGGCGTCGGCTGGGAAAAAGGAACTGAGAAGAAGAGAAGGGAGGAAGGGGAGAGAAATAGGGGAGGCGTCGGCCGGTCAACAGACTGAAAACCGGTTCAACCGGTTTCCGGTCAGACTGTGCAGTAAAAGCGCGCAGAAAAAGGGATTGACTGCACGGATTTTCTACCAGACTGACAGCGCAGTCTGCGAGACTGACGGCGCAGACTGCGGCGCTGACTGACAGCACGGACGCGGAGGCGGTCAAAACCGGTTCAACCGGTTTTTATACCGGTTCAACCGGTTTCCACCAGGGGAAAATCGGTTGAGTGACCTACTCAGCCGATTCACTCAACCTGTTTTTAGATATTGCCCGGAAGGCTATAATAACACTTAGCAAATATGACATGAGTAATTTTAATGATAAAAACAGTTTTTTCTCAGGACATATTGTGCATACAATCATTTTAGATCCATCAAACTTGTGATCAAAATTTTAGTTTTAAGACACGTTTCGAGAATCCAAGATATTTAGCTCACTCCTAAGAAAGCAAAACCTAGTCTCATCAAGGGGTTTTGTGAAGATATCGGCTAGTTAATTTTCGGTGCTCACATGAAACAATTCAATATCTCCTTTGGCTTCGTGGTCTCTCAAGAAATGATGTCTAATGTCAATATGTTTAGTTCTAGAGTGTTGCACCGGATTGTTTGCAAGTTTTATGGCACTCTCATTGTCACACAATAGTGGAATCTTATTAAACTCACAACCAAAATCTCTAAGGGTTTGCTTCATCCATAACAACTGTGCACAACATGCCCCAGCTGCTATGTACTCAACTTCTACAGTGGAAAGTGCAACACAATTTTGTTTCTTGGAACTCCATGACACTAAGGACCGTCCAAGGAATTGGCAAGTCCCAGTAGTGCTTTTTCGATCTACTTTGCAACCGGCATAATCTGAGTCAGAGTAGCCAAGTAAATCGAAAAGGGAGCCTTTAGGATACCATAATCCTAGGTTTTGGGTGTGGACTATGTATCTTAGAATTCTCTTAACGGCAACAAGATGGCAATCTTTAGGGTTCGCTTGAAAGCGTGCACACATGCAAACACTCAACATGATATCAGGTCTAGATGCACACAAGTAAAGCAGTGACCCTATCATTGATCTATATAACTTTTGATCTACAGGTTTACCTTCCTCATTTAGGTCGAGATGTCCATTTGATGACATTGGAGTCTTGGTGTGCTTTGCCTTTTCCATGCCAAACTTCTTAAGCATATCTTGTGTATATTTGGTTTGGCATAGAAAGGTACCTTCCTTGAGTTGTTTGACTTGAAATCCCAGGAAGTATTTGAGCTCGCCCATCATAGACATCTCAAACCTGTTCGTCATTACCTTGCTAAACTCTTCACAAAATTTTTCATTAGTACTACCAAATATAATGTCATCGACATATATTTGGCACACAAATAATTCATTGTCAACTTTGCGAGTAAATAGTGTAGAGTCAGCTTTTCCTATTGTAAACCCATTCTTAATTAAAAAATCTTTAAGGCAATCATACCAAGCTCTAGGGGCTTGTTTAAGCCCGTAGAGTGCCTTGTGAAGTAGATAAACATGGTTTGGCTTCTTTGGATCTTCAAAGCCCGGTGGTTGCTCCACATAGACCCTCTCTTGTAGTGGTCCATTTAGAAATGCGCTCTTGACATCCATTTGATACAACTTGAAATCATGGTTAGTAGCATAGGCAATTAATATTCTAATTGACTCTAACCTTGCTACCGGCGCATATGTTTCACCAAAATCAAGTCCTTCCACTTGAGTGTAGCCTTGGGCAACCAACCGTGCTTTGTTTCTTGTAACCACGCCATGTTCATCTTGTTTGTTCCTAAAGACCCATTTTGTCCCAATCACATTTTGTTTGGGTCTTTGGACTAGGGACCAAACTTCATTCCGGGTGAAGTTGTTCAACTCCTCTTGCATGCCAATTATCCAATCCAGATCACCCAATGCTTCTTCAACCTTAAGTGGCTTAAGAGAGGAAACAAACGAGTAAAATTCACAAAAATTAGCTAAACGAGATCGAGTTGTTACCCCTCTCCTGATGCTACCCAGGATGTTGTCCACCGGATGATCCCTTTGAATGGTATGATGGACTCTAGGATGAGGCACTGATGGTTGTCTTTGTATTTGCTCCTCCTCATCATTCACTTGATCAAGAGGCACTTCACCATTAACACTTTCGTGTTCATCTTCTACCATAGTTGGCATTCTTTGGGATTGATGATTTTCTTTAAGACTTGGATGACTTGAGGTTGATGGATTTGCTTGGGTGGAGGATTTGTCACCCACCACCTTTGCACCCACATCAACAACCTCCTTGGTCATCCACAAAGTTCCTTCCTCATCATCTTTTTCTTGAGGTCTCTGAAAGGGAAATGTACCCTTGGGACATTTCTATAGGATTTTGGTGATTAAGTGCTCCACACAAATGTTTTGAGTAATATTTATGCCAAAGACTTAAGAAGTGCAAATCAAGAGTAAAGGTATGTTTCAAAGACTTAGTACATTGTTTTGGAGACTAATGTATTGTGTCTAAGTGCTAGAAACAGGAAAATACCAATTTGGAAAAGACTTGGCTGGACAGCCAAGACTCTGCGCAGTCTGGGTGCACTAGACTGTCCGGTGGTGCACCGGACAGTGTCCAGTGGTGCAGGCTGGCTCTGGTGAAAAGGCTGCTCTCGGGTTTCGTCGGCGGTGTACGGCTATAAATCACCGGACTGTCCGGTGGTGCACCGGACTGTCCGGTGAGCCAACAGTCGGTCGGGCCAACGGTCGGCCGCGCAATCCACGCGCGACGCGTGGCAGAGCCAACGGTCAGAAGGGGGCACCGGACTGTCCGGTGTGCACCGGACAGTGTCCGGTGTGCCAACGGCTCTGGATCTTCAATGGTCGGCTGCGCCAAAACAGGAAAGAAATCCGCACCGGACTGTCCGGTGCGCCAGGCGACAGAAGGCAAGAATTGCCTTCCTGGAATGCTCTCAATGGCTCCTAGCTACCTTGGGGCTATAAAAGAGACCCCTAGGCGCATGGAGGAGCATACAAAGCATTCTCTAAGCATTCCTAAGCACCAAGACTCCAATTCCGCGCATTCGATTCTTTGTGATAGCAACTAGAGCTCCATTTGAGTAGAGAACTCTTTGGGTTGTGTTTTGAGGTCGAGTTGTGACTTGTGTGCGTGTTGTGCTATGATTTTGTGTCTTGTGTGCGTTGCTCATCCCAGCCTTACTTCCGTGCTTCTTTGTGAACATCAAATTGTAAGGGCGAGAGGCTCCAAGTTGTGGAGATTCCTCGCAAGCGGGATATAGTAAACAAAGCAAAACACCATGGTATTCAAGTGGGTCTTTGGACCGCTTGAGAGGGGTTGATTGCAACCCTCGTCCGTTGGGACGCCACAACGTGGAGTAGGCATGTGTTGGACTTGGCCGAACCACGGGATAAACCACTGTGCCTATCTGTGTTGATCTTCTTGTGGTTATCGTGTCTTGCAAGAACTCCTCTCTAGCCACTTGGCTTTATTGTGCTAACTCCTAATCAAGTTTTGTGGCATTAAGTTTCAAGTTTTTACAGGATCACCTATTCACCCCCCTCTAGGTGCTTTCAATTGGTATCAGAGCCATTCTCTTCACGAGGGGACTAATCGCCCGAAGAGATGGATCCTAAGGGAAAGGGGATGGTGGTCAATGATAAGGAGAAGGAGACCATCTTCAACGAGCCGAGGGACGACAAAGCAAATGACTCCGGCTCGAGTCAAAAGAAGAAGGAAGGGAAGAAGAAGAGGCGGATCAAGAAGATCGTCTACTACGACGACAACGACGAGTCCTCTTCTTCCCAAAAGGACGACGACGACTACGAGAAAAAGAAAATGGTCAATTCAAACTTTTCTGTTGATTATTCTCATATTCCGCAAAGTACACATGCTCATTTACTCTCCATTCCACTTGGTAAACCTCCTCACTTCGATGGAGAGGACTACGGATTTTGGAGTCACAAAATGCGTAGTCACTTGTTCTCTCTCCATCCAAGCATATGGGAGATAGTAGAGAGTGGAATGCAGAATGATAGTACTGATAGTACCATATTTATCAATGAGCAAATTCACAAAAATGCACAAGCTACTACTGTTCTTCTAGCATCATTGTGCAGGGATGAATACCATAAGGTGAGCGGCTTGGATACGCCAAGCAGATCTGGGACACCCTCAAGATCTCGCATGAGGGGAACGACGTCACCATGCTCACCAAGATGGAGTTGGTGGAGGGCAAACTTGGGAGATTCGCAATGATCGGGGGCGAGGAGCCAACCCAAACATACAACCGGCTCAAGACCCTCGTCAACAAAATAAGGAGCTATGGAAGCACACAATGGACGGACCACGACGTCGTTCGCCTAATGCTAAGGTCTTTCACTGTCCTTGATCCACATCTTGTAAACAATATTCGTGAGAATCCTAGGTACACCAAGATGACGCCTGAGGAAATACTTGGGAAGTTTGTAAGCGGGCGGATGATGATCAAGGAAGAAAGATACATTGATGATGCGTTGAATGGCCCAATCCACGAGCCTCAAACCATTGCTCTCAAAGCAACGAGGAGCAAGGAAGTGCTACCTAGCAAGATGGCACAAGTTGAGGCGGCGGGGATCAATGAGGAAGAGATGGCCCTCATCATCAAGCGTTTCAAGACGGCGCTAAGGGGTCGCAAGGAGCATCCCAACAAGAACAAGACAAAGGGGAAGCGCTCATGCTTCAAATGTGGTAAGATTGGTCATTTTATCGCTAAGTGTCCCGATAATGATAGTGACCAGGAACAAGAGAAGAAGAGGGAAAAGAAGAAGGCCTACAAGAAGGCTAAGGGCGAGGCACACCTTGGAAAGGAGTGGGACTCGGATTGTTCGTCATCCGACTCCGACAACGAAGGACTCGCCGCCTCGGCCTTCAACAAATCGTCCCTCTTCCCCAACGAGCATCACACCTGCCTCATGGCAAAGGAGAAGAAGGTAAACACTCGAAAGACTACTTATGCTTCTTCTAGTGATGATGAATCTAGCGATGATGAAATAGATTATGCTAGTTTGTTCAAAGGCTTAGAAAGAACTAAGATTGATAAGATTAATGAATTAATCGATGCCTTGAATGATAAGAATAGATTGTTAGAAAAGCAAGATGATCTTTTGTATGAAGAACATGATAAATTTGTAGAGGCACAAAAATCTCTTACTTTAGAAGTTAAAAGGAATGAAATGCTTTCTTGTGAACTATCTACTTGCCATGAGACCATTTCTAGTTTAAAAAGTGTTAATAATGATTTAAATGCTAAACTAGAAGTAGCAAATACATCTAACTCTTGTGTAGAACATGCTGTGATTTGCAATAGGTGTAAAGATTTTAATGTTGATGCTTGTAGTGAACACCTAGTTTCTATTGCAAAGTTAAATGATGAAGTGGCTAGTCTTAATGTCCAACTTAATACTAGCAAAAATGAATTTGACAAACTAAAATTTGCAAGGGATGCCTACACTATTGGTAAACACCCCTCAATTAAGGATGGGCTTGGCTTCAAGAGGGAAGCCAAGAACTTAACAAGTCATAAGGCTCCCATTCCCGCTAAGGAGAAAGGGAAGGCTCCTATGACTAATAGTAGTCAAAAGAATCATGCTTTAATTTATGGTGATAAGAGATATTCTAGAAATGTTCATAGGAGTTGTAATGATTCAAATGCCATGTTTGCTTCAAGTTCTTCCTATGTGCATGGTAGAGATATGCCTAGGAGAAATGTCATTCATCATATGCCTAGGAGAAATGTTGCTAATGTTCTTAGGAAAATTAATGAACCTTCTACAATTTATCATGCTTGCAATGCTTCCTTTGCAATTTGTAGAAATGATAAGAAGGTGATTGCTAGGAAATTAGGGGCAAAATGCAAGGAAGATAAAACTTGCATTTGGGTCCCTAAGACCATTGTTACTAACCTTGTAGGACCCAACAAGAGTTGGGTACCTAAGACCCAAGCCTAAATTGCCTTGCAGGTTTATGCATCCGGGGGATCAAGATGGATTATCGACAGCGGATGCACAAACCACATGACGGGGGAGAAGAAGATGTTCACCTCCTACGTCAAGAACAAGGATTCCCAAGACTCAATCATATTCGTTGACGGAAATCAAGGCAAGGTCAAAGGACTAGGGAAGATTGCCATTTCATCCGAGCACTCTATTTCTAATGTGTTTTTAGTTGAGTCGCTTGGATATAACTTATTGTCTGTGAGTTAGCTTTGTAATATGGGATATAACTGCTTGTTCACAAATGTAGATGTGTCCGTCTTTAGAAGGAGTGATGGTTCATTAGCTTTTAAGGGTGTATTAGATGGCAAACTCTACTTAGTTGATTTTGCAAAAGAGGAGGCCGGTCTAGATGCATGCTTAATTGCTAAGACTAGCATGGGCTGGCTGTGGCATCGCCGCTTAGCACATGTGGGGATGAAGAACCTTCTTAAACTTCTAAAGGGAGAACACATGATAGGTCTAACAAACGTAACCTTCAAAAAGGATAGACCTTGTGCAGCTTGTCAAGCAGGTAAACAGGTGGGAAGCTCTCATCATACCAAAAATGTGATGACCACATCAAGACCTTTGGAGTTGCTTCATATGGACCTCTTCGGACCCGTCGCCTATCTAAGCATAGGAGGAAGTAAGTATGGTCTTGTTATAGTTGATGATTTTTCCCGCTTCACTTGGGTATTCTTTTTGCAGGATAAATCTGAAACCCAAGGGACCCTCAAGCGCTTCTTAAGGAGAGCTCAAAATGAGTTTGAGCTCAAGGTGAAGAAGATGAGGAGCGACAATGGGTCCGAGTTCAAGAATCTTCAAGTGGAGGAGTACCTTGAGGAGGAAGGAATCAAGCACGAGTTCTCCGCTCCCTACACACCACAGCAAAATGGTGTGGTAGAGAGGAAGAACAGGACGCTCATTGACATGGCAAGGACGATTCTTGGAGAGTTCAAGACGCCCGAGCGGTTTTGGTCGGAAGCCGTGAACACGGCTTGCCACGCCATAAATCGGGTGTACCTTCATCGCCTCCTCAAGAAGACTTCGTATGAGCTTCTAACCGGTAACAAACCCAATGTGCCTTACTTTCATGTATTTGGGAGCAAATGTTATATTCTAGTGAAGAAAGGTAGAAATTCTAAGTTTGCTCCCAAAGCTGTAGAAGGGTTTTTGTTAGGTTATGACTCAAATACAAAGGCGTATAGGGTCTTCAACAAATCATCGGGTTTGGTTGAAGTCTCTAGCGACATTGTATTTGATGAGACTAATGGCTCTCCAAGAGAGCAAGTTGTTGATCTTGATGATGTAGATGAAGAAGACGTTCCAACGGCCGCAATACGCACCATGGCGATTGGAGAAGTGCGGCCACAGGAACAAAAGGAGCAAGATCAACCTTCTTCTTCAACAATGGTGCATCCCCCAACTCAAGACGATGAACAGGTTCATCAAGAAGAGGCATGTGATCAAGGGGGAGCACAAGATGATCATGTAATGGAGGAAGAAGCACAACCGGCACCTCCAACTCAAGTTCGAGCGTCGATTCAAAGGAATCATCCCGTCGACCAAATTTTGGGTGATATTAGCAAGGGAGTAACTACTCGCTCTAGATTAGTTAATTTCTGTGAGCATTACTCTTTTGTCTCTCCTATTGAGCCTTTCAGGGTAGAAGAGGCCCTGCTAGATCCGGACTGGGTGTTGGCCATGCAGGAAGAGCTCAACAACTTCAAGAGAAGTGAAGTTTGGACACTGGTGCCTCGTCCCAAGCAAAACGTTGTGGGAACCAAGTGGGTGTTCCGCAACAAACAAGACGAGCACGGAGTGGTGACAAGGAACAAAGCTAGACTTGTGGCAAAAGGTTATGCCCAAGTCGCAGGTTTGGACTTTGAGGAGACTTTTGCTCCTGTGGCTAGGCTAGAGTCAATTCGTATATTGTTAGCCTATGCTGCTCACCATTCTTTCATGTTGTTCCAAATGGATGTGAAGAGCGCTTTCCTCAATGGACCAATCAAGGAGGAGGTGTACGTGGAGCAACCCCCTGACTTCGAGGATGAACGGTACCCCGACCACGTGTGTAAGCTCTCTAAGGCGCTCTATGGACTTAAGCAAGCCCCAAGAGCATGGTATGAATGCCTTAGAGACTTTTTAATTGCTAATGCTTTCAAGGTTGGGAATGCCGATCCAACTCTGTTTACTAAGACATGTGATGGTGACTTATTTGTGTGCCAAATTTATGTCGATGACATAATATTTGGTTCTACTAACCAAAAGTCTTGTGAAGAGTTTAGCAGGGTGATGACTCAGAAATTCGAGATGTCGATGATGGGCGAGTTGAACTACTTCCTTGGGTTCCAAGTGAAGCAACTCAAGGATGGTACCTTCATCTCACAAACGAAGTATACACAAGACTTGCTCAAGAGGTTTAGGATGAAGGACGCCAAGCCCGCAAAGACTCCAATGGGAACCGATGGACACGTCGACCTCAACAAAGGAGGTAAGTCCATTGATCAAAAGGCATACCAGTCTATGATAGGGTCTTTACTTTATTTATGTGCTAGTAGACCGGATATTATGCTTAGTGTATGCATGTGTGCTAGATTTCAATCCGATCCAAGGGAGCGTCACTTAGTGGCCGTGAAGCGAATTCTTAGATATTTAGTCGCTATGCCTTGCTTCGGGATCTGGTATCCAAAGGGGTCTACCTTTGACTTGATTGGATATTCAGACTCCGATTATGCTGGATGCAAGGTCGATAGGAAGAGTACATCAGGGACGTGCCAACTCTTAGGAAGGTCCCTGGTGTCGTGGAGCTCTAAGAAACAAACTTTCGTTGCCCTATCCACCGCTGAGGCCGAGTATGTTACCGCAGGACAGTGTTGCGCGCAACTACTTTGGATGAGGCAAACCCTCAGGGACTTTGGCTACAATCTGAGCAAAGTCCCACTCCTATGTGATAATGAGAGTGCTATCCACATGGCGGATAATCCTGTTGAACACAGCCGCACAAAGCACATAGACATCCGGCATCACTTTTTGAGAGACCACCAGCAAAAGGGAGATATCGAAGTGTTTTATGTTAGCACCGAGAACCAGCTAGCTGATATCTTTACCAAGCCTCTAGATGAGAAGACCTTTTGCAGGCTGCGTAGTGAGCTAAATGTCTTAGATTCGCGGAACTTGGATTGATTTATAGCATACATGTGTTTTATGCCTTGATCATGTTCCTTATGCATATTGTATGGTGCTCAAGTTGTACAAACACTCCCCGGACCTCACAAGTCCATTTGGAAGTGATGCACATATTTAGGGGGAGATGTGCTACAACTTGACCCTTTGAGACTAACCATGTGCTTGAGTTTTCTTAATTTAGTCTCAAAGGAGGTTTGAAAGGGAAAAGGTGGACTTGGACCATGAAAGACTTCCACTGCACTCCGATAAGAGGGTAACTTATTCCAAGTTCATCTCCATGCTCTTATTGCCTTTTTACCCTTAATTGAAGATTTTGGTGAGGCAATGGGGTTCTTGGGCCAAGATTGATCCCGTTTTGGTGCTTGATGCCAAAGGGGGAGAAAATAAGGCCAAAGCAATAAATGGATCAGTTACCACTTGAGAATTTTGAAAATAGTAGAATAGAGCTTTTGGTTTGTCAAAAATCTCTTAGTCTCTTTTGTCAAAAGTTGGCCTCTTGTGGGAAGAATGGTTTATTATGGGAAAAAGGGGGAGTTTTTGAAATCTTTGATCAATTTCTCTTGGAATATCTTTCTCTATGCATCAACAAGTGTATTTGACTTAGAGATAGGAAATTGAGTTTAATTTGCAAAAACAAACCAAGTGGTGGCAAGGAATGATCCAAATATGCCAAATTTGAATCAAAACAAATTTGTGTTCTCATTTGCATTGACGTTGCACTTCTTTTAGTTGCTTTTTGTTGTGTTGGCATTAATCACCAAAAAGGGGGAGATTGAAAGGGAAATGTACCCTTGGGACATTTCTATTGGATTTTGGTGATTAAGTGCTCCACACAAATGTTTTGAGTAATATTTGTGCCAAAGACTTAAGAAGTGCAAATCAAGAGTAAAGGTATGTTTCTAAGACTTAGTACATTGTTTTTGAGACTAATGTATTGTGTCTAAGTGCTAGAAACAGGAAAAGACCAATTTGGAAAAGACTTGGCTGGACAGCCAAGACTCTGCGCAGTCTGGGTGCACCGGACTGTCCTGTGGTGCATCGGACAGTGTCCGGTGCGCCAGGCTGGCTCTGGTGAAAAGGCTGCTCTCAGTTTTCGTCGGCGGCGTACGGCTATAAATCATCGGACTGTCGGTGGTGCACCGGACTGTCTGGTGAGCCAACAGTCGGCCGAGCCAACGGTCGGCCGCGCAATCCGCGCGCGACGCGTGGCAGAGCCAACGGTCAGAAGGGGCACCGGACTGTCCGGTGTGCACCAGACAGTGTCCGGTGCGCCAACTGCTCTGGATCTTCAACGGTCGGCTGCACCAAAACAGGAAAGAAATCCGCACCGGACAGTGTCCGGTGGTGCACCGGACTGTCCAGTGCGCCAGGCGACAGAAGGCAAGAATTGCCTTCCTGGAATGCTCTGAACGGCTCCTAGCTGCCTTGGGGCTATAAAAGAGACCCCTAGGCACATGGAGGAGCATACAAAGCATTCTCTAAGCATTCCTAAGCACCAAGACTCCAATTCCGCGCATTCGATTCTTTGTGATAGCAACTAGAGCTCCATTTGAGTAGAGAACTCTTTGGGTTGTGTTGTGAGCTCGAGTTGTGACTTGTGTGCGTGTTGTGCTCTGATTTTGTGTCTTGTGTGCGTTGCTCATCCCAGCCTTACTTCCGTGCTTCTTTGTGAACATCAAATTGTAAGGGCGAGAGGCTCCAAGTTGTGGAGATTCCTCGCAAGCGGGATATAGTAAACAAAGCAAAACACCGTGGTATTCAAGTGGGTCTTTGGACCGCTTGAAAGGGGTTGATTGCAACCCTCGTCCGTTGGGACGCCACAACGTGGAGTAGGCAAGTGTTGGACTTGGCCGAACCACGGGATAAACCACTGTGCCTATCTGTGTTGATCTTCTTGTGGTTATCGTGTCTTGCAAGAACTCCTCTCTAGCCACTTGGCTTTATTGTGCTAACTCCTAATCAAGTTTTGTGGCATTAAGTTTCAAGTTTTTATAGGATCACCTATTCACCCCCCCTCTAGGTGCTTTCAGTCTCACTTCACCTATTGCAAGTTTCTTTATGGCCTCACAAGGTAGTTCTTCATTTCCTGCAGTGCCATTAGAAACATGCCCTTGCGAGCCATTAGACTCATCATATGTCACGTCTATCGCTATTTCAACAAGACCGGTGGTATTGTTGAAAACACGATATCCATGCGCATTTGATGCATAACCAAGCAAGAAACCCTCGTCCACTCTAGGAGCAAAGTTTGAGCTCTTGACTTTCTTGTTAAGAATAAAGCACTTACAACCAAATACTCTAAAATAATCAACTTTAGGTTTGTTACCAGTGAGAAGCTCATAAGCAGTCTTCTTGTAGATCTTGTGAAGATAGAGGCGGTTGATTGCATGACAGGCGGTGTTGACCGCCTCTGCCCAAAAGTTGTCAGGTGTCTTGTACTCATCCAACATGGTTCTAGCTGCATCAATTAAAGTTCGGTTCTTTCTTTCCACAACACCATTTTGTTGTGGAGTGTAAGGAACCGAGAACTCATGTTTGATTCCTTCTTTGCCTAAGAATTCTTCGACACCTGTGTTCTTGAATTCCGTCCCATTATCACTTCTCACTTTCTTGATTTTGAGCTCAAACTCATTTTGAGCTCTTCTCATGAATTTCTTCAATATTTCTTGAGTTTCACCTTTATCACTCAAAAAGAAAACCCAGGTGAAGCGAGAAAAATCATCAACAATGACTAAACCATACTTACTACCACCAATGCTGATGTAAGCCACAGGTCCGAAGAGGTCCATGTGAAGAAGCTCCAATGGCCTCTTTGTTGTGACCACATTCTTTGATTGATGTGGGACTCCATGTTGCTTTCCTGCTTGGCATGCGCCTCAAACACTATCTTTCTCAAATACAACATTTGTTAGTCCAATGATGTGATTATCCTTTTGAAGTTTGGCCAAATTCCTCATACCGACATGAGCTAGCCGGTGATGCCATAGCCAACCCTTGTCGGACTTTGCCACTAAACAAGTCTCAGGCGTCACTTTACTTGTTGTGAAATCAACAAGATAAAGCTTGCCCTTCAAGCGACCCGTAAAGGCAACTGAGGAGTCCTCCCTTCTAAGGATCTTCACATCCACATCAGAAAATAAGCAATTATAACCCATTCCACAAAGTTGTGAAACGGACATTAAATTGTAGCTTAAAGAATCTACCAATAAAACATTTGAAAGTGATTGTTGGTCAGAGATAGGAATTTTACCAATACCAATCACCTTACTCTTGCCACTATCTCCAAACACAATTTCTTGTGCTTCTTGAGTTAGTTGCAAGGAATGAAACATATCTTCCTCCCCGGTCATGTGATTTGTACATCCACTGTCAAGCACCCAACTTGACCCACCAGAGGAGTAGACCTACAAAACAAATTTAGGCTATGCTTTTAGGTACCCAAATTGAATTGGGTCCTACAGTGTTAGTTATAGCCTTGGGTACCCAGACACTTCTTTTCATGACTTTTCTTTTAGTGTTGGCACCCACATATTTAACAACCAATTTTCCTAAATCCCAAGTCAACATATAATCACAAAGATAAGAGTGAGAAATGGGAGCAATAAATTTTTCTCCACTTGAGGATCCCACTTCCTTCATCTTACTCTTTGTGGAACTCAAGTTTACCTTTACTTGAGTTGACTTGTCATTTGAGGAGTGAATCCTCCCCAAGGCATCATATAGTGAATCCACCCCTTATGCACTGTGCTAGGGTTTTCCTTGGATGAGTTGAACCCAAGTCCCCTTCTTCCATTGTTGGGCTTTAGGGACTTGTACTTGGGTTCAACTTTCTTTAACCCATCATTGCTAGAGCATCTTTTCAATACTTCTTTGACCTTCACCTGTTGGCTTTTCTTCCTTGCATGGTTAGTTAGACAACAAGAAGCATGATATTTGGCACAATGTTTGCAAAAGGTATTATTTGAGGAGCTAGACTTAGATTCAATCACTGAGGATGAGGCATTGATGTTCTTGCAATTTTCAAGTTGCACTTGAAGTTCTTGATTTTGAACATTCAAGCTTAATATGCTTGATTCAAGTGCATCCTTTTCATTTGCAAGATTAGCTATAGAGGTTTTCATATTGATTACTTCTTTTTCTTTATCCTCTATAGTTATCTTGACTAAAGATACTTCCTTAGTCAAGACATCTAGCATCTCATCTTTATTGAGTAGCAATTCTTGAAGCTCTAGGTTTCTTTCCTTTTCAAGGATAAGCAAGTCTTCTTGAGCATCAAGAGTTGCTTTTCTTTTATCTAGCTTCTCCATTAATTTGGTGATAACATTGTATCCATTCAAGCCAAATTCTTTAATCATTTTATTTTTCATGGCAATTTGTTCATCATCATCATCATTTGGAAAATCATTACTAAATAAGGTTACCTTATCTACTTTTGCCATGAGGCAAGTTGGAGTGTAGGAGTCGTCTTGTAGGTTGGTGAAGAGTTGCGAGCTTGAAGTAGATTGGATGGCAACGTTTGCCACCACTTCCTCTTCCTCGGAGCTAGAACTCTCTTCATCGGAGTTCCATTCTTCACCAATATGGGCTTGACCATATTTCTTCTTCTTGAAATATCCCTTGGTCTTGCCTCCCTTTTTGAACTTGTCCTTCTTGTATTCCTTCTTGGCTTCTTGTTCCTTCTTGTTAGGACAATCCGCTATGAAATGACCGGTTTGGCCACATTCATAGCATGCCCTCTTCTTTCCTTTCCTTTGAAACTTGTCATTTTTCCTTACAAATTTCTTGAATGTTTTGATGAACATAGCTGTGTCTTCATCACTTGAGCTATCTTCATCACTTGATGTCTCGACCACTTTCTTTGCCTTGTGGTCTTTGTTCTTCTTGGGGGTGTCTTGTTCATTAGTGATCAAAAACATGAGAGTCTCTTGTCTTGATGGGGGCTTCTTCGGACTCGTGTTGTTGAATCTTTGCAAATAATTGATGAGGCGTCATATCCTCATAGTCATCACGATCCCTTATCATCCTTGTTAGACTCTTATCCATTTCTTTGTATGCTCTCATGAATAGTCTTGTGACCTTGGAGTCACTCCAATCTTCACTTCCAAGCACTCTTATTTTGTTTACTAACACCATCATCTGATCAAAGAGTGATTGAAGCGACTCACCCTTGGTCCAATCATATCTAGCAAGCTCACTCTCCAAAGCTTCAACTCTATGTCTCTTAGCTTTGGGATCTCCTTCATGTGACATTTTAAGAATATTCCAAATGTCACGGGCATCTTCTCTTCCTTGAACTTTTCGGTATTCTTCCGGACAAAGACTTCCTTTAATTATGCTCACTGCTTGAGCATTGCGATGAACCTCTTGCATCATTTCCGGAGTCATCTCTTCTCCTTGGGCGGGCGTATACATACCTACATTAACAATCTCCCAAAGACTAGGATGCACACCGATTAAATGCGACTTCATCTTGTCGGCCCACTCGTCATAGTTCAACTCACTAAGAGTTGGTAACTTTCCAAGTGGGGCGGAAGAGAAGTTGGGAATAAAATTTCTAGAGTAATTGAATTGAACTTTAATAAATTCGTTACCTTTGCTTTTGGTAGATGATCCTTCGGTGTTGAGACTTACCTTGCTCAACACCTTCGACACCAAAAGATCCACTAGATCGTCATTGTAATCAAATTTTCCCTTACCTTTATCTTCTTCGGCCTTTCTTCTTGATTCTTCTTCTTCGGCCTTTTTCTTAGCATCTTCCTCTTTCATTTTGAGGAACATCTTCTCGGCAATCTTCATGGCGAGGTCGAGGACCTTGGGGTCCACTTCCTCACCGGAAGATGTGATGCGGATTTCCTCGAGGAGAGGATCCACATCGTCCCGTTGAGTAGACATGATCGTTTCCTCACGCGGTTAAGCGTAAAACGATGTACGAAGCTCTGATACCAATTGAAAGTAGCCTAGAGGGGGGGTGAATAGGCTACACCTGAAATTTTTCAATAAAAACTTCGAGATAGGTTAAATTAAAGTTGCACTGGTGCAAACCGGTTCAGTTGATTTTGATTACAACTGAACAAGTTTGAACCTGCTCAACTTAGATTAGATAATCTGTTAAACAAATATGAAGTAGTGAAGAATTTTGCTAAAGACTTGCCCTACACAAAATCTACTCAAATAGATAATATGAACCAACCAACGAATTTAAAGCGCTTAACAAGAACACACAAGAACACGTGATATAACCCGAGGTTCGGCAACCACCACAAAGGTGTCCTACTCCTCGTTGAGGAGCCCACAAAGGGCCGGGTCTTTTCCAACCCTAATCCTCCACAAGCCGACCACAAAGGTCAAGGCAATCTCTTCTCAAATATGCTCAAAGAGCGGGTGATACAAACTTCTTGGGGTCGTCCACAAATTTGGAGACTCCCAAGCAACCTCTAACCATCAAGGAACACGAGGTTCCAAGAGTAACAAATCTGCACAAGGTTAAGTTTGCAACGAGCTCAAGAACAAAGATAATAGGAGAATCGAGATGAAATTAACAGCGTGTTAGATCGAGTTCACCTCACACCAAGGGTCCTTCAAATGATTGAAGGAGATGCGATTGCGGGTGTGAGAGGTGAAATGAATGCACTTGTTGAGAGTTTGGTCAGCCAAGATTTCGTGGGAGAGGCAGAAGTGAATAAGTGAAAGTGCATTCATCCCTTTTGTGAGGTTTGGTGATTTGGATAACAACACATTTAAAGGTCTAACGAGTTTGCTAAGTGTTGAACAGGAAATTCAGTATGATGAACATACTTGAATAGTGTATAATGATCAGTGAACGAAGGTTCAACACGAGGTTAAATAACCAATGAGACAATGCAAATGGATATTATATGATCTCTATATTGGTTTGAATATATGGACAAGACCCGAGAAATCACTACATACATATGATCAAAATAGAGGATGAAGTGATTAAGAGGATAGGTCAAGCCAAAGTGAATAAGATATGAGGAATCGTGAATTGGCTTGACCATATTACTATCAGTCCATATATGCTTCTATGAGAATCAAACTAGAGCTTGATTGATCTTAACGGTTATATCTAGAAGACATTCAAGCAAGGTTCACAATATTGAAGAAATGATTCTCTCAATGGATGATCAATATGATGTGACTCAAGAATGGCTTGATAGGTTGAAGATAGCAAGGAAAGGGATTCGAGGAACTAAGCGAAGGTGAAGGCCAAGCGACAGCTTGTGGACCGAGGTACCATGGCTAAGGTGAAGAAGAGAGTACTTGCACTAAGTCGATGAACTAATCAGCTATGAAGAGTTATAACATGTTGATGCATCAGTACAGTGACTTGAAGCCATGATTTGAACTCACATATGGTGATATGGTACAAGTCACATGGTTTGATTTATGTTTGCTTCAAAAGGTGAGACAAAGATGTTTGTGATCCTTATGAAGCAACGACATGGAGAAATCACACATGAGACACCAATGACTCAAGGAGTTTACTTAATTATATTTTATTTAACTTGAGTATAGAAATCATCGTACTATAAAGAGGGATCCAAAAAGAAGGTAGGTGTTTGCCAAAGCTCAAGTCTCTATATTCAAAAGTTATTTTTTGAAAACCAAAAATTTCTTTAAAATTCTATGGTTGATCGTGGTTAGGTTTGAGAAACCTAGAGTATTCTTGTTGAAAAGCAGCTGAACTTCTTAAACTGCAGTTGAGCTGAACTTCAGCTGAGCTGAGCTTCTTCAGCTGCAGCTGAGCTGAACTTCAGCTGGGTTGAGCTTTCTCAACTCCAGCTGAACTTCAACTTCAACCGGGGTCCAGGGCAAGTTCAGCCGGGGTCCAGAGAGGTTCAACCGGGGTCCAGAGAGGTTCAACCGGTGTCCAGGGAAAGTTCAGCTGGGGTATTTTCCCCGGACCTCACTGGTCAAAACCGGTTGAACCGGTCCTAGGGGAGGTTCAACCGGTGTCAGGACCTGTTTTTGCAGTCTGACCTGCAGTTTGCCAGTCTGACTGGCAGACTGTTTGTTAGCCTGCCCCAAGCGGTTGAACCGGTCTTAGGGGAGGTTCAACCGGTCTTGGTCAACTTGACCAGTCTGCAGGTCAGTCTGCCAGTCAGTCTGACAGTCAGACTGGCAGACAGTCTGCCTGACCTGCCAGGGGCGGTTCAACCGCCCTAGGGGGCGGTTCAACCGGTCTCAGACAGAAAAATCTGCCCAACGGCTAGTTTTGAGCTCCACCTATATATACTCACTCCTACCTCTCTCCCCACACACAAGAGCACGACCCAAACTCCATTTCTAACTTGAAGAACACCTCCCACTCTCTCACACACATCTCTTGCCTCTCCCATTTCAAATCTTTGGAGAGAAATCTTTGAGTGAGTTTGAGAGCTACGGTTTTTGTGCTTCATCTCCAAATCTCTCTTGCTCTTCTTCATTCGAGCTTTGGTACTACATCTAGCTCTTTGTGGATTCATTACTCTTGGAGCTTCTAGCTCCTAGACGACTAGGTGTCTCTTGTGAGTCTCCAAATCTTGTGGAAGACCACAAGAAAGTTTGTATTACCCGCTCGTTTGAGCAAAGATTATTGTGTGGGCTTGACCTTTGTGGTCGGCAAAGGGAGGATTAGGGTTGAAAGAGACCCGGCTCTTTGTGGGCGCCTCAACGAGGAAGTAGGGCACCTTGGTGGTGTGACCGAACCTCAGGATAAATCTTGTGTGTCTTGTGTTCTTGCTCATTGTGTTTGTTTGTGTTCTTCGTTCTCTCACCATTGCGTGGAAGATTTGTTTATATCTTTTTGATGTGTGGATTTTGAGAAGTGCCCTTCTCAGATCTACTACTTTGAACCCTGTGGGTCATTTAGAACATCTCATTTCCAAAGTTAACTGGGTGAATTTCAAGATCAATTCAGTTTTTCCCTTTTTGCTTCTAGTTTTTGTTGAAAAAGTTTTAACTTGCCTATTCACCCCCCCTCTAGGCAACTTTCAATTGGTATCAGAGCCTAATCCTCATTCTAACGCTTAACCGCGTGAGGAAAGATCATGTCGGGGGGACTAAGAAATGAAAGTGCTTCTAAGCTTGAAAAAGTTGAGGTTGCCTCGACTTCGTCTTTTGTTGCAGATGTTGATCCTAGGGCAATAGATCTTGCCATGAGAATCGCCGAAAGGATGCTCCTCAAAATGAAGGAAGATGAGGCGAAGAACAAAATTGAAGAAGAAAATGATCGATGGAGACCAAACGACGAATCCACCTCTTCACAAGGTTCGTCTTTCAAATCCACTTCTCATATGTGCTTTATTGCTAATGGGAGTGATAGTGAAAGCGAAAGTGAGGATGAGGAGGAGCAAGAAAGTGATAGTGAAGATGAGGATGATCTTCAACAATTCTTCGCTCAGCTAAGCAAGAAACATCGGATGAGCTTGCTCAAACTCATGAAAAGAGCGGAAGAACAAAAAGAAATGCTTCATAATCAAGAAGACTTCCTCATCAGAAAAATTGAAGACTTAGAGAAGTTGACCAAAGAGCATGAGAAGCTAAAGTGCTCTCATGATGATTTGGTCCAAAGGTATGAAGACATTTCAATTGAGCAAATTAAAGTTGTTAATCATTCATCATATATTGCTCAATTAGAAAATAAAAATGCTATGTTCAAGAACACGATAGAAAGGCTAAATATTGAAAATCTAGCTTTGCAAGAAAAACATGATATGCTTGTGTGCTCTCATAATAAATTTATGGATTCACATATCATGTTAGAAATGGCTCATGAGGTTGTGTTAACTAATTTGAAATCATACCAATCTCACATATGCACATGTACTCAAGTAGAAACTATATTATCATGTGCTAACAAATGTTTCTCTCAAGAAAGCCAATCTTCCATTGAGCTAGAAATTTCAGGAATTAGTGATATTTCTATGACACAAGAAAATAAAGAGCTCAAGGAAGAAGTTGGAAGGCTAAGAAGGAGCTTAACTCTTTTGAAGGGAAAGTGTCATGCTCAACCTTCTCAAGATAACCGTGATAATATGGTGAAAAAGCTTGAGAAGGGGACAACCGTAGCATGCACAAAACCCCTTCAAAAGAATACCAAGCTTTCCAAGAAGGGCATGAGCAAAATCTATGGTGAGAAAATTAATGCTCATATGATTTGCTCTAACAATGTACCTATGTGCTTCAACAAGGAAAGATCAAAGAGAAGCGATAGGAGGTGCTATGGATGCAAGGAGAAGGGCCATGAAATTGATTCATGCCCCCACATGAAGAATCAAGACCTTGCACGATCAAGAAAGATGACCATCAAAAAGGATGAAAGCAAAAGGCAAATGCATTGCAAGGACAAGCATCACATTTACTACAATTGCCGTGAAAAAGGTCATCTATTCAAGGTTTGTCCAAAGGGTAAAACTCCTAAGCCTAACTTGTCAATACATTCAAATATGCTTAGGAGACCCAAATTTGACTCTTGTGCTAGAAAGGTGATGAGTTCACCACATTCTAGGACCAAGGCTATTTGGGTGTCTAAGTCCTTATTGGCTAACCTTGATAGACCTATCATGATATGGGTACCAAAATGTACTTAATAAGTTTTGCAGGTACCCAGAGATGATATGAAGCTTTGGGGTGCTTGAGCGGTTCAACTCAATTCTTATCTCAAGCTATCAATCTTACATTGTCTATCCTTTAAGATTGACCCAAAGATGAATTGAGTTGTCATATCATTAACTTCATATTCATCTCTAGCAAGAACTTGTGTTGTAGGGAATAAGGATTAACCTTTGTGGGAATCAAGCAAAAGGCCTACAACCAAGTGATATCCAAAGGATGGTAACAATTAATTCTTAAATGCACATTGCTTTTAATTGGTATATTCCTTTGTGTCTTTTGTAGCCACATAGGAAAAATGAAGCACTTGAGAATGAACTTCAAAGATTTTACCTTGCTTTGGAAAGGATCTAATTATATGGTAGATTGCAAGTTCATATTTTTATCTTGTGACAATCTACATGCTTTAAATTGATTGTATGTATCTTGTGGCATATTTCAAGTTAATCATCATATTATTGCCATGACCTAAACATAAAGAGTATTATCCCATGTTCTTAAATGAATAGAGTGCTAAGTAAGAAATTCAAATTCTTAAAGCACTTACCAAAAGGGAATTCTCTATATGACTAGAGTTGTGAGACTAATGTTTTTATCCAAGTGTTTATGTAGTCTCACAACATGAGAATGTGTTTCTCAAATGGAGTGTGCCATTCAACATTCAAAGAAGATCGAACCAATACCATGTGAAGTATTCATTCTTGTTTAAATTGGTTTTGAGTCTTCTACATTAATCACTCACCATGTTATGAATTAAACTTGTCATGTAAACTTAATTAAATAAACATGCTATTTTCACCTTGTTTAAATCGGTGTTATGCATGATGCTTGTAAGGGTAATTTAGTTCATATCATGAGGTTTCGTTATTTTAGTAACCTTCTTGTCATTCATATACTAGAGGTTGCTAAATAGGAAACTATTGGTTGTGTTTCTAATGCAATCTCTTTTAAGTTATTTCATGATATTCATAAGTAGAGATTGTGCTCTTTCAATTGGTAAAATCACAAGTATTAAAGGTTAATCTTCACCTAAAAGAAAGATTAGGAATGCTCAAGGCAAAGGTATGGAACTAATTGTTTCATTTGGTATGTGATCAATAATAGTTCCGTTCAAGTGACATTCTTTCAATTGGTAATAATCTAATCTATGGAAAGAAATGTCAATATAAAGGTTAAATTCCTTTTGGCTTAAATTTGTAAATTGGTGCATATTGTTAATTCACTCCTCCATGTGCACTAACTTAAAAGGAATTTAATTTATGCCTTTACGCCTCATAAATGATGATTTGTTTGCCATTCATATATATATACATATCATCATTCATTAAATACTTCCTTGTACTACTAATACCTCTTTTCAAAGTGTTTTATCGACTAGTTTTAAAAGGAAAAGAGATAACAAAGAAGGAAGTCTCCACAAATGATGAAAAGAAGAATACTAAGGTGACACCACCACAGATAGTAAGATCTGTCAAATTGGTATAACAAAAGGTACATTCTATATGGTGGTAAGTATTCTTAGGCATAATTTAATTCATTGCAAATTTGTCATGCCTTGACCATGATATGTAATATACTCCTCATGAGACTCTTAACTGAATTGAAAGTGCATGTGGCAAGTCATTCAAATACTTGATGCACATATCTAGTGGGAGAACATTATATATCTTGTGTCATAGAGAATAAGTTTCACTTGAGTAAGCTATACTAAGACAATCTAAAATGGTAAATTTGTATCTCATTCATATGGATTGTAATCTTTGTTTTCTAAATAGCTACTCTTGATGCAGTTTAAAATTCCCTTATCGTTAATTCTAAAAGTGCATAAGAATCTTTTTGTTGATATTCATCACATACATATGCACTAACATGGATATGATTTTTAAACTGTAAAAGGTACAATTAGTGATCCACACTCTCTAAATTTTGGAAACCCATATTTTGATATCTTAGAAATCTACTTCAATCGGTATCCATATGCTTCACATTGAATTGGATCACTAAGTTGTAAATTATATGCATAACTTGTCTTTATGATATAAATGCTTGTGCGATTAACCTTGATAAGATAGGTGCACCCAAGGTCAAGCTAGGTTCATCATCAAGAAGGCAACACAATGATGTATCAAGAAAAGGAGAAAAGGCTCCTATACTTAACTCTAGCTTTTATCTGTGTGATTAAATATTGACTTGAAACCATGTAAGATGGTTGTCAAGTATATGTGGGTGCCTACACAAAGAGAAAGGCCACAATAAGGATTGTGTGGGTACTCAAGGCTCTTACTACTAATCTCAAAGGACCCAATTCAAATTGGGTACCAAGATATGAAGCTTAAACTTGTTTTGCAGGATCACTCCTTCAATGGATCAAGTTGGGTGCTCGATAATGAATGTATAAATCATATTTGGAGATAGTAGCAAGGGTGGTAACAACTGAATCTCAAGTGCATATTATTTTCAAATCTTATCTTTTTTTGCGTCTTATGTAGCCACTAAGGAAAAAGAAGCACTTGAGGATATACATCAGTTGTTGATTATGAAATAAAGGTCTAATTGGAAGATGAATGAATATTATCATATGGTGAACAATCCAAAATTATGTGACGTATTCTCTATCTAGTTAATTTGGATTTGATTCTTCTTTATTAGACACTCACCATAATATGGATTAAGTCAGCCCTTTAGACTTCATTGAACAACCATGCATATTATCCATGTCATTCAAAATATATTGTGCATGAGGGCTCAAGGGAAATTTAGTCCATATTATGATGTTTCTCTATTTTAGCAACTCGCTTGCCTTCCACATATAAAGGGTTGCTAAATAAGAAACTAGTGCTTGTGCTACTAATGTCATCTCTTGTGTTGAGTTTATCCATAGAAAATCTATGTTAAGAGATGGTGCTTGTTTTAAATTGGATAAATCACAAGCTTAAAGGATACCATTCAACTAAAGTAAGAAGAAGTTGATCAGAGACCAAGGTATGAAAACTTCCTCTCCTTCGGTTGTTTTAGTATTCTATCCTTAGTGGGATGTACCATAGTATAGGTTAAATTCCTTGCAATATAAAATGTTCAATAGTGCATATAACTTTGACATCAACTATATGTGTGCACTAATTTAAAGGAATTTAGTCTATCCTTTTGGGTTTCAATAATGATGATTCATTTGCCATCCACATATAAGGATCATCATTTGTGAAACCCTCTCTTGTGTTTCTAATGCTCTCTTTTCTAAGTGTTTCAACAAGGTCTTCACAAGTTCTTTGAAGATGAATTCAAAATCTACAAATATAAGAGTATTGGTTCTTTCAATCATTGAGTTTCAATAGGTATCATATCAAATATGATCGAATCAAGAAAAGATGAAAGAAGTTCAAGATCACTTGGTTGGATGAAATCGTAAAGAGAAAAGAGATCACAGTGATTCAAGAAGGGAGTTATTTTTTTTTGTTTTTTTTGTCAACCAAATAATGAAGATGTAGTGACATATTTATATGATATCCTTCATTATGAGGTTTGAGATTTATATCAGCATGCTTTACCCTTCAGGATTTCAATTGATATACTTTCAGTTCTTAAACTTTCAATTGGTTTATTTTCATCATCTATGAAGGCATGTTATGTTCAACCAAGATATAGTGCAAACATCTTCTTCAACCTCGTATTGTTGATGTGCATAAGTATACTTTGTGTACTCTTGCAAGCACAAATTGAGGGAGAGTTTAGCCTATATCTTGTGAGACTAATGATTTCTTTCAAGTTCATGTTGTGTAGTCTCACACCCTAGAGAACATCAAACAAGGATGAATGGTTCCATAGAAATGAAAATGAGTTTCTCTTGATCGTGTGAAGAGGATAAGTTTCTCTTTGAAATGTCAAGCCTATCAAAAGCTAAGATGGAAATTCATGATTATAATGGAGACCATGTGGCGTAGAACAAAGGTGTGTCACTCCATGAATTATTGTATTACATTTGTGTATCTAGGCTCTTACATGCTAGTGTATGCATGCATATACAATATCTTAAGTCACATCATAAGGTTGCACTTGTGGTGACGATTAAAGAATCTCTAGATATTTGATTAATACCTCTTGTGGTGATGTCATAAGTTAGTCTTAAGTCATCTTAGTGAGGTATGAGTCAAACATGCTAACTTCTCAAGAATCTTGGCTTAAAATATTGCATATCATGTCTATTAGTATACCTTTTGATTATGAGTAATTCCTTCAATTGGTGCAATTTCATATTTTCATACTTTATTTGTACCAAGGTTCAAATTGTAGAACTTAATCCCCTAGCCTCATAAGTCCAAGTGCATAAGCTAAACAAGTATTCATCACTTGTATGCACATATTTAGGGGGAGAATGGTCTATAATTTGAATCTTTGAGACTAACTTCATTTCCAAGTCTATTATGTGTGTAGTCTCAAATTAGAAAGGAATTTTCGGGCAAAGACAATCGCTTCCACTGCAAATTTGATGGGTATCAAAAATTCTTTGCTCCAATAAATGTATCTTTTATACATTTCATAAGGGAATGAGTTTCTCTTTTATATGATACTCCAACATCATCTAAAATTGGTAAACATGTATCACATCCTTTTGGATTGCAAATGTCTGAAGTAGCATAGCTTATAAATTCTCCTTTCTAGAACTTAATTGATTAAATAGTGCACATGTTCCTTATGTTGTATAATCATATTCAATTGATACTCTTTTTATGCCAATGGTACTTTAAATTGCAAATAAGTACTCTCAATAGGTATCAGTTGAATACATATATATGTGTGCAATAAAACTTGATGAGAACTTAATGTAATATGAAATTAGTGATATGCTTATCTATCAAATTGTATCAATTGGTGTTTTTCAATTGATATTTTTCATACATGATCACTAGTTGAATAATCCACACTTGTGCAATTTTCATGTTGCCTCTTGTTATGATATGAAAATGCTAGGTGACATCTAGACTCCAGGTATCAAGCGTCACCTTCGATTTAGTATGACAATCTTCATCTAATATCTTGGACCTATGTCACAACTATACCAACAAGAGCTTGCAAATGAATTGTAAATCCAACACAAGTTTGGAACTCCTCTTGAAAAGGTAAAATGCAAAGGTACATCACTTCATGTCACTTCTCCATTACCTTTGTGCCATCTAAGGACCCTTTTCATAATAGTGTGTTCCCATCTTGCTTAATCATAATTTCTATCCTTTATATTCTTTGTATCCTTTTTGGAGATTTATGACAAAGGGGGAGAAATTTTGCATTAAAGCTTACCTTTAGTCTTATGTAACTAAGTGTTAGAAGACTTTTAAGAAGGGGGAGGAAACTATTTCATAGGATTCAAAATCTTATTTATCAAATCTTATGTAAGCTTTAAATGTGTTGTCATCAATCACCAAAAAGGGGGAGATTGAAAGTGCATTCATCCCTTTTGTGAGTTTTGGTGATTTGGATAACAACACATTTAAAGGTCTAACGAGTTTGCTAAGTGTTGAACAGGAAATTCAGTATGATGAACATACTTGAATAGTGTATAATGATCAGTGAACGAAGGTTCAACACGAGGTTAAATAACCAATGAGACAATGCAAATGGATATTATATGATCTCTATATTGGTTTGAATATATGGACAAGACCCGAGAAATCACTACATACATATGATCAAAATAGAGGATGAAGTGATTAAGAGGATAGGTCAAGCCAAAGTGAATAAGATATGAGGAATCGTGAATTGGCTTGACCATATTACTATCAGTCCATATATGCTTCTATGAGAATCAAACTAGAGCTTGATTGATCTTAACAGTTATATCTAGAAGACATTCAAGCAAGGTTCACAATATTGAAGAAATGATTCTCTCAATGGATGATCAATATGATGTGACTCAAGAATGGCTTGATAGGGTGAAGATAGCAAGGAAAGGGCTTCGAGGAACTAAGCGAAGGTGAAGGCCAAGCGACGGCTTGTGGACCGAGGTATCATGGCTAAGGTGAAGAAGAGAGTACTTGCACTAAGTCGATGAACTAATCAGCTATGAAGAGTTATAACATGTTGATGCATCAGTACAGTGACTTGAAGCCATGATTTGAACTCACATATGGTGATATGGTACAAGTCACATGGTTTGATTTATGTTTGCTTCAAAAGGTGAGACAAAGATGTTTGTGATCCTTATGAAGCAACGACATGGAGAAATCACACATGAGACACCAATGACTCAAGGAGTTTACTTAATTATATTTTATTTAACTTGAGTATAGAAATCATCGTACTATAAAGAGGGATCCAAAAAGAAGGTAGGTGTTTGCCAAAGCTCAAGTCTCTATATTCAAAAGCTATTTTTTGAAAACCAAAAATTTCTTTAAAATTCTATGGTTGATCGTGGTTAGGTTTGAGAAACCTAGAGTATTCTTGTTGAAAAGCAGCTGAACTTCTTAAACTGCAGTTGAGCTAAACTTCAGCTGAGCTGAGCTTCTTCAGCTGCACCTGAGCTGAACTTCAGCTGGGTTGAGCTTTCTCAACTCCAGTTGAACTTCAACTTCAACCGGGGTCCAGGGCAAGTTCAGCCGGGGTCCAGAGAGGTTCAACCGGTGTCCAGGGAAAGTTCAGCTGGGGTATTTTCCCCGGACCTCACTGGTCAAAACCAGTTGAACCGGTCCTAGGGGAGGTTCAACCGGTGTCAGGACCTGTTTTTGCAGTCTGACCTGCAGTTTGCCAGTCTGACTGGCAGACTGTCTGTCAGCCTGCCCCAAGCGGTTGAACCGGTCTTAGGGGCGGTTCAACCGGTCTTGGTCAACTTGACCAGTCTGCAGGTCAGTCTGCCAGTCAGTCTGACAGTCAGACTGGCAGACAGTCTGCCTGACCTGCCAGGGGCGGTTCAACCGTCCTAGGGGGCGGTTCGACCGGTCTCAGACAGAAAAATCTGCCCAACGGCTAGTTTTGAGCTCCACCTATATATACTTACTCCTACCTCTCTCCCCACACACAAGAGCACAACCCAAACTCCATTTCTAACTTGAAGAACACCTCCCACTCTCTCTCACACATCTCTTGCCTCTCCCATTTCAAATCTTTGGAGAGAAATCTTTGAGTGAGTTTGAGAGCTGCGGTTTTTGTGCTTCATCTCCAAATCTCTCTTGCTCTTCTTCATTCGAGCTTTGGTACTACATCGAGCTCTTTGTGGATTCATTACTCTTGGAGCTTCTAGCTCCTAGACGACTAGGTGTCTCTTGTGAGTCTCCAAATCTTGTGGAAGACCACAAGAAAGTTTGTATTACCCGCTCGTTTGAGCAAAGATTATTGTGTGGGCTTGACCTTTGTGGTCGGCAAAGGGAGGATTAGGGTTGAAAGAGACCCGGCTCTTTGTGGGCGCCTCAACGAGGAAGTAGGGCACCTTGGTGGTGTGACCGAACCTCGGGATAAATCTTGTGTGTCTTGTGTTCTTGCTCATTGTGTTTGTTTGTGTTCTTCGTTCTCTCACCATTGCGTGGAAGATTTGTTTATATCTTTTTGATGTGTGGATTTTGAGAAGTGCCCTTCTCATATCTACTACTTTGAACCGTGTGGGTCATTTAGAACATCTCATTTCCAAAGTTAACTGGGTGAATTTCAAGATCAATTCAGTTTTTCCCTTTTTGCTTCTAGTTTTTGTTGAAAAAGTTTTAACTTGCCTATTCACCCCTCTCTAGGCAACTTTCAATAAGAGAGAGAGTGTTGGGGGTATATAAAGGATCCCCCAAAAGCTGGGAGCCGTTGGGAGAAAAAGGGGTAAAAACCGATTGAACCAGTTTTCAGATCGGTTGAACCGGTTTCCACCAGGAAGATCCCGATTCACTAACCTACTCAGCTGGAGACTCGACCGGATTCAAAACCGGTTGAGTAGGGAAAAAATCCGGATGAACCAGTTTTCCTAAAAGATCTGCAACGACTTTTCTGACAGCTCTGACTGTCAGACAGGTTAGAGCAGGGATGGCAGAGGAGCAGTCCCAAAACCGGTTGAACCGGTTTCCAGGGCTGAAAACCAAATTTTGAGTATTTTGAACAGAACAAAAGTGGAGTTTTTGTGGGAAGTAAAATTGGTTTTTCTCAAGGGCATTCATGATCTGGAAAAATGTTCTCGAAGATGATTTCAAAGGATTTTGAACTTAGCTCATTGCATAACTTACTTAACCATTGCGGATCCTTATTAATTGCACGGCGATTCCTATAACTCAAGAATTATAAAATGAGTACTGCCGTTGTTTCCAAGCAATTGGAGCACGCCATTTGATGTAGAATTTTAAAACCGCTGTGCTTTTTATTTTTATGCTCGTAAGATCTGTGTTTCTCCTGTCTGTAGAATTACTGTGTACATGCTAGGAGCAAACTTGTTAGAATCTCTGTTTGTTTTGTCATTTAATCACCAAAACCCTCAATTAGGGTTGATTGCACTTACAGCCTTCAAGATGGGACCTGGGCACTTAAGCTGGAATAATCTAGGCGGTTTCGCCACAATCTAACTTGTAATCCCTAGAGAAAAGTGTTCACAAAACTTATGTTCTAAATCATCCTAGCAACTAATCAAGTTAGGAGGCATGGAAGCATACCAAGCAAATGTAGTGCTAGTAACGGATAATGAGAATAGGCGAACATGAAAAGCTTCTATATCACCCAATTCCCCCAATAGTGTTAGGAATTGGTCCACATGTTCACAAGTTCCTCTACTGCCCTCGCCCGATGAATTTGGAGAAATATGACACACTAGTCCCTGAGGGTACGTAACGGTGTCCCATCGAGGGCTGTATTGCCTCTGATAAGGTTGTCCTAGGTTGGATACACTAACACCTAATTTATCTTGAAATAGATTGTCTATTTCCTCCCGAACTTCATCCATTTTTTGATGGTAACCCATCAGTCCTTTGGACTTGGGGCTTAGGGCTTAGGCGCCTAGTTATCCTTATGCCTGCCTTTTGCACAAGGATGATTAATCATCCTCCTAAGGTGGAGGATTATTCAAGTCAAGATTAATATTGTTGGCTGGCTACCCTAAACCAAAGAAATCAAACGAGAGATCTTAACCATTGTTTGGATATGGAGGTACTTGTTCTTCATCTTCTGGGTTCCCTCCCAGCATAATATGTTGCACTACCTCATACTGGACAGTCCAAGAAACTCCCTGAAAACCCTTTGCCACTGAAAAGACTATAAAGTGTGGCACCTCTTCTAAGGAAGTAACTCTTGCTCTCACCATCAAACTAGTGATATTCGAATGATCTGAATCCCATAATAACTCTGCCAAAAGAACTAATGGCATTATGAATATGCTCATGGGTCCAGAAATCTAGCCGGAAACCGAGCAACATTAACCAACACTCCCTATTGAAGTTCAAGGCCCATTGATTCCAACCTTCATCATGGCGGATTATCGTAATGGTAAACCCTAGCGCTTGCTGTGGACCCAATGCAACCAAGTTGTCCTGATAAAAAACAAAGCAAAATCTGAATAGGGCATGACCAAGGTCGGATCGTTGGGTAGCACAAATTTCCATGTTCCGCTAACCCACCAAATATTCTCGCACAACATCAGCAATGCCTTGAAAGTTAAGCTCAAGCACTGGGAGAGGCTGAATAAGAATGATTGCCCAATCATCATGAAGTGGTGGTTGATCATGGGTGATTACACGTACCATTATCTCCCTATGCTAGATGTGGCCTATGGTGAAACCCTGAGGGAGGAATGGAGCGGGATCTACACGGTGGTATGCCATTTCAGAAGCTTCCTTGGATGATGTCGGTGAGAGCTTTTGCGGCGAGCACGCGGAAGGAGGCGGAGCCGAAGCTGGAGAGGGTGCCGACGAACTCGAAGAGGGTTTGGTGAATAGTGACAACTCCGTGGAAGGAGGAAGGGAGCACCTCGAGCTAATCAATTTGGTGAGGTCCGATAGCTTCCCAAATCAGGGCACATCTTTTGGCCCACATGCCATTTGAGCGAATTCACATCTAAACCAAGTACTGGGAGAAGAGACCCAAGATATACACTTAAATTTAGCTGATAAGTTATCAGTAAAATCCGTGTTTGTGAGTAAATCAATCTCAGCACCAGAATACTTGCAAAAATATTTATAGTGGCCCAATTGTTTACAAAGCAGACACTTAACTTGATTTTTGTAGAAATATTTAGAATGCCCTGGGTGTAGACAATGGGCACAAACACCAAGCTCTAATTGACCCGGCCATAAAATGGGCCTCCACTTAAGCCCACGTGAGGCATTAATAAATGAAGAATGACTATGAAAAGAATCAACTTTAAGACCCAATGAATTGCCATTGTGACGGCCCATTAATTGCTTAGAATTTGAAAGTTGAATTCCCGAACTTTTGTCCTGAAAGGATGATGACCCGTGTTCTTCACCGACGAGGCCAAATGTTGCACCTTATTCAAATCTTCATGAATTCTATCGAAAACCCTTGATTTTGGGATAATATGTTTTTTCATGGGCTCTTGAGCTGATAACCGATTGAACACTGAAATCCTTGGAGAGGAATAATAATCATTTCTCGAAATGACCCTTTGCTTCAAGATCGGAACTGAGTTTGCCCCAGTACTACGAACTGCATCAGCATATGAAAGATTCATAGGGTGCCGTTTACGAGAAACCAGATTCCATGATGAATCTTCCTCGTCAATAAACAACTTATTGTCACACCCGGATTTAAGGAGTAAAGCCGGGTGCATCTCATAAGTGCGCCAAAAAAGAAAACACATATAATAACCAAGTGTATAGAGATAAATATCACAAATATTATTACATAGCGGAAGTATCTTACAAAAATAAATGATAACAATAAAATGAACTAATAATTATTCCTTAGCGCCATCAAGCTGACTGAGAGACGCCACCTAGATCAGCTCGTACTCCTCGTTGTAGACCTCCTCCTGGACTACCTGCTCTTCACCTATAAGGGTTTATATATATCAAGGGTGAGCTCACAAAAGATCATAGCTCAACAAGTTGTGGGGAATAATGTGCATGAACTTATCAAAGGTGGGAGCTCATATGAAGTATAAGGCTGATCAACAAATAAGGGTCAAAGCTGAGCATTGCTTTTAATAAGTTGGCCAAACTTTATTAGCAGTTACTAAATGTAAGTACATACCAAACCAGAGTAATAATAATCAAAATTAATAATAAAACCACAATGCGATGCATATGACAAATTGAATTTAATTTCATAAATTAATCAGAGTCATGCTCATGACCGCGAGCACGACTAGTATACCATTTTTACACTCTTTAGAGGTTGTACGCTTTACCCACAAGTCATGTTACCCATTTGCCACGGGGTTGATCGGGCTCCATACACCTCTACCGAGGAAGCGAGGCAGGGTACCACTACAGGGCCTTTACAAAGTTCCACTAGCTTTAGAAAACCTGCGACATTTTCTAGGGATCGCAATGCAGGAATCCCCTGTCTGAAAAGCCATCGCGGCAAAATCAACCCGAGAATCTCCCTACACCGACAACTCCCCTACTACCCTTCCCCGTTTCGGGTAAGGTAGACCTCCACTAGCTTTCCTAATTAGTCAGTCAAGGGCGTCCCATTCCACCCTTTGGTGGCACGTGTTTCTCAAGTTAAGCTCCATGTTCCAATTAACACAATTGTCTTATCATGAACAGAATAGAACAACAATAATAAAGTATGATCATGAGTAATAATTATCTTAACACCCAAAACCACATATAGCAATAGCAAGGACTACCCAAAAGTTCAGGGGTAAACAAGGTGTAAAGATGACCAAACTAGGGTGACCTATTGGGTCCCATCAAAATGAAGCCTAAGCATGCCAAAATGATGATAGATAACATTATTGGGTAAATAAAAGTGGTCAAGGGCATAACTTGCCTTCAATGAGCTCCTGCTCAGCAGTTTCCATCTACTGGGTACCGGGGTCCCCGGTCACTTGCTCGTCTACTCGAAGCAATACAAACAAACATAGTATAGGAGAAATTAACATCACATCAAACAGAGAACATAATGCATAATAATAATCTATGCATCATAACAAGATCGAAGTTTCGAGAATCACTAAATTCGGGGTTACGGATAACAGGTTACGATTTTCCGAAGTTTTCATGTGTTTGGTACAGAATAAACTAAGTGATTAATTTTAATATATGTTTCATGATGAAACATAGTTTCCAGGTGATAAACAATATTAAAATAAAATTAATGCAACTGGAATGGGTCAGAAAGGAGTTAAAATGAATTTTCTATGAATTAAACAAGTTTATGAAATTATTTTAATACTAAAAATCATTTTCCATATTTTTCTATTCTATTTACTGGTTGTCTGGACGACCCTCATAATTAATTCTGGAGTTCTACAGGGGCCACGACGCTAAAATTCTGGGCCTGGTTTTTAATTTCTTACAACAGAGCAAGGATGGCGGGTTGATACTTATGAAGTTTAGGGGCTCATACGCAAAAAGTGCTCGGCCGAAGGGGTATTCTACGCTTCAGACCATCGGATCTAATCCCGACGTCCCAGATTAGACCCACACTTAAATGAATCGGTACGCGTTTTCGACCGTCCGATTTAATTTCTACAGCCTAGATTAGATCGGGACCCGGTGAACCGGTACAAAATCTCATTGGATCAGAGCCCGGCGGCCATATTTTTCCGATGGTTTACGGTGTGATCTATATCGTTGATCGCCATATCGACGGTGCGGATTCAACAGAACAAAGGGGTATCCTCGTTTAATCCCAACCGTTTCTTTATAATGTATTCTATTTTCCTTTTCTTTTCCATGTTACTTTCAATTTCTAGATTGTAAATTAGGTTTTAATCCCAATTTTGACATTAATCTATTTTTATTACTATTATTATTAAATGCACAGACAAATAAACTCCAACATAATGCATAGATTACTTATGTGTCATTAGTTAATTATTCACTTTAAATATGGTTATTTATATGTTCCAATAAGTAGAGGGCGATACATATACGAAGATTAATCCTTTCCTTTCATTATCCACTAGTCGAGTATTACAAATCCTACCCCCACTTAAAAATAATCTCGACCTCGAGATTAAGAGGAACTAGGGAAGAGATGGGGAAATTATATTCGTAGCTCTTCTTCTCCCCAAGTAGCTTCATCTTCTCCATGATGACTTCATTGCACTTTGCACATTTTTATCACTTTATTCCTTGTAACCCGAGTCAAGGTGTCCATGATCTTGATAGGGTGCTCCGTGTAAGTTAGATCAACTTTCACACTGAGTTCTTCCATTGGCAACTGTTTCTCTGGGACACAGAGACACTTCTTAAGTTGGGATACGTGGAACACATCATGTACATCAGACAGATTCTGAAGGGTCATGTCCCCAACTCGCTTAAAGATTCTGAAGGTCTAATAAAGCGAGGGGATAGCTTGCATTTCACTTTGAATCTTCTCATTCCACGAATTAGTGACACCTTTAGGTACACGTGGTCACCCTCTTCGAATTCCAGTGGTCTTCTCCGGTTATCAGCATAGCTCTTCTTCCAAGTATGTGCTATCCTCAAGTTGTCCTGAATCATACAAACTTGTTCTTCTGCCTCTTGAATAATTTCAGGCCCAAAGAACTGTCTTTCACCAGTCTGATCCCAATACAGAGGAGTTCTGCATTTCCTACCACATAAGGCTTCAAATGGTGACATCTTTAGACTGGCTTGATAACTATTATTGTAGGAGAACTCTACATATGGTAGACTCTTGTCCCAACTGCCCCCATGCTTAAGGGCACAAGCCCTTAACATTTCTTCAAGTACTTGGTTGGTTCTCTCAATCTGGCCATCAGTTTGGGGATGATAGGCCGAACTGAAATTCAACTTCATAGCCATATTCTCATGGAGACTCTTCCAAAATCTTGAGGTAAACTGAGATCCTCGATCAGAAACAATCTTCTTAGGTACTCCGTGTAGGCACACAATTCGAGCCATACATAATTCTGCCAACTGAGAACCCTTGTAAGTAGTCTTGACTGGAATGAAGTGAGCCACTTTGGTTAGTCTATCCACGATCACCCATATGGAATCATAACCTTTCGGAGTGCGAGGAAACCCGACAATGAAATCCATACCAATTTCTTCACACTTCCATTCGGGCACTTTTAACGGGTGTAGCAGTCCAGCTGGCCTCTGATGTTCAGCTTTGACTCTTTGACATACATCACATATAGCCACATGTGTAGCTACATCTCTTTTTAGCCCATACCACCAGTACTTCTGATTTAGATCTTGATACATCTTGGTGCAATCAGGATGAATAGAATAGTCTGAGTCATGGGTTTCCTTCAGTATGGTCTCACGGAGGCTGTCAATCTCAGGAACACATATTTGGTTCTTGAACCATATTGTGCCTTGTTCATCGTCCATGAAGTCTGGACCTCTACCTTAAGCTCTTATGATCATTGTAGACTTGGCACTTAGTCCCCATTATATAATGCCTCCAAATCTTGAGAGCATGCACTATGGCTGTCAGTTCTAAGTCATGAGTGGGGTAGTTCAACTCATGTTTCCGCAACTGGCAAGACGCGTAGGCAATGACATGCCCTTCTTGCATGAGAACACATCCCAAGCCCTGGTGGCACACATCATAATATATATCAAATCTCTTCTGCAGATCTGGCATAATCAACACTAGGGGTGACATCAATATAAACTTTAGTTGATTGAAACTATCTTGACATTCATGAGACCACTTAAACTCCTTTCCCTTCTCTAATAGTGAGGTCATAGGCTTCGCAATCTTGGAGAATTCTTCAATAAATCATCGATAATAACTCACGATTCCCAAGAAACTCCTGATTTCAGTGATCGAGCTTGGTATCTTCCATCCCACTATCTCTCTCACTTTAGCAGGATCCACTGATATTCCTCCATTAGAAATGATGTGCCCAAGGAATGGTACTTCATCAAGCCAAAACTCACAGTTGCTATACTTGGCATAAAGTTGATTATCCGTTAACTTCTGTAGCACTAACTACAGATGTTCCTCATGATCACTATCATTCTTGGAATAAATCAGAATGTCATCGATGAATACTACGACGAACTTATCAAGATACTCCATGAACACCTTGTTCATCAGATTAATGAAGTAGGCTGGTGCATTGGTTAAGCCAAACAACATGACTGTGAACTCATATAGACCATATCGGGTAGAGAAAGCCGTCTTGGGAATATCAGAAGGCCTAACCTTCATTTGATGATAACCCGATCTGAGATCAATCTTAGCAAATACCCTAGCACCTCTCATCTAATGAAATAAATCTTCAATACTAGGTAAAGAATACTTATTCTTAATTGTGACATCATTAAGTGATCTATAATCAACAAACATCCTTTGTGAACCATCTTGCTTCTGTACAAACGATATCGGTGCTCCCCAAGGTGAGGAACTCGGATGAATGTACCCCTTCCTATAACTCTGTTAGTTGCTTCTTAAGTTCTTTTAATTCTTCCACTGACATCCTGTATGGCCTTTTAGAAATAGGAGTGGTTCCAGGTAAGAGATCAATAACAAACTCAACTTCCCTATCTGGTGGCATTCCGAGCAACTCCTCAGGAAAGACATCTAAAAACTCTCTAACCACACCGATGTTTCTGCCCACAAATTTACCATCTACTAGATATATGATGGGTCTGGTATAGGGGGTTATGGTAATCATGACTTCGAATTTTTCTCCTCTTGGACTGGTGAGTTCTATGGTTCCCCTAGCACAATGTATAACTGCCTTTGCTTTCCTTAACCATGATATACCAAGAATCAGATCTATATTGCTCTCTTCTAGTACTATAGGCATAGACCAGAATTCCCTTCCCATGATTGTTAGTGTTAATCTGTTGGTCATATAATTTGCTTCAATAGGCCCCTTAGGGGTTATTACTATCATGGGTTTTTGCATATTTTGAAGTGGTAACTCATTTGTATTGGCATAGCGAGCAGAAATGAACGAATGCGTAGCTCCAGAATCAAATAATATAGTTGCAGGAACTAAATTAATATAAAACGTACCAATAGCAATATCAGCACCATCAGCAGTAGCATCAGCACTGACTTGGTTGACTCTAGCAATGCTGAATCCCTTGACGAAAGCTGGAGTCTGTTCCTTGCCCTGGACATTGCTTCGAGCGGGTGTGTTGGGATTCCTCTTCGGACAAGCGTTGGCGTAGTGCCCAACCTCACCACACTTGAAGTAGGTGGTGACTGTAGTAGTGCCCTGGCCAGCAGGTCTCACCGGGGTACCAGTGGGGGCAGCCTGACGAGTAATGTGGAGTCTGCGGAGTCACATGTGGTGTATACTAAGCAGGTCGTTGGTAAGACTGTTGCCCTCCTCCAGGATGAGCTGGTGTACCCTAGGGTGGAACATAGCGAGGACGGATGCTACTGCTCCCGTGCCCCTGGGTGATAGCCTTCTTCTGCATCTCGCCTAGCTGAACGCGTTTGTGTTCAACAGCTATAGCCTTGTCCAGAAGCCTTTGGAAAGATGGGAAGATGTGAGATACCAGCTGATACTGGAGTGGCCCAATGAGTCCCTCCATGGACTGCTCCTGCTTCCTTTCATCATCAGCAACGTCCTCTGGAGCATACCTTGACAGCTGAATGAATTTATCACGGTATTCACTAACTGTCATGTTGCCTTGCTTAAGTGACAAAAATTCCTTCTTCTTCATTTTCATCAAGCCAGTAGGAATATGGTAGTATCTGAATTGTGTAGAAAATTCTGCCTAGATAATAGTGTTGGCAGCATCATGGGCAGCACAGTAGGAGTCCCACCAATCAGCAGGGGGCTAGTGAGACGACCCGACACATAGAGCACCTTCTCCCGATCAGTACATTGAGAAATATTGAGCATCTTTTCCACTGACTTCAGCTAATCATCAGCATGTAGAGGATCTGGAGAGCTGGAGAAGGTGGGCAGCTTATGACTCATGGATTCTCGGTGCTTGTCCCGGGGTGGAGCTGGTGGTGGTGGTGGAGGTAGTGGTGGTTGTTGCTGCCGTTCCAGTCATTCTTGTCTCATCTCCTGTCACATTTCATGTCATTCCTAGCGCATCTCCTGACAATCTTGCCACATCTGAGCTTGCATTTCAGTCATTGTGTTCACGATTTGCTGCAGCAGCTGCATCTGAGTGGCAGCTACGGGATCCATCCCAGCCGATGGAGGGTTTGGTGGAGGATTCATCTCTGGCTGTGGTTGGTTGCCAATCCTTCTACGACGATCATTGGCAGGTAGATCGATACCGCCTCCCTTCCTAGTATTGACCATCTAAATTAGAAACACATGGTAAGATAGAATTGTAGATAAGACGAGTAATTACGAGACATCCACTTTTAGAGCATGATCTTTTGGGGTCTTAATAATTCAGTAGATTAGTGTTTCACCTACTAATACTAATATGTTACCTTATTGTGGTACATGCTAGAATACCATGTTATACTATTTCAGTCAATCAAAGAAGCAAATAAAGCATTTTTCATTAGAACAAACATCCAAACACTTTAGATAGAGAAAATGTTTTTTGTCTTAGGTCTCCTATCTCTTTAGACAATCTTAAATGTATAATTCCAAGGTGCGAAATCCTTCTGGTCTTTCTAGAATGGAAAAGATAAGAATAGTCAGAGTAGAACAACCAAAGGTGAGACAGGATCAAGAAAAGTATAGAAAGAATCAAAGTAAGGTAAGTAGGTAAGGGTTTTGTCCAGCTCTATCTAGGTTTCGTCCTACACATTCAACATTTCTTCTGAAACCACTTCTGTCACACCCGGATTTAAGGGGTAAAGCCGGGTGCGTCTCATATGTGTGCCAAAGAAGAACAACACATATAATGACCAAGTGTATAGAGATAAATGTCACAAACATTAATACATAGCGAATGTATCTTACAAAAATAAATGATAACAATAAAACGAACTAATAATTATTCCTTGGCGCCATCAAGCTGACTGGGAGACGCCACCTAGATCAACGCGTACTCCTCGTTGTAGACCTCCTCCTGGACTACCTGCTCTTCACCTGTGGGGATTATATATCGCAAGCATGAGCTCACAAAAGATCATAGATCAACAAGTTGTGGGGAATAATGTGCATGAACTCACCAAAGGTGGGAGCTCATGTGAAGTATAAGGCTAATCAACAAATAAGGGTTAAAGCTGAGCATTGCTTTTAATAAGTTGGCCAAATTTTATTAGCAGTTACTAAATGTAAGTAGATACCAAACTAGAGTAATAATAGATCAAAACTAATAATAAAACCACAATGCGATGCATATGACAAATTGAATTTAATTTCATAAATTAATCATGCGAGAGTCCTGAGCTGCTCATGACCGCGAGCACAACTAGTATACCAGTTTTACACTCTGCAGAGGTTGTACCCTTTACCCACAAGTCGTGTTACCCATTTGCCATGGGGTTGATCGGACCCCATACACCTCTACCAAGGAAGCGACGCAGGGTACCACTACGAGGCCTTTACAAAGTTCAACTAGATTTAGAAAACCCACTATAATTTCTAGGAAGCGCAATGCAGGAATCCCTCGTCTGAAAAGCCATCGCAGCAAAATCAACCCGAGAACCTCCCTACACCGATAACTCCCCTACTGCCCTTGCCCCTTTCGAGTAAGGTAGATCTCCACTAGCTTGCCTAATTAGTCAGCCAAGGGCGTCCCATTCCACCCTTGTGGTGGCACGTGTTTCTCAAGTTAAGCTCCATGTTCCAATTAACACAATAGTCTTATCATGAACAAAATAGAACAACAATAATAAAGCATGATCATGAGTAATAATTATCTTAACACCTAAAACCACATATAGCAATAGCAAGGACTACCCAAAAGTTCAGGGGTAAACAAGGTGTAAAGATGACCAAACTAGGGTGACCTATTGGGTCCCATCAAAATTAAGCCTAAGCATGCCAAAAATGATTATAGAGAACATTATTGGGTAAATAAATGTGGTCAAGGGCACAACTTGCCTTCAATGAGCTCCTGCTCAGCAATTTCCTCCTGTTGGGTACCGGGGTCATTGGTCACTTGCTCGTCTACTCGAAGCAATACAAACAAACATAGTATAGGATACATTAACATCACACCAAACAAAGAACATAATGCATAATAATAATCTACACATCGTAACAAGATCGGAGTTTCGAGAATCACTAAATTCGGAGTTACCGATAACAAGTTATGATTTTCCGAAGTTTTCATGTGTTTGGTACAAAATAAACTAAGTGATTAGTTTTAATCTATGTTTCATGATGAAACAGGGTTAGCAGGTGATAAATAATATTAAAATAAAATTAATGCAACTGGAATGGGTCAAAAAGGAGTTAAAATGAATTTTCTATGAGTTAAACAAGTTTCTGGAATTATTTTGTCGGTGTTTCGACCCCGGGGGGTCCCTGGACCGACGAGTAAATTTGTCGCTGCGCGTCCTAGCCCAGATGGGTTGGCGCGAGATGGAACACAAGGGGGAAAACGTGGCTCGTGTTATCCCGCGCCAGGGGTGGTGTGTGCTCGTAGTAGGGGTTACAAGCGTTCGCGCGAGAGAGAGTGAGCCTGTTCGTTAGCTCGTTCTCCCGCGCGACCTTTTCGCATGAAGGCCCTGGACCTTCCTTTTATAGATGCAAGGAGAGGGTTCAGGTGTACAATGGGGGGTGTAGCTAGGTGCTAACGTGTCCGGCAGAGAGGTGCCTGGGCCCTGTGTACATGCCAATGTGGCTGTCGGAGAGGTGCTAGAGCCCTGTGTACGCGGTATCGTGGCCGTCGGAGAAGTGCTTGAGCCCTGTAGAAGCACAGTTGTCGGTGGTGCTGGGATCTTGCTGACGTTTCCCTGCTTCCGTAGGGAGCTGAGAACCGCCATCGTCATGGACGCACGCGGGGAACCATCATTACTTGTTACCGGGGCGAGCCAGATGGGACGCCGGTCTTGTTCCCCCGTAGCCTGAGCTAGCTAGGGGTAGGGTAATGATGTATCCCCCGCGGCGCGGTCGGTCCGAGCCTTAGGTCGGGCGAGGCGGAGACTCCTCCTAAGGCCAAGGCTGGGGTCGGGCGAGGACGCGATTCCTCCCGAGGCCGAGCCCTGGGGTCGGGCAAGGCGGAGACCACCTTCAGAGGCCGAGGTTGAGGCCGAGCCCTAGGATCGGGCAAGGCAGAGACCTCCTTCCGAGGCCGAGGCCTAAGGTCGGGCGAGGCGGAGCTTCCTGTTGCACCTGAGGCTGAACTTGGCTGTTGTCAGCCTCACCCTGGTGGGTGGCGTAGCAGTCAGAGCGGAGCGAGCGGCACTGTTTTCCTGTCAGGTCAGTCAGCGAAAGGGTGAAGTGACTGCGGTCACTTCAACCCTGCCGACTGAGGCACGTGTGTCATGATAAGGTGTCAGGCGATCCTCGCATTGAATACGCCTGCGATACGGTCGGTTGGAGAGGCGATTTGGCCAAGGTTGCTTCTCGACGAAGCCTGCTCGAGTTGGGCCTCGGGCGTGCCGAGGGTGCGCCCACTGCCTGAGCAGGCCCTCGGGCGAGACGTAACTTCATCCGGGGCTACAGTTCCTGCCTCAAGCTGGGCTCGGGCGAGGCGAGATCGCGCCCCTTGGGTAGACGAAGCCTTGACCTGAACCGCGCCCATCAGTCTTTGCGGTTTGTGCTGATGGTGGTTACTAGCCGTGTTTAGGAGTGTTGGGGTACCCCTAATTACGGTACCCGACAGTAGCCCCCGAGGCTCAAAGGGAGTGTTGGTACTCGCTTGGAGGCTTTGCCGCACTTTTTTGCGAGGGGACCGACCTTTCTCGGTTACACTTTGTTTCGGTGGGTGCGCGCAAGCGCACCCGCCGGGTGTAGCCCCCGAGGCCTCGGAGGAGTGGTTTGACTCCTCTGAGGTCTTAATGCCTTTCGTGATGCCTTGGCCGGCCTGGTTGTTCCCTCATGCGACCTGATTGTAGCCCGGGTGCATGGTCAGGTTCTGAGTTTTTAGGCTGGTTTGTTGACGCTGTCAACGGTTTGGCCGTAGCCGGGTTGCGAGAGCAGCCCTCAAGCCTCTGCACGGAGCAAGAGGACGATCAAGGACTGTCTCGACTTTTATTATACGCCCCTTCGTCGCCTTTCCGCAAGGAGGAAGTGGGGGAAAGCGCCATGTTGCCCTCGGAGGGCGCCGAACATGGTGTCTCCAGTGAGTTGCTAACGGGTGATCCGACTGGACACCCGTGCCCCATTCAATAAGGGTCGGTTAGTGGCCCAGAGGCGCGCTCCAAAAGTACCCGCAGGTGATTTGCCGGACCTGGACCCATTCGATAGGGTCCGAGGGCTCGATGCCTCCCTCTGATGGGATTCCGTTACAAAATCGCTCCTGCTGGTCTCGGAAATGTCCTAGGGTACCTCGGGAGCGTAGCCTGAGCCTCGCCATGTAACGGACATACCCAGAGTCATCCCTCGCTCTGCGTGCTCTAGGGCGGTTGTCGAACCCTTTCGAGGGGCCAGCCTTCGAACCCCTGATCAGTAGTGGGCGCGGAGCCCGATTGCTCTGAGGCGGCTGTCGAACCCTTCTGAGGGGCCAGCCTTTGAACTCCTGATTAGTAATGAGCTTGAAGCCCGAGTGCTCTGGGGCGGCTGTCGAACCCTTCCAAGGGGCCAGCCTTCGAACCCCTAATCAGTAGGAGGGCTCGGGGACCGCTTCCTTCGGGGAGAAGGATCCCTTTCGAAATATCCCCTTTCCCGGTCTCTATAGAAAGAGGGAGAAAGGGGAAGAGGAAAAGGATATGAATTTAAACGGTGTGGCGCACCTTTTTTGACGCGGTCATCATGGCGGAGGTGAAACGATGCCCGCTTCACCTGCCAAAGGTGTCGCTCGCCCTGCCGAGGAGTTAATGCGATGGGACGGGCGATTCGCGGGGCGGCCGCGTGCGCGAGCTGTTCGAGGAACGGAACACGGGCGTGTCGTCTTTACGCCGTGGGAGAGGGCTCCCCCGCCGCTTCAGGCGTGGACGCAAGCCTACAGGCGATTTGACCGCTGCTTCCGCTCGTCTGCTGCCGCCATTACTGCCGGTCCACTTTTGGCCATATCAACCATTGCGCCTCCTCCCGCGGCTGACTGACCGTGATCGTTGCGCTCGATTGGCACTGTTGGGCCATGCGCAGGGTTGCCTCGAGTCATGGCACCGGTTCCACAGTCGAGAAGGCGCGGCATTGGCGCAAGTGGCAGTGCGGTTTCCATGCACGCAGTAACCGTTGCGCCGGTTCATGACATGCGGGCCCAGGCCTTCACGCTGACCCACCGGATGCGATGAAGCCAAAAGGGTGCACAACCGTGGTGCGGCTGCATGCCTCCTGCATGGTGGTTCGCCCTTTCGACCGCTGGTTTCGGCGAGGATGGAGGAGTGCTTGTAACCGCGGGGCGGTTACACACTCCGCGTGCGGCGGTTTGGCTTCTTCCGTTTCGAGCCAGCTTGCATGGCGTGTGGGACCCAGCCTCCGTGTCGTAGGGGGAGGACCCTGGAGCACGTCGGTGAAGACTTTGCCCGCGATGCTTGAGGACGCGAGTGGGGAGAGCCGCCTTTAAAAAGGGATCGATCCCCCGAGCGGTAGCCACGCCTTCGCATTCCCCTCATGTGTTGCGCCCTTCCACCTTCCGAGCCCCCGGATGGGGGGCACCCTCGTTGCCTTCATCTTGCTGCTGTTGGAGGAGCGCGACCTCGCGGGGGTTGGCACCCTTCAGCCATCGCTTGGCTTCAAGGATTTTCATCATGCAGCCCGGCTGCATTCCCTCACCAATGGTCATCCAGGATGATGACCACCAGTTCGGTGGTAGGGAGAGGCAAGCCGGGCTGCGGCCTCTGCCCCGCCCTCAGCTTCAAGGATCTTAATCATCCTTGTTGTGGCGGAGGGCGGGCTGAGCCAGGGTTCTACCTCCCGCATGGGCGGACAGGCCGCCTCTTCCTTCAGCATTCAGGGGAGAGGGCGCTCACCGGCCTTGCGGAGGGGGTGAACTGCGACAACGCGGGGCCGGTCGGCCGCAAGCGTCGTCAGCTCCAGCGTGCCTGGCTCGCTGGCTCAGCTGGCTCTGTCGCGGCGTCCGATGCTGCCTCCTGCCGCTTGATCTGGGTGTGGCTGTCCGTCCACCGCACGGGCGACAGTCGAGCCGCGAGCAGGTCGGGCATGTTTGTGGCCCTCCCCGTGTCGCCGACTGCACCGGGGGATCGTCCAAGACGTCGCACGCCGCTAGGGCGTCGTTTGTGTTCTTGGGTTGTCTTGTCCTCACTCCAGCACGGCGCATCCATGCGAAGGCCGGTGCTGGTCCGTCCGCGAGGACTTGAGTGGGGATCTGCCGGTGCAGGCTGGGGTGGCCGCCATTCGTCGGCGTGGCGCTGGCGCGCAGGTGGCCGTTGTCGTCGGTGCCGAGGTGGTGGCAGCCAGAGAAGGTTTCTCCACCGACGGGACCATCGGAGCCACCTGCGGTCAGACCTCCGGCTCTTTGGATTTGATGGCTTGTCCTCGCCCCTCGAGTGGGGACGTGGGCGAGGGCCTTTCTAGAGCAGCGCCTGCCCTAAGGTCATCGCTGCTGTTGTTTAGTGGCCCGAAGCGGAGGTCGTTGTCACTGCTGGTGCAGTGATCGCCGGCGAGCCACCTGGAGTTTGTTGTCCCACAGGCCCTCTGGTGTGGAGGTTGTTCATACCCGCGGGAGTGGAACCAGAGCTCCGTTTGTAATGGCACCCTGAGTTTGGGTGTTTGTTCATTGTGGCTGTCGAGGCCTGAACATCTGGGTATTTGGGCGTGAAGCTGTGTTTCTTCCTCATTTCGAGCACTAGGACTCGCCTGTCGGCTAGCTGAACCGCTTAACCGAGTGTGAGTTGCCCTGCGCGGAATGTGACGAGTGAGGTATCCGTATCCTGGAGGCGTAGGAGTCCCTCGGCTCGGTCGGCCTTGCCACTCAAGGCCTCTCTTGCTTAGTTATAGAACCTTCGGCCGCTCTGCGATGAGCTGGAGCCGGAGGCAGCGGCGTCGGCGAAGAGGCTTCGTCGACCCAGGAGCACGTGGCTTCCCTGGCCGAGGAGGTGCAGCGGCGGCGGCTGGAGCTTGGCCAGGTCGTCTGCTAGCGGGACCAACCCCAGGGTCATGCTGCCGAGGCCGTGAGTCGGGCTGAGGTCCTCGGGGGACAGCTGGCTGAGGCTACAGAGCGGCCAGTCGAGGCGTCCGCTCGGGCTAGAACCCTTGTGGAGAACCTGACTGTGAGAGCCCGAGCGCGGTGTTGGCGTCCTCCCTTGGGGTGGAAATCCTTTCGCCCGTATTGTCGTCCGAGGCTGGGCCGAGTTCCGCCGAAGGTGGAAACGACGCCGAGGGTGATGCTGCTCCCTCTACCGATGCCTGAACCTGCAGGAACAGTTTGTCTGTAGTATGCGTATGTTTTTTGCGGCCGCTGAGGCCTAAACATTTTATTGTCATATTATAAAGCTGCGTTTTCTTTCCTCTTGTTTCGAGTATCAGGACTTGTTCGTCGGTAGCAGAATTGCTTATCCGAGCGAGAGTTACTTTTCGCAGAAGGTGATGAGTGAGGTATCTGTATCCCGGAGGCGTAGGAGTCCCTCGGCTCGGTCGGCCTTGCTGCTTACGTGCACCCTTACTCGTTCGCAGGATTCTGTTATCGATATAGTCAAGAAGGCATGAAAATCGTTCTGGCAGAAAAGTTTTCCGAGCGTTAGGACTTGTTCGGCAGCAGGATCGCTTGTCCGAGCGTGAGTTACTTATCGCAGAAGGTGATGAGTGAGGTATCCGTATCCCGGAGGCATAGGAGTCCCTCGGCTCGGTCGACCTTGCCGCTTACGTGTACTCTCGTCGTTTTTAGGACCCCGCTATCGAAGCAGTCGAAAAGCGCGAAAGACGTTCTGGCAAAAGACTTTTTCAAGGAAAATTTTGACGCAGAGGGGGTTCCCCCCTTCTAGCCCCCAAGGGAGGGTCGGGCTTTACCGAGGCAAGGCTGATCCTTCCTTGACGGTTAGACTTTATTTATGTACGTAAAGAAAACAAGGTATATGAACGACTTGAAACATCTTAAGGGTAGAAGCGACATAGCTGTTGGATGTTCCAAGCGTTGATGTAGACCTCGCCTTGATCGTTGGCCAGCTTGTATGTTCCGGGCTTCAAAATCTTGGCGATGATGAACGACCCTTCCTAAGGAGGGGTAAGCTTGTGGCGCCCTCGGGCGTCCTGCCGCAACCGAAGTACCAAGTCTCCCACCTGGAAGCCTTGGGGTCGAACCCCTCGGGTGTGGTAGCGTCGCAGAGACTGCTGATACCGCACCGAGTATAGTAAGGCCACGTCCCGAGCTTCTTCGAGCTGGTCCAGTGAATCTTCTCGGCTGGTCTGGTTGCTTCGGCCGTCGTACGCCTTTGCCCTCGGGGAACCGTATTCTAAGTCTGTGGGTAAGATAGCCTCGGCCCCATAGACTAGAAAGAACGGCGAGAAACCCGTGGCTTGGCTCGGTGTTGTTAGAAATATGCCCTAGAGATAATCATAGAGATGAGCATATTTCTTTGTATCCATGATATATATATTGCTTAATTGAATATCCATGGAAGGCACCTTGTATTGATTAGCAATTATGTGAATTGTTTGTGAGATTCTTTACTTATATGGTTATTCTAAATGATGTCCCTAGTCAGAGTTGATGACTAGCACATGTATTAGTTGATGACTACATTTCACAAGTCATGAACATGGAGATGTTAAACTAATAATGTGGGCGCATGTATGACATGAGGCTGGACCGACCCAACGTGAGATATTGTAATATAGTTCTCTTTTTGCAACATGAATACTGTATCCTTAGACCTGAGATTGTCGCATGTTCTCAAGATGTGAATTGACTTACTTAGGGACTATCAAACGCTATCTCGTAACTGGGTAGTTATAAAGGTAGTTTTGGGTTTGTCAGGAAGCATGCTGTGAGGCATGGTCAGTCAAGATGGAATTTGTCCCTCTCTTTGTGAGAGAGATATCTCTGGGCCCCTCGAGTGATTGGATCAAGAAATGCATGGCCGTGCTAGGGTTAAGAGTTAACCATTGAAAGGATTCCAATTCACAGTATCGAGAAAGAGAGGTCAGCTTAGAGCCAGACCAAATATCGTGAGACAAAGGGAACAACATGTACGTAATGTCGCAATGGTTCGTCTGATATGATCTTTACGTACACATAGGAGTTGACATGTCTTGCTAGAGGCCGCTGTCAATTATTGGGCCAAGTAAGAGTACTCGGGCTATGTCTATTTGTACGTGAACCTATAGGGTCACACACTTAAGGGGAAGGAAGCCTAATTCGGATTAGATCCGAAATTAGACTGGGCTTTAGGTTTACTGATGGGCCTCGGCGTCAGAAGCCCACCATAACGCCTATATAATGAGGGGCGGGGGCGCGGTTAAGAGATAACCTAATTCGCCACCTGCGAACTAACAGCCGCCGCCCACCTCTCGCCCTCGCCAAGCCGCCGTCGCGAACCTAGCAGTTCGGTACGCGGCGCTTCCTCCCTGTACGTGTGGATACCTCGGAGGTGCTGCATCTGGAGCACTTGGACGAACCGTGCGAGGACGTGAAGGACGCCGGCGACTGCACAGCACTGCTCGACGCGTTCGTCTACATCGAGACGTCTTCCGCTGCTCTGCGCGTCTAGTGGTAATTCCATGACCTATAACCGCAGTAGTTCTTGGTATTATGGGGATGAAAATTTTTGTTTTGCGCTAGCGTAGCCTCCCCGTAATCCTACAGTGGTATCAGAACAGGTTCTGCGTAAGTTTTAGGTCTGGATCTAGGTTCATGTGATGGATCTACTTGATGCACGGTTTGATTAGATCAATTGGTAATAAAGGGTTGAAGTAGATTACATCGGATATGACTGGAGAGATCAGTTCGTCCTTCTCTGTTGTATGCGCGACTTGCCCCTACCGGCTGGAATCACAACTGTTGTGTGAATGCCATTCTTATTGTTCTACTTGTTTATATTGCATATATGTCCTTGCGTGCGATGTTATAAGTAGGACGATCCCTCATAAATGTTTAAGCTTTAATGCCTCTCCAAACCTTGCACTATCATAAGTCTTGTACAATTGGTGGTGGGTCTATGAAATTAGGGTGCCACCAGTTTTCCTTGACTGGATAGGTTTGTATCGGATACGAACTGCAGAAAGGGTTGGTTAACTTAAACAAAGTCAGCTTAATGGTTAAGGACTTTGAGGCATAAGGTTGGGAGCCGAGACATAGAGATGTCACCCAACAACAGGAGTCATATATATGATATGATTAGCAAGGAGTTGCTTACCGATCTACCTTGTCTTCTAGCGGTGATGCTAAAGCTCACTAGTAGACTTGTTAGTTATGGATTCTGAATCACTAAGTATCAATAGAGGGATATTGATTTTAGTGGGAGTAGACTATTAAATGTTTAATATGATTTACTCTGTCATGGATATTTTTGTCTTAGTATTTTGCATTATTTTGTTGTAGATAAATGGCACCTAGCACACCAACATTTACTTTGCGATCGATTCTTGAAAAGGATAAGTTAAATGGAACAAACTATACGGATTGGATCCGTAACCTGAGAATTGTTCTCAGGGCTGAAAAAAAGGAAGACGTTCTAGACACCCCACTGCCAGAGGATCCTGGTGAAAATGCAACTGCTGCAGCTAAAACCGCTTACAAGAAAGCAATGGATACTAATCTTGAAGTGAGTTGCCTAATGCTTGCTTGCATGGAGCCTGAGCTGCAGATGCAGTTTGAGACAAACCATGAGGTGTACGATATGATCGTGGCGCTCAAGGATATGTTCTAGACTCAGGCTAGGACAGAAAGGTTCAATGTGTCCAAAGCCTTTCTGGAATGCAAGCTAGCAGAAGGCGCAGCAGTTGGGCCACATGTAATCAAAATGGTTGGTTACAGTCAGAGGTTGGAGAAGCTAGGCTTCCCAATAAGCCAAGAGTTGGCCACTAACTTCATTTTAGCATCTCTTCCGCCCAGCTATGGAAACTTCATCACGAACTACCATATGCATGGGGCAGAGAGGGGCCTCAATGAACTATGTGGCATGCTGAAAACAGCAGAGGGGGACATAAAGAAAAGCGCTGGCAGCAGCGGCCATGTGATGGCGGTCCAAAACAAACCCAACTTTAAGAAGAAGGGTAAATCTCAAAAGAAGAAGGGCAAGGCAAAGGATACAGTATCCAAGCCAAATCAAAAGCCCAAGGCTGGACCAGCTGCAGATGCAGAGTGCTTTTATTGCAAAGAACTTGGTCACTGGAAAAGGAATTGCAAGCAGTACTTGGCCTCTATTAAGGATCGCGGCGGTAAGGGTACAGCCGCAACAGGTACACTTGCTATTCACATTACAGAAATTTTTCTTGCTGATTCTTATATTAATTCTTGGGTATTTGATACCGGATCGGTTGCCCATATTTGCAATTCGATGCAGGGAATGATAAGAACTAGAAGCGTGAAAAGAGGAGAAGTTGATTTCCGGGTAGGCAATAATGCAAGAGTTGCTGCGTTGACCGTCGGGACGATGCAACTCCACCTCCCATCAGGATTTATTTTGGAGTTAAATAATTGTTATCTAGTTCCTAGTATGAGTCGAAACATTATGTCTCCTTCATGTTTGATGAAGGATGGTTATTCATTTGCGAGTGAAAACAATGGTTGTGTGATCTCTAAGAATGGCATGTTTGTGGCTTTTGCATCCATTATGAATGGGTTATTCATTTTAAATCTTGATGATGCACCTATCTGTAATATTAGTGCTAAAAGGCCTCGGCCTAATGATTTAAGTCCTACCTACATGTGGCACTGTCGTTTGGGTCATATAAGTGAGAATCGCATGAAGAAGCTTCATTCTGATGGGCTTTTAACTTCGTTTGATTTTGAATCATACGAGACATGTGAAGCTTGCTTACTTGGTAAGATGACCAAGGCGCCCTTCACGGGTTTACCGGAAAGGACGTTAGATTTATTGGAACTCATACATACTGATGTGTGCGGACCAATGAGTACGACAGCTAGGGGAGGATTCCAATACTTCATAACCTTCACTGATGATTTTAGTAGATATGGGTATGTCTACTTAATGAAACACAAGTCTGAATCCTTAGAAAAGTTCAAAGAGTTTCAGAATGAAGTAGAAAATCAGCGTGGCAAGAAAATTAAAGCACTGCGATCAGATCGTGGTGGTGAATATTTGAGTCATGAGTTTAGCAATCATCTAAAGAGTTGTGGAATTGTTCCACAGCTTACGCCGCCTGGAACGCCTCAGAGGAATGGCGTGTCTGAGCGACGTAATCGGACTCTATTGGATATGGTTCGATCAATGATGAGCCAGTCGGACCTACCTTTGTCGTTTTGGGGATACGCTCTAGAAACAGCAGCTTTCACACTAAATAGGGTACCGTCTAAGTCCGTAGTTAAGACACCATATGAGATGTGGACTGGGAAGACTCCCAGTTTGTCTTTTCTAAAGATTTGGGGTTGTGAGGTTTACGTCAAGCGACTACAGTCGGATAAACTCACTCCAAAATCGGACAAGTGCATGTTCGTGGGATATCCAAAGGAAACTTTAGGATATTACTTTTACCACCGGTCAGAGGGCAAAGTGTTTGTCGCCCGGAACGGTGTGTTCTTAGAGAAAGAGTTTCTCAAAAGAGAGAAAAGTAAACAAAAGGTGTATCTTGAAGAAGTTCAGGATGAGCCAGTGGGACAAGATTCAACAAGTGATGCTAATGTAGCAGAACAAGTTGAGACGTCTATGGCAAGAGAATCACCACCACAACCACGAAGGTCAGCAAGGCTTCGCGAGGCACGAGGAGAAGTGCTATTGTTGGGCAATGGGGAAGTGTTGTTGTTAGACAACGACAAACCTGCAACATATTCAGAAGCGATGATGGACCCAGATTCCGAGAAATGGCATGTCGCCATGAGATCCGAGATAGATTCCATGGGAGAAAATCAAGTTTGGAACATGGTTGACCCGCCTGATGGTGTTAGACCTATAGAATGCAAATGGATCTATAAGAAGAAGAAAGACATGGATGGAAATGTTCACATCTATAAGGCTCGACTTGTTGCAAAGGGTTTTCGACAAGTTCAAGGAGTTGACTATGACGAGACATTCTCGCCAGTAGCGATGCTTAAATCTATCCGGATCATTCTAGCTATTGCCGCATATTTCGATTATGAGATTTGGCAGATGGATGTCAAAACAGCTTTCCTTAATGGAAACCTAGATGAGGACGTGTATATGATACAGCCCGAGGGTTTTGTCGATCCGATCAATGCTGGAAAGATATGCAAACTTCAGAAATCCATTTATGGGTTGAAGCAAGCATCTCGGAGTTGGAACATTCGTTTTGATGAAGTGATCAAAGGGCTTGGTTTTCATCAGAATGAAGAAGAAGCTTGTGTTTACAAGAAGGAAAGTGGGAGCGCTGTTGTATTTCTGATCTTGTATGTGGATGACATATTATTGATTGGGAATGACATTCCTATGCTGGAGTCCATCAAGGCTTCACTGAAAAAGAGTTTTTCTATGAAGGACTTAGGGGAAGCAGCATATATTTTGGGCATAAGGATCTATAGAGATAGGTCGAAGAGGCTTATAGGATTAAGTCAAGATACGTACATTGACAAGGTTTTGAAACGATTCAACTTGGAACAGTCCAAGAAAGGTTTCATACCTATGTCACATGGTAAACACCTTAGCCAGATGCAATGTCCTGCGACGGCTAATGAGCGGGAGCGCATGAGTAAGGTACCATACGCCTCAGCGATTGGATCAATCATGTATGCCATGATAAGTACACGCCCAGATGTTTCATACGCTATAAGTGCTACGAGTAGATACCAGGCTGATCCAGGTGAGGATCACTGGACAGCGGTAAAAGGCATTCTTAAGTACTTAAGAAGGACTAAAGATATGTTCCTGGTATATGGGGGTAAGGAGGAGCTCGTTGTAACTGGTTACACCGATGCTAGCTTCCAAACTGACCCAGACGAGTTAAAATCGCAATCAGGTTTTGTGTTCACAATAAATGGTGGTGCTGTTAGTTGGAAGAGTTCCAAACAGGAGACTGTGACTGATTCTACAACAGAAGCCGAGTACATTGCAGCTTCTGAATCTGCGAAGGAAGGTGTTTGGATAAGGAAGTTCCTCATCGAGCTTGGTGTGTTTCCTAATGCATCTAGCCCATTGAACCTCTACTGTGACAACAATGGGGCTATTGCGCAAGCTAAGGAGCCAAGGAACCACCAGAAAAACAAACACGTACTGCGGAAGTTTCACCTCATACGGGAATTCATTAGGCGGGGTGAGATAAAGATATGCAAAATACATACGGATTTGAATGTTGCTGATCCTTTGACAAAACCTCTTCCACAACCTAAGCATGAGGCACACGTGAGATCTATGGGTATTAGATATCTTCTAGATTAACTCTAGTGCAAGTGGGAGACTGTTAGAAATATGCCCTAGAGATAATCATAGAGATGAGCATATTTCTTTGTATCCATGATATATATATTGCTTAATTGAATATCCATGGAAGGCACCTTGTATTGATTAGCAATTATGTGAATTGTTTGTGAGATTCTTTACTTATATGGTTATTCTAAATGATGTCCCTAGTCAGAGTTGATGACTAGCACATGTATTAGTTGATGACTACATTTCACAAGTCATGAACATGGAGATGTTAAACTAATAATGTGGGCGCATGTATGACATGAGGCTGGACCGACCCAACGTGAGATATTGTAATATAGTTCTCTTTTTGCAACATGAATACTGTATCCTTAGACCTGAGATTGTCGCATGTTCTCAAGATGTGAATTGACTTACTTAGGGACTATCAAACGCTATCCCGTAACTGGGTAGTTATAAAGGTAGTTTTGGGTTTGTCAGGAAGCATGCTGTGAGGCATGGTCAGTCAAGATGGAATTTGTCCCTCTCTTTGTGAGAGAGATATCTCTGGGCCCCTCGAGTGATTGGATCAAGAAATGCATGGCCGTGCTAGGGTTAAGAGTTAACCATTGAAAGGATTCCAATTCACAGTATCGAGAAAGAGAGGTCAGCTTAGAGCCAGACCAAATATCGTGAGACAAAGGGAACAGCATGTACGTAATGTCGCAATGGTTCGTCTGATATGATCTTTACGTACACATAGGAGTTGACATGTCTTGCTAGAGGCCGCTGTCAATTATTGGGCCAAGTAAGAGTACTCGGGCTATGTCTATTTGTACGTGAACCTATAGGGTCACACACTTAAGGGGAAGGAAGCCTAATTCGGATTAGATCCGAAATTAGACTGGGCTTTAGGTTTACTGATGGGCCTCGGCGTCAGAAGCCCACCATAACGCCTATATAATGAGGGGCGGGGGCGCGGTTAAGAGATAACCTAATTCGCCACCTGCGAACTAACAGCCGCCGCCCACCTCTCGCCCTCGCCAAGCCGCCGTCGCGAACCTAGCAGTTCGGTACGCGGCGCTTCCTCCCTGTACGTGTGGATACCTCGGAGGTGCTGCATCTGGAGCACTTGGACGAACCGTGCGAGGACGTGAAGGACGCCGGCGACTGCACAGCACTGCTCGACGCGTTCGTCTACATCGAGACGTCTTCCGCTGCTCTGCGCGTCTAGTGGTAATTCCATGACCTATAACCGCAGTAGTTCTTGGTATTATGGGGATGAAAATTTTTGTTTTGCGCTAGCGTAGCCTCCCCGTAATCCTACAGGTGTCGTTCTCAGACTCCAGACCACCGTGGGTAGCTCTTTCATCCACCGCTTGCCGAACTTGTTGAGGTCGTTGCAGATCCTCGGTTTAAGTCCCTGCAGAATCATACCGTTGGCACGCTCCACCTGCCCATTCGTCATGGGGTGAGCTACGGCGGCCCAGTCCACACGGATGTGGTGGTCCTCGCAGAAGTCCAGGAACTTCTTCCCAGTGAACTATGTGCCATTGTCGGTGATGATGGAGTTCGGGACCCCAAAGCGATGGATGATGTTGGTGAAGAACGCCACTGCCTGCTCGGACCTGATGCTGGTTAGGGGTCGGACCTCGATCCACTTGGAGAATTTGTCGATGGCGACCAGCAGGTGCGAGAAGCCCCTGGGTGCCTTCTGCAAGGGACCGACGAGGTCCAGACCCCACACAGCAAATGGCCAGGTGATGGGTATTGTCTGCAGGGCCTGAGCGGGCAGGTGCGTCTGTCTTGCGTAGAATTGACACCCTTGGCAGGAGCGTACAATCCTAGTGGCGTCGGCCACTGCGATCGGCCAGCAGAAGCCTTGTCGAAAGGCGTTTCCCACGAGGGCTCGAGGTGCTGCGTGGTGACCGCAAGCCCCTGAGTGTATTTCTTGCAATAGCTCCTGTCCTTCGGCGACGGATATGCATCGTTGGAGAATGCCTGAGGGGCACGGTGGTAGAGCTCCTTTTCATCACCCAGTAAGACGAACGACTTGGCGCGCCGCGCCAGTCACCGAGCCTCAGCCTTGTCGAGGGGTAGCTCTCCTCGGTGGAGATATTGCAGGTACGGGGTCTGTCAGTTTCGATTTGGCGCAACCCCATTCCGCTCTTCCTCGACACGCAGGGCCTCACCTTCGGCGGCCGAGGGTACCTCGTGCTGGGCCGAGGCCTCCTCGGGCTCGGGCGTGTCGTCGATCTTGACGGAGGGTTGATGTATGTCTCTGGAGAAGACATTGGGGGAACCGTTGTCCGCCCCGAGGCTATTTTCGCCAGCTCGTCCGCAGTCTCGTTGTGTCGTCGAGCGATGTGGATGAGCTCCAGCCCGTAGAACTTGTCTTGCAGGCACCGAACTTCGTCGCAGTAGGCCTCCATCTTCGGGTCGCGGCAGTGGGAGTTCTTCATGACTTGGTCAATGACAAGCTGCGAGTCGCCGCGAGCGTCGAGGCGCCGAACCCCTAGCTTGACGGCGATGTGCAACCCATTAACCAGAGCCTCATACTCGGCCACGTTGTTTGACACCGGGAAATGGAGGCGCAGCACGTAGCGGACATGTTTCCCGAGGGGTGAGATGAAGAGCAGGCCCGCACCGGCTCCTGTTTTCATCAACGACCCATCGAAGTACATGGTCCAAAGCTCGGGTTGGATCGGAGCTGTTGGCAATTGGGTGTCGACCCATTCAGCCACGAAGTCCGCCAAGACTTGGAATTTTATGGGCTTCCGAGGAGCGAACGAGATTGTCTCGCCCATGAGTTCCACCGCCCACTTTGCTATCCTACCCGAGGCCTCTCGGCACTGGATGATCTCCCCTAGGGGGAAGATGACACCACAGTCACCGGATGAGACTCGAAGTAGTGTCGCAATTTTCACTGTGTCAGAATTACTGCGTATAGTAGCTTCTAGATTTGTGGGTAGCGGATCTTGGTCTCGGATAGCACCTCACTGATGAAGTAGACCGGCCTTTGGACGAGCAGTGCATGCCCTTCTTCTCGTCTCTCGACTACGATCGCGGTGCTGACCACCTGAGTGGTGGCGGCTACGTAGATCAAGAGGGCTTCTCCCGCAGCGGGGGGCGCCAAGATGGGCGCATTTGTAAGGAGCGCCTTTAAGTTTCCAAGGGCTTCCTCGGCCTCGGGGGTCCAAGTGAAGCACTCGGACTTCCTTAAGAGGCGGTACAAGGGTAGGACTTTTTCGCCGAGGCGTGAGATGAAGCGGCTCAGAGCCGCAAGGCATCCCATGACCCTTTGTACTCCTTTCAAATCTTTGATAGGCCCTATGTTGGTGATGGCCGCGATTTTCTCCGGGTTGGCCTCGATGCCCCGCTCGGAGACGATGAACCCCAGGAGCATGCCTCGAGGGACTCCGAAGACACACTTCTCGGGATTGAGTTTCACGCCTTTCGCTCTCAGACACTTGAATGTCGTTTCAAGGTCAGAGAGGAGGTCGGAGGCTTTCCTCGTCTTGACAACGATGTCATCGACGTAAGCCTCGACCGTTCGGCCGATGTGCTCTCCGAACACGTGGTTCATGCACCTTTGGTATGTTGCACCTGCATTCCTCAAGCCAAATGGCATAGTAGTATAACAGTACATGCCAAAAGGTGTGATGAAAGAAGTCGCGAGCTGGTCGGACTCTTTCATCTTGATTTGGTGATACCCTGAGTAGGCGTCGAGGAATGACAGGGTTTCGCACCCAGCAGTGGAGTCCACAATTTGATCGATGCGAGGCAGAGGGTAGGGAACCTTCGGACATGCTTTGTTTAGACCAGTGTAGTCTATTCACATCCTCCATTTCCCACCTTTCTTTTTCACAAGCACAGGGTTAGCTAGCCATTCGGGATGGAATACCTCTTTGATGAACCCTGCAGCCATCAGCTTGTGGATTTCCTCGCCTATGGCTCTACGCTTTTCTTCGTCGAAACGGCGCACAGGCTGCTTCACGGGTCGAGCACCGGCTCGGACATCCAGTGAGTGCTCGGCAACATCCCTCGGTATGACGGGAATGTCCGAGGGAGTCCACGCAAAAACTTCGGCGTTTGCGCAGAGAAAGTCGATGATCACTGCTTCAATTTGGGGTCGAGCTTGGAGCCGATCTGGACTTGTTTGCAGGCGTCGTTGCTGGGGTAGAGGGTGACGGTCTTAACCGCCTTAGCCAGTTCGAAGTTGCCGGTGTGGCGCTTCGCATCAGGAACCTCCTTGGAGAAGCACTCCAGGTCGGCGATGATGGCCTCGGATTCGGCGAGGGCCTCAGCGTACTCCACGCACTCCACATCGCATTCGTACGCGTGTCGGTATGTGGATCCGACGGTGATGACCCCGTTGGGGCTTGGCATCTTGAGCTTGAGGTACGTGTAGTTGGGGACGACCATGAACTTGGCGTAGCACAGTCTCCCCAGCACCACGTGGTAGGTCCCACGGAACCCGACCACCTCGAACGTGAGGGTTTCTCTGCGGAAGTTAGAGGGAGTGTCACACCCGGTTTTAGAAGGTAAACCGAATGCGAACCATGTACGTGCCAGGATCAGTTATTCACGTACACAGCGATTACATAAATGACTCATCATAGCACAATGCTTCGAATTACAATAAAGAGTAAGTAATAATATTACAGACTAGAGCCATTTACATAATATAAATCAAAGTACACAGAATCGAAACGTAGCCAACGTAAACAACCCACCACAGGCAGCTGACTGGGGGAGGTCGCTAGCCTAATCCTCGAACTCGTCGACGTCCTGGAACTCCTGGAGATCCGCCTCGACGCCTTCTTTACCTGAGCATAGATTGCACCAAAGGCAACCTGGTGTTTTGTGAAAGCAAGGGTGAGTACACATCAACGTACTCAGCAAATGTCCCGTTTGGCTGTAGTGGACTAGCTTTATGTGAGGTTAAGTCAAGCAGTTGCTTTTAGTTGGTCAGGTTATTATTACTAGTAGAAAGCCAGGTTTTAGCATTAACCCAAGTTCTTAACCCAAAGTACTCTTTCCAAATGGAAAGAATACCACTTACCATTACCATAAGCATGATCATAACCATCCTCATCATCATCTGTAAACCAACCATCTCTGATCAAGTATCACTAATCAATGGAGCTCCCTTGGCCGCTCATAACCGCGAGCACGGCTGATATATCAGTTTCATAACACTCTGCAGAGGTTGCGCACTTTACCCACAAGTCGTGATTCCCTCTTGCCTCGGGCCGATCAAACCCTTAAACACTACCAAGGTGAATAGGCAGGGTTTCACTACGTAGCCTTTACAAAGATTCCCCGAGGCTGTAGCCGCCCGTTAGGTTTCCTAAATGCACCGCACTCCTCCCCAAGGGGCGAACCAAACTTGGCAGAGCGAGCCGCATACACCGAGCCCCATTAACGGCACGATGGCTAAGCGAACTACACCCCGGTTCCTCTAATTATTCAGCTAAGGGCATCCCATTCCACCCTCATGGTTGCACTGTTTTCCCGGGCGGTCATCCAACGAACAGGTCCTTACGGAGAGGCACTCGAGAAACCGCTCGAGCCCCCTTGAATACCACAGATACAACATCATAATAAAGGAGGGAAACAACGTATCATTGATAATTCTCATCATGTTCATTGATTAGAGTTGAGCAATAGCATAAAGCTAAACAATAATAACCCAAAAGGTAATCAAGGACAAGGTAAATACAAAGCTAGTCAATCCTTAGGTTGATCATGGTATGCGGGTTGATGAATTATAAAGTAAATTGGACATAATAGGTCAGAGGACACTTGCCTTCACCAAACAGATGCTCAGGGTCTTCAGCTTCGTAGAACTCGAAGAGCTGGGTCATTTGGTCGCCGAAGCTTGTCCGTCGATTCCTCGAAGCTCAGAAACGAATCGCGATCTAATCGCAACGCGAAGCGAAGACGAACAGGCACAAGCAAACAAACATATACATATGCATAAGAACATTACACCATACAAGATAAAATGTTATAAAAGCGAGCAATAAAAAATAGAGAGCGCTTCTACGGTTACGCGAGAAAAAGAACCATGATAGACGAAGCTATGGTCGAGGGGTTAGCACGTTTACGTTAAACAAGTACTAATTAGAACATCTAATTCAACATAATTATATTAATTGATATTAATCAAATGTAAATTAATACTACTACTTAGTTTTGACTAACTTACTATTTTAATAGTTGACAATTAAGCAAGTAACTTAATGAATATGAGTGATTCTAAGTGAGACGAATTAACGACGCACGACGTGCAAACACGATGTGCGCAACGCGTGGACACAAACGACTTAGCACGCGGACAACGCGCGATACGCGCGAACGGCACGCGGCAAGGCGCGCGACACACGCGAACGGCACGCGACAACGCGTACGAACAACACGCGCGACACTTGCAAACGACATGCGTGAAACAGCACCGCGGCACGCGCACGGTACGCGCGGACCGACATGCGAAACTAATAAATAAATGACAACATGATTACACTAAACAATTATTAATAAGTAATATTTCAGTTAAGGTTAATCATATTGGTGACTAATTATAAATGCGCGAATCGAATTCCTAAATTAGATTTTTAAATTGAAATGTCGTTTTAGTAACCACTGGTTAAACAAACGTTTAACTAAATTAAATAAAATGTGAAAAAATTGGGATAAATATTTCTAAATTAAGATAATTTTAATACGAATCTAACGCAACTTGAATGGATCGAATCGGGTTTAAAACGCAAAAGTTATGAATGTTTTAAACCATACTGTAATTCGCGCGGACTAAATTTACAAAATTGCCATCTTCTTCATCTCTTCATCTTCTTCCTCCCATCCATGGAAGAGAGAGGAGAGGAAGGGGAGGGGGCTGCGCAGGGGAGGACGAGGTTGGGCCAGCCGGGGGTGGGCGCGGCCGCACGGGGCGCGAGGGGCGCGGCCACCGCTGCCGGGGAGGGGTGCGCGCGGGCGCGGGAGCACGGGAACGCGGGCGCCACCGGCGGCCACCGCCGCCGCCGCCGGGGAGGGAGAAAGGCGCCGTCGTGGAGGGGAAACGGAGGGGGGAGGGGCGCCGCCACTGGGGAAGGTAAGGGGAGAGTGGGAGAGGCTCTGCACGGACGGGAAAACGAAGAAACGAAGAAACCCTAGGTGCAACAATGGAGGTTTCTCACCGGGGAAGAAGACCCTCGCCGGAGCCGAGGAGAAATCCGTCAATTGCCGGAGATTCGAGGATCCAATCGATGAACCGAAAGCGCTGCGACGAAGCCTTCGACGAGACGAACGCAGCGGTACCCTCGGATTCCGCAGACGATACACGGATTGGGAGTAATTGCTCGCCGGAGTTGTCGCCGGAGTTGCAACCGCCCCGAACTTCGGTGAGCAATACCGGGAGCTAGGGATTGGATTTGGGGGAAACGTTTTGTGTTCTGGAACGGGCTCGACGAGATGAAGCCGGACATGTGTATATACCTAGGGTTTGGACGAGATAAAAATTCGGTTAAAATTCGGATTTTACTATTTTTAAAATTCGAAAAAGCCTAGAAATCCATATTTTGTGCTCAAAATATTATAGATACTTTCAAAAATTCCAGAAAAATTCCTATAAATGTTTTGGCACCTAATGAACTCAAAAAACATAATTAGAATTTCTAAAAACATTTTTAGGTTCCACAAATAAATAGATTTTGGTTTCTGGAAAATAGAAAAATATTCCGAAAAATATGAAAATTTACCGAGCGCTTCTATAAGATATGTTAACATATTTCAAACACATTTTGCACTTAGAAACACTATGCAACAGCATGAATGCAACAACCAAAGTGCCTCTAGGGCTCATTCCACTAGGTTTACGCTAATATAAAACAAAATGATTCTCCATTTTTAGTGAAAAGAGAAAGGAAAGCGAAGAACTGAGAGAGTAACACCTGAATTTGGTGGATATTAGAAAAGAAATTTTATACCCCCAAATTCAGGGTGTTACAGGGAGTCCCGAAACAGACGAGCAAATCGACCTGCCCGAGGGGCAGGACGCGCTTTCCGGGGACGATCCCGTGAAAGGGCGCCGCACCGGCCCGGATCGTGGACAGGTCGATCTCCAAGAGCCCGAGGGTCTCGGCGTAGATGATGTTGAGGCTGCTACCTCCGTCCATGAGGACCTTGGTGAGCCTGTGTCACACCCGGTTTTAGAAGGCAAACCGAATGCGAACCATGTACGTGCCAGGATCAGCAATTCACGTACACAACAGTTACATAACATGGACATCATCACACAGTGCTCAAATAGTATTAAAAAGGGAAATAATAGTCGATTACATCATACGTCTGAGACGTCCATATAGTCCTTACAATAAATCAAAGTGCGGAAAAGAAACGTAGATAAACGCGGCCTTCACAGGCAGCCGACTGGGGGTTGCCGCTAACCCACGCCTAGAACTCGTCGTAGTCTTGGAACTCCTGGAAGTCTCCTTCCACAGCTTCATCTTCTCCTGAGCAGTGGTTGCAATGCTGACAACCTGGGGATGGGGGGGTTTGGTGTGTAGAGCAAGGGTGAGTACACATCAACATACTCAGCAAGTATCCTGTTTGGCTGTAGTGGACTAGCTTTATGTGGGGATAAGTCAAGCAGTTGCTTTTAGTTGGTCAGATTATTATTTACTAATAGAAAGCCGGGTTTTAGCATTAACCCAAGTTATTAGCCCGATGTACCCTTTCCAAACGGAAAGGATACCACTTACCAGTACCATAGTCATAACCAAAACCATCGATCTCATAACCATCTGTACCATAATGTCTCTGATCAAGTACCACTAATCACTGGAGCTCCCTTGGCCGCTCATAACCGCGAGCACGGCTGATATATCAGTTTTCAAACACTCTGCAGAGGTTGTGCACTTTACCCACAAGCCGTGATTCCCTTTCTGCCCGGAGATCATGACTCTCCATTGATCACTACCAAGGTGACCCAGCAGGGCATCACTACGTAGCCTTTACAAAGATTCCCCGGGGCTGTAGCCACCCGTTAGGTTTCCTAAATGCACCGCACTCCTCCCCAAGGGGCGAACCCAAACTTGGCAGAGCGAGCCGCATACACCGAGCCCCATTGACGGCACGACGGCTAAGTGATCTACACCCCGGATCCTCTAATTATTCAGCTAAGGGCATCCCATTCCACCCTCATGGTTGCACTGTTTTCCCGGGCGATCATCCATAGAACAGGTCCTTACGGAGAGGCACTCGAGAAACCGCTCGAGCCCCCTTGAAGACCACAAGTACAACATCATAATAAGAGAAGGGAAAACAACGTATCATAGATAATCTCATCAAGTTCATTGATTAGAGTTAAGCTATAGCATAAAGCTAAACCATAATAATCCAACCCAAATAGGTAAACAAGGACATGGATAACAAAGCTAGTCGATCCTTAGGCATAAATGTGTAATGCGGGAGGTGAATTAAAGAATGAATAGGACAGAGATAGGTCAAGGGACACGTGCCTCCACCAACCGACTGCTGCTCAGGGGCTTCTCCTGCGAGTTCCTCGGGCTCTTCAACCGGATCGTTCTCTATGCGATTGCAAGCATACATACATTCATCCATTCAAATTAGGAAACAAACAGTACACCATACAAGGGAACAAATAAAGTAAATATGCATAGAATATCACATACGATAATGAATTTACCTTGGTTAGAAAGAGACGGGGGAAAGGTCTCGCGAGGGTTAAAGCTTAAGCCCGAGACGCACTACGGGTAGGCGAATAACTAGACGTTACGTGTTCTAGTTCCAATTGGTCCTAACAAAAGAATTAGCTACATGCACTAATGTAAACGTGATCACTTTTAGTAGATTAACGTTGAATGAGATAGGTGATTAGCTATACAAATTAACTAACGTAACAAATTTCCAAACTGAGACTCCTATCTTATTAATATGAACAACGGGATTAGCGCGCATAGGACACGGGGGGTAGACGGGGCGTCTGGGGGTAGACGGGGGCACGACGGGTCATGTCGAGGCACGCGCACTACGCGAGCACGCGCGCGAGGCCGCACGCACATGCCACGAACTAGTCCTACGCACGTCGGGGCCGTGCACTAGCCGAGCTCAAGGCCGCGCGCCATGGGCACGCTGGGCCGAGCTCGAGGCCATGCCGGGGCCGTCACGACGCGAGCAAGGCACGGTGGGGCGAGCGGGCAAGAATGGACGGGGCGAGGACACGGCCGACCACCGCGCCGGGGCGAGGACGGCGCGGCCGAGTCGGGCACGGGGCGGGGCTCGCCGGGGACGACCGAGCCGGAACTGGGCGCGGCGGGGGCGACGAGCAGGGGACGGGCTTGCCGGGGGCGAGGCCGGGGCGAGGCCGGGGCGCGGCCGGGCACGGCGGGGCCGAGGCGGGGCTGGCCCGCCGGAGACGGGCGTGGCGGGGCGGCCGGGGCGCGGGCAGGCTCGCCGGAGGGCGGCGTGGGGAGGGCGGACGCCATGGGCGGGCGAGCTCGAGGCGGCGAGGCCGGGGCGCGGCCGGGCGCGACCGGGCGCGACTAGGCGCGGGACGGGGGCTCGCCGGAGCGGCCGAGGCGGGGCCGGCGCGGGGAGGGGCGAGGCGGGCGCGGTCGGGCACGGCGGGGCGCGGGCGGCCGAAGGGCAGCGCGCCGAGGCCGGGCGGGGAACGCCGCGCCGGGGAGCGAGGCCGGGCGGGGAACGCCGCGCCGGGGAGCGGCGCCGGCGGGTGGGGCAGGGGGGAAGGGAGGAGAGGGGGGGCTCACCGGAGGGGGCGGCACCGGGGGAAGGGGCGGCGGCGGCTAGGGTTAGGGGAGAGAGAGAGTTAGGGGAGGGGGAGGGGATGACGGGCGGGGCCCGCGGGGAGAGAATTTTGGAAAAAGAAAAAAGGGGGGAAGGGGCGGTTGGGCCGACTGGGCCCAAAGGGGGGGAAAGGGGAGTGGGCGCGGGGTGGGCCGGCCGGAACGGCCCACGGCGGGGGGGAGGGGGCGGCTGGGCCGCCGTGGGGCCCACGCGGGAAGGGGGAAGGGGGGGGCTGGGCCGCCAACTGGGCCGGCGCGAAGGGGAAGGGGGTGGCTGGGCCAAAAGAGAGAAAAAGGGGGGGAGAGAAAAAAAAAGGCTTTTCTTTTTCTAATTTCCCTAATTCCTTATGTGCCTAACTCTTCAATTCACTCAACCACAAACAAAAGAGTGCATAATCCGGCATGATGCAACAACCAAACATAGTCCTAGGTTTTGGTTACACAAGATGTCGAGCTAATTCTCGCTATAACTTTTAGAAAAGATCAAGGCTTAGCGAGAAGAAAAGGGAAAAAGGAAAGAGTAACGCCTGGATTTGGTGAGAGAAAAGAAGAAAAAATTCTACCCCCAAATTCAGGGCGTTACAAACCTATCCCCCTTAAAAGAATCTCGCCCTCGAGATTTAGGGTTGGCTAGCAAAGAGCTCAGAGTATTTAGCCAACAGATCATCTTCACGCTCCCAGGTTGCTTCTTCCTCTAAATGGTGATTCCATCTAACTTTGCACATTCAGATGGTCTTCCTTCGGGTGACTCTGTCTGCAACCTCAAGGATCTGCACTGGCTTCTCAACGTAGGTCAAGTCTTCCTGGACTTCAAGACCTTCCACTGGCAACTGCTCTTCTGGCACACACAAGCACTTCTTCAAAGGAGACACATGAAAGACATCATGCACTGCGGACAGATTCTCTGGCAGACTGAGCTGATAGGCCACTTCTCCACGCCTTGAGAGAATTTGGTACGGACCAATGTAGCGGGGTGCTAGCTTGCCTCTGACTCCTAACCTTCTGACTCCTCGGATCGGTGACACTTTCAGATAGACAAAGTCTCTGACTTCGAAACTCAGCTCTCTTCTTCTTGTGTCTGCATAGCTTCGCTGCCTCGATTGTGCTATCTTTAGATTCTCTCGGACCATCTTGATGTTCTCTTCAGCTTCGAGTAGAATGTCTGGCCCAAACACCTGCTTTTCTCCAGGCTGATCCCATTGCAACGGAGTTCTACAACTTCTTCCATAGAGCGCCTGAAATGGTGACATCTTCAAACTGGCCTGATAACTGTTGTTATAGGAAAACTCTGCATAAGGCAATCTCTTATCCCATCCGGACTGATCCTGCAACGCACAGGCTCTCCACATATCTTCAAGAATTTGATTGGTCCTTTCGGTTTGACCATCTGTCTGCGGGTGGTAAGCTAAACTGGAATTCAGATGTGTGCCCAAGGCTTCATGCAACTGCTGCCAAAAATGAGAAATGAACTGCGTTCCTCTGTCTGACACTATCTTCTTTGGCACTCCATGAAGACAAACGATCCGAGACATATACAACTCTACCAATACTGCACTGCTGTAGTTGGTCTTGACAGGTATGAAGCGGGCTGACTTGGTCAAACGGTCCACTACTACCCAAATGGAATCGTAGCCGGCTCGAGTGCGAGGCAATCCGACTATGTAATCCATACCGATTTCATCCCATTTCCACTGAGGGATTTGCAACGGTTGCAACAATCCAGCTGGTCTCTGGTGCTCTGCCTTAATTCTTCGACAACTATCGCACATAGCCACATGCTCTGCGATTTCCCTCTTCATTCCGTACCACCAGAATTTCTTCTTCAGATCTTGATACATCTTCTCACTACCAGGGTGAATCGAATAGGCTGTCTCATGAGCTTCCTTGAGAATCAACTCCCGAATAGACTGGACATTGGGAACACACAAGCGGTCTTTGAACCATATCACGCCTTCTGCATCTTCTCGAAAATCTTTGCCTTTGCCTTCTAGAATCAGTCGCCGGATCTCACTGATCTTCTCATCATTCTTCTGCGCTTCTTTGATTTCCCGCTCTAGGGTAGGTTCCAACTCGACTGTGACTCCCCGCGAATTGTTTAGAAATCCGAGACTCAACCTGTCAAACTCTTTGGCCAACTTATAAGGCATCGGGCGAGCGACCATCAGATTGACTTGACTCTTCCTGCTCAAAGCATCTGCCACTACGTTTGCTTTGCCTGGATGGTAATGGATCTCCAACTCATAGTCTTTGATCAACTCTAACCATCTTCATTGCCTCATGTTCAGCTCTGACTGAGTGAATATGTACTTCAGACTCTTGTGGTCTGTGTAAACATCGCATTTCTGTCCATACAGGTAGTGCCTCCATGTCTTCAGTGCATGAACCACTGCTGCCAACTCTAGGTCATGGATTGGGTAATTCTTCTCATGAACCTTCAATTGTTGGAACGAGTAAGCCACAACTCTTCCCTCTTGCATCAACACACATCCCAAACCTGTGTAGCAAGCATCACAATACACCGAGAAGGGCTCGTGCACATCAGGCAAGACTAGGACAGGCGCCGTAGTCAACTTCTCTTTCAGCGCTTCGAAAGCCTCTTGACATTTCTAGGTCAACTTGAACTCAACTTTGTTGCCTAGCAACGCTGTCATTGGTTTCGCAATCTTTGAAAACCCTTCAATGAATCACCGATAATATCCGGCCATTCCAATGAAACTTTTGATTCCTCGAGCATCTGTTGGCGCTTTCCAGTTTAGAATGTCTGCCACTTTCTTCGGATCCACAGCCAATCCTTCTTTGTTGATTATGTGACCCAAGAACAGGACTTCACTGATCCAGAACTCACACTTGCTCAACTTTGCATACAACTGGTGCTCTCGCAATCTCTGCAATACCATCTTCAAATGATCTGTGTGCTCTTCTTCGCTTTGAGAATAAACCAGAATGTCATCAATGAATACCACCACAAACTTATCAAGGTAATCCATGAATACACTGTTCATCAAGTTCATGAAGAACGCTGGTGCATTGGTCAAACCGAAAGACATCACCGTGAACTCATACAAACCATACTTGGTAATGAATGTCGTCTTCGGAATGTCCGACGGTCGGATCCTGAGCTGATGATAACCTGACCTCAGATCAATCTTGGAGAACACACTGGCTCCTCTCAACTGGTCGAACAGATCTTCTATTCTGGGCAAAGGGTACTTGTTCTTGATCGTGACTTCATTTAAAGCTCGATAATCGATACACATCCTTTTGGTGCCATCTTTCTTTTCCACAAACAAGACAGGAGCGGCCCAAGGCGAGGTGCTTGGCCGGATGTAACCTTTCTCTGACAGCTCATGAATCTGCTTCTTAAGCTCAACCAACTCTGGTCCAGATATTCTGTAAGCTCTCTTAAAGATAGGGGAGGTTCCAGGAAGAAGCTCTATGACAAACTCAACTTTCCGCTCTGGTGGCATACCCGGCAAGTCCTTTGGAAATACATCTGGGAACTCAGACACAACCTTGATACTCTCAATTGGGTCTGCTCCACTGCTATCAACGACCAGCTGATAACAACTTCCTTTCTTCGGCTTAGGCGGGACTAACTCGGTCACCACTTCCTCTCCTAGTGGGGACACCAACTTGATTGTCCTCTTATCACAACTGATAACTGCCTGATACTTATCTAGCCAATTCATCCCTATGATGACATCTATTCCCTGGGTACCCATTACTATAAGGTTGGCGGGAAACGCTATCCCCCTTATTTCCACACATACATTCAAACAAATGCTATCGGCTCGAATTCTACCACCAGCTGAGTCAATTTGAATGAGGGTTGACATGGTAGTAATTGGAAGATTATGTGCTTCTACCCATGATGCAGTAATGAAAGAATGTGTTGCTCCAGTATCAAATAACACTTCTGCAATATGGGAGTCGACTGGGAACATAACTACTATCATGCCGGGGGTCTCCTGAACTGCTTCAGCCTCCAAATGGTTCAGTCTCCCATGATTATAGCGCGGTTGAGAGCGGTTGCCTGCACCAGGCTGAGACACATTTTGCTTTGCTGGGGCACGGGCCTGTCTGCTGCTGGGCTGCCTTCTTTGGACATTGCATCAGCCAATGGCCTTGCTCTCCACAGTGGAAACATGCCCTGTTTCCAACCTGAGCTGGTGCTGCCTGATTGTTCTGCTGGTTTGCTGGGGCAGGAAGACGAGGTGCCTGCTGATTCTGCCTCGGAAACTAACCTCCTGACTGATTGCTCTAACGGTTTTGATACTGGTGCTGAGGATACTGCCTTTGGAACTGCTGATGCTGCTGGGGTGGATGCTGGTTCTGCCTGAACTGCTGAGGTTGATTGCCTGAGAAACGAGGACGATTGCTGCTTCCAGGCTGGGGTCCACTGATCTTGCACTTACGATCTTCCATCTCCTTACGCTTCCTCTCCGTCATGATTGCTCTATCAATCAGGTGCTGGAATGTCGGGAAGGTGTGATTCATCAGTTGGTATTGCAGAGGGTCAACCAAGCCTCTCAGGAAACGGTACTGTCGCTTGGCGTCGGTGTTGACATCTTCGGGAGCATAGCGAGACAACTGCAGAAACCTGTCCCGGTACTCACTGATAGACAATGGCCCTTGCTTGAGAGCCAGGAACTCCTCCTTCTTCACTGTCATGAGACCTGCCGAAACCTGGTACTGACGAAAGCTTCCTCTGAACTCTTCCCAGGTGATGGTGTCAGGGTGGGCATGGGTGGCGAGGTAAGATTCCCACCATGATTGGGCTGCTCCTCTCAACAGACGGGGACCATACAGGACTTTCTCCCTGTCATCGCACTGAGCGGTGTGCAACTCCCGCTCCACAGTGCGCAGCCAGTCTTCAGCATCCATGGGGTCAGAAGAATGAGCAAACGTTGGTGGATGACCTCTCATAAATTCAGCACGCTTGTCTCTGGGGATCTGAGGCATCTGAGGCTGAGGTGGTGCTTGCTGCTGCTGCTGCTGCTGAATGGCGGCCAAAGTCTGACCGATGGCTTGAACTGCCTGAGTCTGCATCAGAAACATCTGCTCGATCGACATTGGGGGCGGGGGCGGCAGGTGCTGTTGCTGGGGCACCTCTTCCTGTTGAGCGGCTCGCTCCTGCTGAGCACGCCTTCCTCCTCTGCGCCTGTTCTCTGACATCTGCAGAATGCAACCACACATCAGAACTGATCTGGCAAATCTTGCAGCATAAGAAAAGAGTATAGAATCCTTCAATAGCACTGAACAGATGAGCATCTTCACTGATCTCCAACACAGACCACACAGCTTCTCAGATAAAGAGGAAAGTGGAATAAAAGGTTTCCCAACTATATAACTAACTCCACTAACATAATAGGTAAACCAAAATGCAGGGGATACCCACACTCTGGTGACAGTCATTACAAAGATCCAAACCAAACATAGTTCATCATGACAACCATAAATGCACAGGATATAGCAAACTACCCTGTCTAACTAAGACTAACTAAGACCGAGACTAACGCTAAGACTGTAGCTTCTATGTATGTATATATTTTGTATTAATTACAAGATCCAACTCTAACGATCTATGGTTCTAGATTTATCTTGGTCTTGCAGTCGGGGTGGCCATAAGACTGGTGTCCACGCCGAGGTGAGCGGTACGGGTGCTGAGTCCCGACGGGAGCGGGGGAGCCATCATCCAAGTGACGACGTTCCGCGCGCTCAGCCCGCAGCAGGGCGATCTCAGCACGAGCCCTACTTAGCTCATCTAATGCATGGTCTAGCTCCGTGTTTAGCACGACGGCTAGGTTGACTATGCTGCTCAACCTAGGATTGTCCTCACCGACAGGTGAAACAATCACGCCTCCTGTGCTGCCAGATGGACGGCGGGGGTAATACTTCAGGTTGAGACCGTCAGCTACCCCACCGAGAACCGAGCAGTAATGCGAAAGCGCACGCCGTGCAGCATCTTGCATGGCTGCCTCAGCTGAGTCCCGCTCAGAGATAGAATAGTGCTCTGAGCAGGCCTCTGCACCCTGGAGACTGTTCTCCGGACAGCGCACCAAGCAGGTCGCCTCCCAGCGGTCCGGGTAGACCCCGCGACTATGCTGGTAGACCAAACAGCGATACTAGATGGACCAAGTACGCCGGTTAAGTGCCCGACGTAGCAGGGTGTCGAGCGCGTCGTGGAAGTGACACCCGCGAGCAGCGTCGCGAGTGATGGGTCGAGCAACCCATCCTTCCGACTCATGGTCAGCAGAGAAGTCGGTGTCGTGGCTCGAGCTGTCGTCGCCACCTCCGTCATCTGGGTCTCCTCCAGCAACTACTCCAGAGCCTGGGGCGCCCAGTGGTGGTGCAGGGGGCGCCTCCAGGGGAAGCACGGGGGAGCAGCTCCTCACGGACTCTATCTCCTGTTGGAGCGAGAAGGAAGAGCCCTGTTGCTCCTGTCGTTGATGTTCCTGCTCCTCATGCAGGCGGTGGTGCAGTCTCTCCAAGTGGCTGGACTGTCCGGCCACGGGACGGCGAAGCGGACGCTCAGCAAGGCGGGAGGGTAAGAAGGGGATGACGGACTTTCGTGCAGTGTGTCTAAGTCGAGCCATCTACAAAAGACATCGCAAGCAAAAGAGTGAGAACAGAATTAATATGACCAGCAAATAATGAACCATAAGTAAATGAAGGATTAGAATAAAACACAATTTTCAGCAAGGTATATTATATAGTAGAACATAGGTTTGGTCGATATGACCAACTTTTGAAGGGAGATCAAAGTCAAGGCAGGGACAGAGGTCTATAGTCCTTAGAACGACCATTCTATTCTAGGTTAGCGGTCCTACAGTCAGCACGGCTTTGATACCACTTATGTCACACCCGGTTTTAGAAGGCAAACTGAATGCGAACCATGTACGTGCCAGGATCAGCAATTCACGTACACAGCAGTTACATAACATGGACATCATCACACAGTGCTCAAATAGTATTAAAAAGGGAAATAATAGTCGATTACATCATACGTCTGAGATGTCCATATAGTCCTTACAATAAATCAAAGTGTGGAAAAGAAACGTAGATAAACGCGGCCTTCACAGGCAGCCGACTGGGGGTTGCCGCTAACCCACGCCTAGAACTCGTCGTAGTCTTGGAACTCCTGGAAGTCTCATTCCACGGCTTCATCTTCTCCTGAGCAGTGGTTGCAATGCTGACAACCTGGGGATGGGGGGGGGGGTTTGGTGTGTAGAGCAAGGGTGAGTACACATCAACATACTCAGCAAGTATCCTGTTTGGCTGTAGTGGACTAGCTTTATGTGGGGATAAGTCAAGCAGTTGCTTTTAGTTGGTCAGATTATTATTTACTAATAGAAAGCCAGGTTTTAGCATTAACCCAAGTTATTAGCCCGATGTACCCTTTCCAAACGGCAAGGATACCACTTACCAGTACCATAGTCATAACCAAAACCATCGATCTCATAACCATCTGTACCATAATGTCTCTGATCAAGTACCACTAATCACTGGAGCTCCCTTGGCCGCTCATAACCGCGAGCACGGCTGATATATCAGTTTTCAAACACTCTGCAGAGGTTGTGCACTTTACCCACAAGCCGTGATTCCCTTTCTGCCCGGAGATCATGACTCTCCATTGATCACTACCAAGGTGACCCAGCAGGGCATCACTATGTAGCCTTTACAAAGATTCCCTGGGGCTGTAGCCACCCTTTAGGTTTCCTAAATGCACCGCACTCCTCCCCAAGGGGCGAACCCAAACTTGGCAGAGCGAGCCACATACACCGAGCCCCATTGACGGCACGACGGCTAAGTGATCTACACCCCGGATCCTCTAATTATTCAGCTAAGGGCATCCCATTCCACCCTCATGGTTGCACTGTTTTCCCGGGCGGTCATCCATAGAACAGGTCCTTACGGAGAGGCACTCGAGAAACCGCTCGAGCCCCCTTGAAGACCACAAGTACAACATCATAATAAGAGAAGGGAAAATAGCGTATCATAGATAATCTCATCATGTTCATTGATTAGAGTTAAGCAATAGCATAAAGCTAAACCATAATAATCCAACCCAAATAGGTAAACAAGGACATGGATAACAAAGCTAGTCGATCCTTAGGCATAAATGTGTAATGCGGGAGGTGAATTAAAGAATGAATAGGACAAAGACAAGTCAAGGGACACTTGCCTCCACCAACCGACTGCTGCTCAGGGGCTTCTCCTGCGAGTTCCTCGGGCTCTTCAACCGGATCGTTCTCTATGCGATTGCAAGCATACATACATTCATCCATTCAAATTAGGAAACAAACAGTACACCATACAAGGGAACAAATAAAGTAGATATGCATAGAATATCACATACGATAATGAATTTACCTTGGTTAGGAAGAGGCGGGGGAAAGGTCTCGCGAGGGTTAAAGCTTAAGCCCGAGACGCACAACGGGTAGGCGAATAACTAGACGTTACGTGTTCTAGTTCCAATTGGTCCTAACAAAAGAATTAGCTACATGCACTAATGTAAACGTGACCACTTTTAGTAGATTAACGTTGAATGAGATAGGTGATTAGCTATACAAATTAACTAATGTAACAAATTTCCAAACTGAGACTCCTATCTTATTAATATTAACAACGAGATTAGCGCGCATAGGACACGGGGGGTAGACGGGGCGTCTGGGGGTAGACGGGGGCGCGACGGGTCGTGTCGAGGCACGCGCACTACGCGAGCACGCGCGCGAGGCCGCACGCACATGCCACGAACTAGCCGTGCGCACGTCGGGGCCGTGCACTAGCCGAGCTCAAGGCCGCGCGCCATGGGCACGCTGGGTCGAGCTCGAGGCCATGCCGGGGCCGTCACGACGTGAGCAAGGCACGGCGGGGCGAGCGGGCAAGCACGGACGGGGCGAGGACACGGCCGACCACCGCGCCGGGGCGGGGACGGCGCGACCGAGTCGGGCACGGGGCGGGCGGTCGAGCCGGGGCGGGGCTCGCCGGGGACGGCCGAGCCGGAACCGCGGGGGCGACGAGCAGGGGGCGGGCTTGCCGGGCGCAGCCGGGGGCGGCCAGGAACGTGACCACTTTTAGTAGATTAACGTTGAATGAGATAGGTGATTAGCTATACAAATTAACTAACGTAACAAATTTCCAAACTGAGACTCCTATCTTATTAATATTAACAACGAGATTAGCGCGCATAGGACACGGGGGGTAGACGGGGCGTCTGGGGGTAGACGGGGGCGCGACGGGTCGTGTCGAGGCACGCGCACTACGCGAGCACGCGTGCGAGGCCGCACGCACATGCCACGAACTAGCCGTGCGCACGTCGGGGTCGGGCACTAGCCGAGCTCGAGGCCATGCCGGGGCCGTCACGACGCGAGCAAGGCACGGCGGGGCGAGCGGGCAAGCACGGACGGGGCGAGGACACGGCCGACCACCGCGCCGGGGTGGGGATGGCGCGGCCGAGTCGGGCACGGGGCGGGCGGTCGAGCCGGGGCGGGGCTCGCCGGGGACGGCCGAGCCGGAACCGCGGGGGCGACGAGCAGGGGGCGGGCTTGCCGGGCGCAGCCGGGGGCGGCCAGGGCGAGGCCGGGGCGACCGGCGGCGAGGCCGGGGCGGCCGGGGTGAGGCCGGGGCACGACCGGCGCGAGGAGGGGCGAGGCGGCCGAAGGGCGGCGCACCGAGGCCGGGCGGGGAACGCCGCGCCGGGGAGCGGCGCCGGCGGGCGGGGGAGGGGGAAGGGAGGAGAGGGGGCTCACCGGAGGGGGCGGCGCGACGGCGGCTAGGGTTAGGCGAGAGAGAGTTGGGGGAGGGGGAGGGGATGACGGGCGGGGCCCGCGGGGAGAGAATTTTGGAAAAAGAAAAAAGGGGGGAAGGGGTGGTTGGGTCGACTGGGCCCAAGGGGGGGGAAAGGGGGCGGGCGCGGGGTGGGCCGGCCGGAATGGCCAACGACCGGGGGGAGGGGGCGGCTGGGCCACCACGGGGCCCACGCGGGAAGGGGGAAGGGGGGGCGGCTGGGCCGCCAACTGGGCCGGCGCGAAGGGGAAGGGGGTGGCTGGGCCAAAAGAGAGAAAAAGGGGGGAGAGAAAAAGAAAAGGCTTTTCTTTTTCTAATTTCCCTAATCCCTTATGTGCCTAACTCTTCAATTCACTCAACCACAAACAAAAGAGTGCATAATCCGGCATGATGCAACAACCAAACATAGTCCTAGGTTTTGGTTACACAAGATGTCGAGCTAATTCTCGCTATAACTTTTAGAAAAGATCAAGGCTTAGCGAGAAGAAAAGGGAAAAAGGAAAGAGTAACGCCTGAATTTGGTGAGAGAAAAGAAGAAAAAATTCTACCCCCAAATTCAGGGCGTTATAGCCTGGCGTTGCCGTTACGGGATCGACAACGAGCGGGTACTTTCCTGGGCTCGGTACGTAGTCGGGGTGGTCGCCTTGGTCGAAGGTGATGGGCTTGTCGGACAAGTCTAGGTAGACTGGCGCCGCCACCTTTACCGAGCAGACCTCTCGGCGCTCCTGCTTGCGGTGCCGAGCTGAGGCATTCGCCACTTGCCCACCGTAGATCATGAAGCAGCTGTGGACCTCGGGGAACTCCTCTTCCTTGTCGCCCTCCTTCTTGTCGTTGTCTTGGCCTTTGCCATCTCCCTCCGGTGGCCCGGCCTTATGGAAGTAGCGCCGAAGCATGACGCATTACTCAAGGGTGTGCTTGACGGGACCCTGGTGATAGGGGCACGACTCCTTGAGCATCTTGTCGAACAGGTTGGCCCCTCCGGGAGGCTTTCGTGGGTTCCTGTGCTCGGCAGCAGCGACAAGATTTGCATCAGCGGCGTCGCGCTTCGCTTGCGACTTCTTCTTGGCCTTCTTCTTCGTACCCCGCTGGGCGGATGCCTCGGGGGCGTCTTCCTGCTAGCGTCCCTGAGGCTGCTTGTCCTTCCGAAAGATGGCTTCGACCGCCTCCTGACCAGAGGCGAACTTGGTGGCGATGTCCATCAACTCGCTCGCCTTGGTGGGAGTCTTGTGGCCCAGTTTCCTCACCAGGTCGCGGCAAGTGGTGCCGGCGAGGAACGCCCCGATGACATCCGAGTCGGTGATGTTGGGCAGCTCGGTGCGCTGCTTTGAAACCGTCGGATGTACTCTCGCATGGATTCCCCTGGCTGCTGGCGGCAGCTTCGGAGATCCTAGGAGTTCCCAGGGCGCACGTACGTGCCCTGGAAGTTTCCAGCGAAAGCCTTGACCAGGTCGTCCCAGTTGGAGATCTGCGAAGGAGGCAGATGCTCCAGCCAGGCCCAGGCGGTGTCGGAGAGGAACAGGGGGAGGTTGCGGATGATGAGGTTGTCGTCGTCTGTCCCTCCCAGCTGACAGGCCAGCCAATAGTCCGCAAGCCACAACTCCGGCCTTGTTTCCTTCGAGTACTTGGTGATGGTAGTCGGGGCCTGGAACCGGGTCGAGAACGGTGCCCATCGTATGGCTCGGCTGAAGGTTTGCGGACCTGGCGGTTCGGGCAAGGGACTCCGATCCTCCTCGTTGTCGTAGCGTCCCCCACGCCTAGGGTGGTAGCCTCGATGCACCTTCTCGTCAAGGCGGGCTCGACTGTCGCAGCGGTGGTGCTCGTTGCCGAGGCGACCTGGGGTTGCAGGCATCGCGTCCCGTGTGCGACCGGTGTGGACCGAAGCCTCCCACATGAGTCGGGAAGTCATTGCGCGATGCTCTGGGGGGCACCCTTGCCTTCGGGAGGCAGAGCTTTTGGCCTGTCGGGCCGCGGCATCCTCCAGGAGATTTTTGAGTTCTCCTTGGATACGCCGCCCCTCGGTGGTGGATGGCTCCGGCATTGCTCGGAGTAGTATTGCCGCTGCAGCCAGATTCTGGCCGACCTCGCTGGAGGCTGGGGGCAGCCTTGCCCCGGCATCGTCAACGATACGGCGCTGGACGTCCCAGGCCTGATGATGCGCTTCTCCGGCGAGTGCCCGACCTGCCCACTTCTGCTCGATGTTTTGCCGGAGCTGCACAAGTTGCCCTGCTTCCTCGTCGAGCTTGGCCTGCATCTCGCGGATTTGCTCGAGCTGTGTCCTGACCCCCCGCAGGGACTGGGACCACAGCTAGCTCCCACAGGATGTCAACGTGAGAAGCAGGCCCAGGGGGATTGTCATCCTCCGCCATACCGAGGTGGTTGCCTTCATCGTGACCCCCTATATCGACGTGGAAACATTTGCGACTTGGGCCACAACCCTCGTCGTCAAGGCTGTGGCCATCATTGGAGCAATCGGAGAGGCAGTAGTCACAAGCGGTCATGAAGTCTCGCATAGCACTAGGATCGTGGAGCCCGGAGAAATCCCAACCGGAGTCGGGGCCGTCCTCTTCCTCGGAACCTGGAGGCCCGTAGGTTGAGACGGCCGTCAGTCGGTCCCAAGATGACCACATATGGTACCCCGGGAGGTTAGGATATGCCTTTACGAAATCGCTCACCGAAGCGAGGTCGCTTGGTGGATCAAAGCTGAATCTAAAAGGCACAGGGTGGAAAACGGACGGTACCTCTTGATTGATGGACGGTGACGAAGTCGCGTCGGGGCCGGACTGCACCATTATCTCAGGTACGAGGCTAATGCCCAGCAAGCCCTTCGCGAGTGTGCTGGCGTCATCTGTCCGCTTGGGGTTGGCACGTTGCGGGGAAACGACATCTGTCGTTGTCTCAGGCGCGAGGACAACGCCCGACATGTCCCCCGCTGGGGTGTCGGTGTCGTCGACTCGCTCGACAGCCGACGAGGCGCCGCCTCCTGCATGGCCACGGTTGCCCCGTCTCCTCCTTCTGCGGCGAGGAGGGTGACGAGGCAAACCCGGATGCTGCTCTTCCGCCACGAGGGAAAACGTCGTCTAGTTCGCCGCCGCCGGGCGAGCTGACGGTCGTTATTGGGGACTTGTTCTCAAATGCTAAGAGTTAAGAACAAGGCAACACAGAAAATGTTAAACGTTAAAGCCCTTCGTCCTTCGAAGCATTATTTCACTTGGGATATAATGATTTTCGGACGAAGGTTATGAAGGACATACCTTCATAAACATTACATATCATAATGAAGAAGGAATTACATGGAATATAAAAGATAACATAAACAGTTATGTATTATTATCAACTCATTTCTATTTTATTCCTATGGAAAAATGGAAATGATACCGGGTTACAAATATACCTTTGACTTGAAAGAAGGTAAAAGTACAAACATGACGCAAAAGCAAATGCCAAGTCAGCGTGAACAGTACAGGGTTACTGTTCATCTATTTATAGGCACGGGACGCAACCCATGTAAAATTACACCTATGCCCTTTACATCTGCTAATAACTCTATAACGATTCATCGAGGTCTGAACAGCCTTTTCATCTTTAAGTCGGTTTCCCTTTCCGCTATCATGCCGAAGCTCTTCTACACACAGCTTCGGCTCCGCGCCATCCTTCGTACCCCTTCTGTGCTTCTTCACGTTGTGGTTTTAACTCATGTCCGAAGATACCTGTTCACACATTGTACTCCAGAAACATTGTTAAATCATGTTTTTGAGGACCTTCGGAAGCCGAAGGCCCCCAATAGTAGCCCCTCGCAATATTAATTTGTTAGAATGATAAATTCAGATTGCGATATGGACGAAGGCCCCGAGCCGAAGGTCCGAAAAAACACCTTCCCTTTGCTAGAATAGCAACAGCCACTGACAAGCGGGACCCTTCAGTTTTCGACGTACTCGGCATATAAATAAGAGCATAACGCGGATTCATTTGACACACTCCCTTGCCATCTGCTTTTGCTTGCCCAATTTTTAGCCCTTGCGCACCAACACTTTCTTGGCTTTGAGTTTTTAAGCTTCATATTCGAGAGCAGTTTTTCAGCACCTCTGAAGATGTCTCAAGATAAAAAAGCTGTTGCTGAAGTGAAACTGAGCCTTTCTGAAGAGAAGAATCTTGGTTTTCTTGAATTAATGGCAAAGACAAATACAGAGAAGATTACCAGGGAGATTTTGGAAGGCTTGTCTGAAGATACTGGTGATAGCGACAGTTTTGATGTGGAAAGTGGTGGAGAAGACTCCGAAGATCGACCCTAGCGACTAAGTCATACAATTTTTGGAAAATCAACTATTAAACAGAGTCATCTTGATAATATGAGGGGAAGATATTTTCGGTACATGTCTATTGTAAGGGCTGATGACGGAGAGAGGACTGTGCCTACTCCCGAAGAGAATGAAGTTGTGATCTTCCGAAGCTTTTTTAAGGCTGGGCTTCGGTTTCCATTAAGCAAATTTGTGGTTGAGGTTTTAAAGATTTATCAAGTCTACCTACATCAAATTACGCCCGAAGCAATCATAAGAATGGGAATCTTTGTCTGGGCCATGAGGAGCTAGGGCTTGGAGCCAAACACAAAAAGCTTTTGTAATTTACATGAGCTAGTATATGAGACGAAACCCTGGGGTAAAGAGCAATATCATAACAATTTTGGCTGTTATAGCTTCGGTGCCCGCTCTGGGTCAAGTTGTCTCGTGCCAACTTTTCGGAAGAGATGGCCCGGGGACTGGATGAAGGAATGGTTCCATGTAAAAAACGATTTGAAGGAACGAGAAGATATTAAAGATATCATCATGCGCCCTATTTGGCAGCGTTTCGGACTCCGGAAACCGAAGGTGGAAATGGATGAAGCAGCCGAAGAATGCCAGAGGGCCTTCGGCGTAGTCTGCTCTTTCATCGGGACAAGAGATTTAGTTCAAGAGCACGTGGCCTACAGGATATGGCCATTGGTAGCTAACTGGGAAATGCCGAAGGAAACCATCAGCAACCCACACGAAGGTGGTCTGGTTCGACTAAATTATACCTTCAGGTTCGTAGATCAATTTATCGAGCCAGACGATGATTGGTTGAAATGCGTTGAAGCTACAAGTGATGAAGTGCTCGGACCGTACTCAAAGGCAGAAGATACTGCGCTATCAGCGGCCTTTGGAGGCCAGAAAAAGAAGAGGCTGAACAGAGTTTTTGATGCTATCGGATTTGTCTATCCTGACTACCGTTACCCAATACGGGGTCAAAAAAGAAAAGGTACAACTTCTGTGAAGGAAGTTGCTTCGGCCGCTCCTAGTGAGCCAACGCCGAAGAGAAAAAAGATGAAGGTTCTTACGCACCGGCCACGCTATATTGAGCCGGCCACGGTGCCCGAGTTTGTCGGCGAGGCTTCTTCGGCTACTGAAGCCAAAAAACCTATTCCTGCACAGAAAGCTGAAGAGCTGTCTGCAACACCAAAGGCTGAAAAAACTAAAGAGTCGAAAGCTGAAGGGACAAAAATATCAGAAATTTTAAGCCCTTCGGCAGAAGTTGGAGTGCCACAAGCTCAGAAGGGTCCGGCTGTGACCCCCAAAAGGAAAAGGATGGTTAATGTTTTGGATGTACTGGAGACAATAAAGTCTTCAAGCTCTACGCCGAAAAAAGTTGCCGATGCTCACAAAGCACAAATTGAAACAACAGCCTCTGGAGGCGAAACTACAAAGCACCAGGCTGAAACCAAAACTGGACCTTCAGAGTTTGCCAAAGAAAAATCCTTGGAAACCAAAGGAGAAAGTAGAAAGGAAACTTTAAAGCAAATTCTGTCTGAAAAAACTCTTTCTTCAACCCCCGAAGCACCTTCCAAATTGCCTGATTATATTGTGCGACATGCTTCGGGCAAAATACTATCTGAAGAAGAAAAACGAGAAGCTCATCATTATGCCTAGAAATTAAAATATCCGAAAGGGGCGTTGATATTCAATGGCAGCGGAGAAGAAGACTTCTTGTATTGTCTCCCAGACAGCAAGGAGATCTCTGTCTGCCGGGAGATGGCAAGAAGCTTCGGATTCCCAACTCTAGAAGATGGGCTTTCAGTTTTGTCAAAAGATGAATTGGCCGACAGCTTAGCATACAACAGCTTAAAGGTGAGAAAATACACTTTTTGCGTGGTTAAAAATTCGTGTGTTTATTTCTTAATATTACATTCCTTTTGCAGGGCCTTATTCTCAGCAATGCCCTCAGAGCGCAAAAAAAGTGCCGAAGATGAAGGGTGCACCATAGCTTTAAACAACCTTCGTTCCGAAGTAATTGAGCTAAGAAACGAAGGTCTTGAGAAAGATAAAATATTAAATTCATTGGTAAATAAAATAAAAGAAGATGAAGCTGCTTCCAAAGCCCAAGCTGAGGCCCAGAAGCGCGAAATTGAGGATCTTCGGAAACAGCTAGCCGAAGCTAAAGAAAAATGCGCAGTTGCAGAAGCTAAACGAGAAATTAGTGAACAATGGACAAATCATTTAGAGAAAAACGTTGAAGAACTTCGTGCATCCAAAGAAAGGTGTTATGAAAAGTCTATAGAGTGTGTTAAGAAAATAAAAACTAGCTTCGCCAATGTTGGCGCACTCTCTAACGAAGACAACTTCGCAAGAGGTGATCCTGAAGGTCCAATTGATTGGATCAGCAATGAAGCTGAAGCTTTTGAGGAAGTTTTGAGTGGTCGCGGGGATGTCTGCGCTTTCTCAGGTGCCCAAGGAATTGTGGCTATTTTGGAGTAATCAGGCTGCGACCATGTGAAAACTTTGGCCCAAGCCGAAGCTACTTTAAGTATTGAAGATACAAAAGACCCTTTGGCCGAAGCCAGCTTAGTGGGCGGAAAATTCTTTACTGACATCTGGGAGAATGGTGGCCGAAAGATGGCGCACGAGATAATAAAAAAGAGTGAAAAAGATTCTCATGGTACAAAAGAAGCGATGAAGGCAGTTGAAAAAACTGCGGAACTAGAAAGAAGATAGGTATTGCTTAATAACTTCTAACTTTATGTTTTATTTTTTACGACTCCAAACTTATTTACGTTTTCTATCACAGCTGAGCTATCTCCTTCCCTAGAGCCCTTCGAGCCAACGGCCGACCCAGAAGCAAAGAGAGAGGAAGAAATCACTAAAATGGCCGAAGCTATTTTAGATGAAGCTGTTTCTCGACTGTTGAACGAAGCTGCGGAAGCAGTTTTGAAAGAAGAATAGTTGTTAATGTAAAAACATTTGGAATGTAATATTTGCTGAACAAAGTATGTAATATTTTTATAATTTTGAATGTAATATATAAGTTGCTTGTAACTTAATTCTTTACGATGCATGAAACTTTACATACATACCGTTTTTGAGCCTTCGGCGAAAAAAACACCTTCCCTTCTTTTCATGCTTCGTGAAGAATATCCATATTTCATAAAAACATCCAATCTTCGTAAAATCAGTAAGCAATAGATCTTTTCATGATGAAGGTATGCTTCTTCAATAATTATTTTGTGCCTTGGCACTGCTTCTTTGAAACAATCTTCGAAGATCAACATTGAACCCCCTTCTTGCGTCATTGATGCAATATGATGTATGATGTTATGCTATGCAAATGATGTGATGATGTGATGTTATGCAAAATGATATTTGTGTCGAAGATCAGCGCTGACTTTTCGCTGCAAGCCTCCCTTAGGAGCTTCTTCGCCTTCTATTTCGGCGGTATCAGCGTTTATTTTTCGTTGTAAGCATCCCTTAGGAGCTTCTTCGCCTTCTATTTCGGCGGTATCAGCGTTTATTTTTCGTTGTAAGCCTCCCTTAGGAGCTTCTTCGCCTTCTATTTCGACGGTATCAGCGTTTATTTTTCGCTGTAAGCTCTGCATTCCCTTTGGAACGACTTTTGAGCAGAAAACTTACGCTGCGCTCCCTTAGGAACGACTTTTTGTGGCTTCGGGAAACTTACGCTGCGTTCCTTAGAACGACTTTTTGTTATTTCGGAGATTCTCCTTGTAACCATAAGTTCTTATGCTTCGGCAACTTTTTTTTTGAACTCCGTTATTCTGTGGAGAAGGTATATTTTTACTATGGCAAAAACGAAGCTATTACAAGAAATTGAAAACGACAAAAAACACTTAGGCTTTCAATAATTGTTCCTTATTAAAAAGAAAATGATACTGAATGCAAAAATTGTTGCCGAGGTAGGATATCTGTTAGTAAATATGCTTCGATTCTGGCATAGTACTATTGACTGTGCGAGCTTCGGACTCCTCTCTGAAGTCTCGTTGGTGGTGAGTGTGCTGACTCCCTTCTGGCTGCTGACCTCGTTGCATTGGTGGTGGAGGTGGAGGCTATTGCCAAGATGCCTGAGGTTGGCTTGCCGAAGCAACAGAAGCTGCAGGGTGGTTACCCACATACTCTGGAATATACGGTGAGTGGTACGAAGCAGTATGCATAACTTGCTTCGGCTGGCTCTGTTGGGCTGCAGCTTCTGCTATCTCTTTCTGTTTCTGGATAGTGACATGGCACATCCTGGTAGTGTGGCCCTTGTCCTCACCACAGAATAGGCAATAAATTTTTCTGGGTTGATTCCCAAACCTTCCTCCGAAGCCCCTGGCGCCTCTGCCCCTTGGAGCTGGGGGCCGAGGATAGCTCTGTTGCTGCCCCGAAGCCTGGGAGGAATATTGCGGCCTCTGCTGTTGACTTCCCCTGTCGTCATTCTGAGTGGAATGAATTGATCTGACATGCCTAGGATGGATTCTCCCTCCGAAGCCCCTGGCCATTTCGGAGAACCTGTAAGCTTCCTCCCTTCTCTGTCGAAAGTCATTGTCAGCGCGGATGTATTCATCCATCTTCTGAAGCAGTTTCTCCAGGGTCTGAGGGGGTTTCCTGGCGATGTATTAGGCTGAAGGTCCTGGCCGAAGCCCCTTAATCATGGCCTCAATGACAATTTCATTGGGCACTGTTGGCGCTTGTGCCCTCAGGCGCAAGAACCTTCAGACATACGCTTGGAGGTATTCTTCTTGATCTTGCGTGCACTGGAACAAAGCTTGAGCGGTAACTGGCTTCGTCTGAAACCCTTGAAAACTAGTGACCAGCATGTCCTTCAGCTTTTGCCATGATGTGATTGTTCCTGGCCGAAGAGAGGAATACCAGGTTTGTGCAACATTTTTGACTGCCATGACGAAAGATTTCACCATGACCACTGTGTTGCCTCCATAGGAAGATATTGTTGCTTCGTAACTCATCAGAAACTGCTTCGGATCTGAGTGTCCGTCATACATGGGGAGCTGGGGTGGCTTGTAAGACGGAGGCCAAGGTGTAGCCTGCAATTCTGCTGACAGAGGAGAAGCATCATCAAAAGCAAAATTTCCATGATGAAAATCCTCATACCAGTCATCCTCGTTGAAGAAGCCCTCTTCATGAAGCTCTCTGTGCTGAGGCCTTCGGTTTTGCTCATCTTGAGCAAGATGACAAACTTCTTCAGAGGCTTCGTCTATCTGCCTTTGTAGATCAGCTAGCCGAGCCATCTTTTTCTTCTTCCTTTGTACTTGCTGATGGAGCATCTCCATATTCCTGATCTCTTGGTCCAAGTCGTCCTCCTGGGGCGTTGGACTGGTGGCCTTCCTCTTCTGGCTTCGGGCCTCTCGAAGAGAAAGGGTCTCCTGGTTCGGGTCCAGCGGCTGCAGAGCTGCAGCCCCTGTCGCTGAAGCTTTCTTTGGCGGCATGACGAAGGTCGATGCTTGCCGAAGGTGTTCGAAACTCAAAAAGTGGAAGTGAGTTCACCGGAGGTGGGAGCCAATGTTGGGGACTTGTTCTCAAATGCTAAGAGTTAAGAACAAGGCAACACAGAAAATGTTAAACGTTAAAGCCCTTCGTCCTTCGAAGCATTATTTCACTTGGGATATAATGATTTTCGGACAAAGGTTATGAAGGACATACCTTCATAAATATTACATATCATAATGAAGAAGGAATTACATGGAATATAAAAGATAACATAAACAGTTATGTATTATTATCAACTCATTTCTATTTTATTGCTATGGAAAAATGGAAATGATATCGGGTTACAAATATACCTTTGACTTGAAAGAAGGTAAAAGTACAAACGTGACGCAAAAGCAAATGCCAAGTCAGCGTGAATAGTACAGGGTTACTATTCATCTATTTATAGGCACGGGACGCAACCCATGTAAAATTACACCTATGCCCTTTACATCTGCTAATAACTCTATAACGATTCATCGAGGTCTGAACAGCCTTTTCATCTTTAAGTCGGTTTCCCTTTCCGCTATCATGCCGAAGCTCTTCTACACACAGCTTCGGCTCCGCGCCATCCTTCGTACCGCTTCTGTGCTTCTTCACGTTGTGGTTTTAACTCATGTCTGAAGATAACTGTTCACACATTGTACTCCAGAAACATTGTTAAATCATGTTTTTGAGGACCTTCGGAAGCCAAAGGCCCCCAACAGCCGTTGTTGTCGATGTCGCGCTGCGGGGGGAGGAGTACCATGTCGTAGCTGCCGTCGAGGGACATGAACTCGAGACTCCCGAAGCGGAGCAGCATCCCGGGCTGAAGAGGTTGCTGAAGACTACCCATCTGGAACTCAATGGGAAGTTGTTCGTTAACACGCAGCAGGCCCCTACCTGGCGCGCCAACTGTCGGCGTTTCGACTCCGGGGGGGTCCCTGGACCGACGAATAAATTTGTCGCTGTGCGTCCCAGCCCAGATGGGTTGGCGCGAGATGGAACACAAGGGGGAAAACGCGGCTCGTGTTATCCCGTGCCAGGGGTGGTGTGTGCTCGTAGTAGGGGTTACAAGCGTTCGCGCGAGAGAGAGAGAGAGAGCTTGTTCGTTAGCTCGTTCTCCCGCGCGACCTTTTTGCATGAAGGCCCTGGACCTTCCTTTTATAGATGCAAGGAGAGGGTCCAGGTGTACAATGGGGGGTGTAGCTAGGCGCTAACGTGTCCGGCAGAGAGGTGTCTGGGCCCTGTGTACATGCCAACGTGGCTGTCGGAGAGGTGCTAGAGCCCTGTGTACGCGGTATCGTGGCCGTCGGAGAAGTGCTTGAGCCCTGTAGAAGCACAGTTGTCGGTGCTGCTGGGATCTTGTTGATGTTTCCCTGCTTCCATAGGGGGCTGATAACCGCCGTCGTCATGGACGCACGCGGGGAACCATCATTACTTGTTACCGAGGCGAGCCAGCTGGGACGCCGGTCTTGTTCCCCCGTAGCCTGAGCTAGCTAGGGGTAGGGTAATGATGTATCCCCCGCGGCACGGTCGGTCCGAGCCCTAGGTCGGGCGAGGCGGAGACTCCTCCTGAGGCCGAGGCCGGGGTCGAGCGAGGACGCGATTCCTCCCGAGGCCGAGGTTGAGGCCGAGCCCTGGGGTCGGGCGAGGCGGAGACCACCTTCCGAGGCCAAGGTTGAGGCCGAGCCCTGGGGTCGGGCGAGGCGGAGACCTCCTTCCGAGGCCGAGGCCTCAGGTCGGGCGAGGCGGAGCTTCCTGTTGCGCCTGCGGCTGAACTTGGCTGTTGTCAGCCTCACCCTGGTGGGTGGCGCAGCAGTCAGAGCGGAGCGAGCGGCGCTGTTTTCCTGTCAGGTTGGTCAACGAAAGGGTGAAGTGACTGCGGTCACTTCAACCCTGCCGACTGAGGCACGTGTGTCAGGATAAGGTGTCAGGCGATCCTCGCATTGAATGCGCCTGCGATATGATCGGTTGGAGAGGCGATTTGGCCAAGGTTGCTTCTCGACGAAGCCTACTCGATTTGGGCCTCGGGCGTGCCGAGGGTGCGCCCACTGCCTGAGGAGGCCCTCGTGCGAGACGTAACTTCGTTCGGGGCTACAGTTCCTGCCCGAGGCTGGTCTCGGGCGAGGCGAGATCGTGCCCCTTGGGTAGACGAAGCCTTGACCTGAACCGCGCCCATCAGTATTTGCGGTTTGTGCTGATGGTGGTTACTAGCCGTGTTTAGGAGTGTTGGGGGTACCCCTAATTATGGTACCCGACATATTTTAATACTAAAATCATTTTCCATATTTTTCTATTCCATTTACTGGTTGTCTGGACGATGCTCATAATTCTGGAGTTCTACAGGGGCTACGGTGCTAAAATTCTGGGCCTGGTTTTAATTTCTTACAACAGAGCAAGGATGGTGGGTTGATACTTATGAAGATCAGGGGCTCATTTGCAAAAAGTGCTCAGCCGAAGGGGTATTCTACGCTTCAGGCCCTCAGATCTAATCCTGACGTCCCAGATTAGACCCACACTTAAATGAATCGGTACGCGTTTTTGGCCGTCCGATTTAATTTCTCCGACCCAGACTAGGTCGGGACCCGGTAAACCGGTACGGAATCTCAGCCGTTGGATCTGAGCCCCGCGGCCAGATCTTTCCGATGGTTTACTATGTGATCTATATCGTTCATCGGCATATCGACGGTGTGGATTCAACAGAGCAAAGGGGTATCCTCGTTTAATCCCAACCGTCGATTCTCGAGATCACAGCACCCGTGTGATCCCCCATCCCCCAACGTGACGGCACAGAACCACGGCGGTGCACCTCACCGACGTTCGCTTAACCAGCCTCTCGGACCTAGTTTCCCACCAATACCTTTCGTACGTGAAGAGCAGTGAGTGACGAACAAGATGGTTATTGGCTTACCGGTGATTACGACTCGTAGCTCTATAGCTCTCAGCACACGGAACGATGCGACTCACGATGGCGGAGAGACTCTGGTGACCAATTCACGACAATTGGGAGCACCTCCCCGGTTCTAGTGGCTAGGGCACGATCCGAGGGTCCCTGCCAGGTCTCTCGACTACTCCCTGGCCACCAATTCCAGGTGCACACGAATAGCCGCCATGGCGGCGACTTGGGTTTGCGCAACGAGTTTTCTGCGAGCTCTTCAGTTAAAACCGAGGAGGAAGAAAGCGGGGGCACCAGTGCCTTTATCCAGCTGAAGAGGATACGGCTGGCGCACGGCTGATGGCGGTTGAGCGCAACGGCCGTGCCGATTTCCCCGGCTTCGCCGCGGTCTGGTGGATGTGGAAGGAGGGCTGCCAAACCGGTCCCACACGTTAGAGAGTTACGGTGTGGTGGCGCGCACACGTCCAACGGCTGACTTGCGGGTCGATGGTGCCAGCAGTAGCTGTGAGGTGTCCACGGGTAAAGAGGTGGTGGGGCCCGTGTGTCAGTAACTGTGTGCAGATGTGAGCAGCAACTGGCTGACAGGTGGGGTCTACCTGTCAGTGCGGGGATGGCGCGGCCGAGCGGGGTTTAGCTGGGCTGGCGTGGTGAGTTGCCCATGTGGGCCGAAAAGAGTGGAGGCCGGCCGAGGCGCACAATTTTCCTTTTTCTTTTTTTCTCTTTTCTTTTCACTTTTAAATCTCATTTGGAATTCAAATGTTGTTGAATTTTGTACTCAGATTAAATGTATAAATCAAAGATACCAATATGAAAAATATATATTTATTTATATTTAGGTTTCTTTATAATGTATTCTCTTTTCCTTTTGTTTTCCATGTTACTTTCAATTTCTAGATTGCAAATTAGGTTTTAATCCCAATTTTGACATTAATCTATTTTTATTACTATTATTACTATTATTATTATTAAATTCACATACAAATAAACTCCAACATGATGCATAGATTACTTATGTGTCATTAGTTAATTATTCACTTTAAATATGGTTATTCATATGTTCTAATAAGTAGAGGGCAATACATGTACGAAGATTAATCCTTTCCTTTCATTATCCACCAGTCGAGTATTACACTTATACTCTTTAACCCAATTGGGACCACCATAATTCCATAGATGAAAACTAGGTAAATGCCCGTGCGTTGCAACAGGAACATATAATACACGATAACCTATGTTCAAATGTGTGTTATATTGTTATGTGAAAAGGTTTCGTAATCAATTTATGATCCAAACCATACATAAATTTTGTTATTTTAATTTAGTTATTTCATCATTACATTGCAACCATCAATACCTTGCAAACTTTTATATATCATAGTAGGGTTTCCGTACGTTGCGACGGAACACAAATTATTCAATAAAACATTAGTACACAACGATTACAGTTTGCTAGCTTCTGAATATCACAACATTTATAAGGTCAAATTAAGTTATGCTCTTTTGTACTTTGTTAAAAAACAAGATGAATTACAAACCAAATTTTACGCACACCATCCGATCATGAAGTTGAACAGAATTAATCAATCTTAAACCTGGATCAAGCAAGCTCCACATTTCTAAAGATGGTCTCTTTCAGCTATTGTACACGCAGACTTCAAAATGTTTGCGGACTCTGGCAATTAAGTAGCTGTGAAGATCCTCACACGTTGGCCTTAAACGTACAAGCGCACTGGTATCCCTAATCTACAGAAAGCAGAACAAAATTAGAATTCCCAAAAGTGTTTCCCCATCACCCATCAAGTATGAGCTGAAGTTTCTTACCAGTGATACATACATGATTCATTCAAGTAATGATAGAGCATAACAAAAAAGTAATTACAGACCTCATATAGTCCACCTTTCATAGGAACCCCAACCAACTCTTCCTCAACCTTAATTACAGACCTCATATGTAGAAACATCGCTTTCAACCAATGATCCTCTCTCCACCAGTACGCAAGCAGCTCTTCCCCTCTCTACATACAGTAACCAATAACATGTAACCAATAACATGAACTTCGAGAAAGCTAATAAAAATGGATAAACATATAGACAATTTTATAATTTACTAAAGGTGTGAAATCTCTAATAATAGCTTTTCGCCATTTTGGCATCCAGAAGGAAGCTAGCTAATTGAATGTTAATCCAAGGATTATTTATTTGTTCCACACTAATATGCACAACAATATAACCCATGTAATCATCAGCATTGGAAATGGTCCAATAGAAGAACCTTCTATAAGAAAATAAAGAATTTTGACATGTTATTCATTTCAGCAATGTTCCTCTTAAAAGAAAATGGGAACAATTGTAGCACCCAGTAATCATTGGGTAAAACATACTTCCTCTGTCTCAAAATAGTAGTCATTTTAGCTCTTGTTTTTTATGTCCATATTCAAATGAATGAAGATGAACCTAAATAAATATATATAAAACACATACTTTAAGTATTGTATGAACCTAGTAATTAACTAAAATGAATTTTAATTTTGGACAGAGGGAGTATACAGGAAAACATAATCATAATTATGGCTCAAGGACTGAGTTACCACATCAGAAGAGACATTAAGTGCAAAAATTAGGTGAGTTATTCAGCAATGCATTTATGCATACACGACAGGATTAGACGACACAGGTCAGGGTGCTACATCAAACTCATGCTGCAATCTTACAGCCCTAGACGATGAATCAATACAATGCTCTGAAACCAAGAAGCCCACAGTTCAGCTGAAACCAAGAGGGAAGCTGCAATCTCTGTCCGTAAAAAGCATGGTGTTAACAACAGAAACATATGCGATTCTGTATCGGTAATAATTAAGAAAAGTGGATCCGATGCAAAATGTCACTATAACACAAAACGTCAAATGTGAGACACAAGTGACTGCAAAGCAACATCAACATGTAGAATAGAGATAATAAGTTTAGAATCTCGCGAATGCAAAGCCACATCAATATGTAGAGTAGAGACAATTTAGAATCTGTTAACTTGGTATAAACATAACAAAGGATCCATACTCACAGAAACTAAAGAAGATACACTTCAATCAAGTGACTTCTGGATGAATGACTCAGGGCCATGACCAAGCAGTATGCTATCATTAGAAAAAGAAGAAAGAAAGCATTTATCTACAACAGAAGAGAAATTGTTAGATCACGGTGGTCAGCCTTCAGACCAACTCCGACCGTTCAGCAAGTAACAATGCCTCAAGTTCTTCTCTCCGTTTCTCCAACTCCTGAAACACCATACGAATTGAGAAAATGAGGAAAGATGAGCTGGCAGTAACAATATACAGACCCAAAAAATATGCATGTGCTATTTATAGGCTGCACCCTGAACCTCGAAACTAAGTGGAGCGGTTTTGGCAATACTCTATCCAATGGACTTTGTTGGCTATGATCAACAAAATAATAATGGTCTGTGGCACCATTATCGTTCTTGCAGGTTGTGCATACTCTCTTTTAGAAACCAAATATAGTTCTCCTATTAGCACATATTATACTTGATGCAATATGGCCCAGGATAATTATAACATAGCATTCTAAATTCAACACGCATAAACACTGCAGAACTGGGTGATCATTTTGGGTTAAAGAGGGGCACCATTTTTGTAAGCCAGATTTTTATATTTCTATTTTCTAATGAGCTACACCGCATGAACTATACAGGGGAAGCAAAACAAGCAGGGCTGCAGGAAAAGAATAATCTTATGACACAGTAACTGAAAGAGGAATAATTGAACTACTGAAGAAGAAACTGAGCAACAGTGAGTAAATTTAGGCACAAGCCACAGAAAGGGTATCTTAAAGACCGAAAAGACAATAGCTCAAAACAAAGAAATATCCAATCAAAGGATTCCATGATGTCACATTTGAAGTATGAACCAAGTACTTACTTGCAGATCTTTGGCTGCTTGCTCCCGTGATATTGCTTTCTGCTGCCTAGAACGTTTTAGCACACCAATGCACAATATCCCCTATATATTCAAAGTTTTTTAGTTAAATACATTTGTTAAGATGTAATAAGAGAAGGCAATGTTGACTGTTTGTTTTCATTGCACATCGTAAGATCATACTGTCGTACAAATTTTTATTTTGTATTTGGTATCCATCAACCAAATATTCATAGAATTTTTCAAATATCTCTTGAAGGAGAATAATGGCAAGTACGCATGTCACCTTAATTAGTTTTGACAGACCTCAACCATGACCTATACAATGGGATAGTATATACTATTTAGGTTTTAACATAGATTCACATTTTATGTTGTCAGAACAAAGCAGAATGAAACAGATGGGAGTATTTCTCTATTCAATGAGAGCATAAAATCTAGAAAAAGGGATATTATCATGACAAATATATTAGGTTTGGTGTGAAAAAGCGACTCTGATGTCTCCAAGAACATGGGGGTATGCGTAGCTTCAAAAAAATTACCATATCTATGGTTCTCTTCTTCAGTTCACCTGCGTTCTAAAGGTTCATGTCATGCCATATGATCAGTAATTACTTGTTCCCCATTCAGATAGACCTATGCATAAAAGAGGAAGATTGACAGGCAGAAAAATCGTGTAACACAACTATATACCTACCTACATGCATGTATAGCTAATATCTAGGTACAAAATATACATGACATGGCTCCACAAATTTTCACAAACATATATACACATTCCGAATCATATGACCCAACAACAGACCCTCTCTCTATATATATTACAATTAATTACCTCAAGGACAATGTGACCATGCCATACAGATAACAATTCAAGCACTTGAAGAAATGGAGTCTCCTACTACTGAATATGAAAACTGGAACTATGCATAGTTCCATTTTGCTCATATATAAGGCATGCTTCTCAAGTAGCATATTCTTAGCACTTCAGTATTTGGAGACGATATAATGTGTCGTCACCCATCAAAAAACGGTAAAAACATGTTTATTCAAATAGGAAGCATCCCGAGTTGAGCTTCTTTCTTGGCCCTGAGATCAATGTTGCCTGTCTGTACAAACTATAGAGTGGTTAAAAACATAGTTCCTCACTGAATAAACCAAAATTGTGGATGGAGTGGAAGTCCGAATGATCAAACATACAATAGAAATAGGTAATTCTGAAAGTTGGGGAGGAGAAACCCAAACAATTTCTCCTTATTTCAAGACATAAGATGATTTGTAATTTTTTAACACAAACGACATTAAGCTTAATGTTGTATTGGAGACCATATCTAGAATTTCATACAGGTAATATATTTATATTATGAAAGTGCTGATCTTGCAACTGCTTACACATTGAATCAAATGAAAGAATTAGCAAATATATGGAGAAGTACATGGATTAATGGCCTTCTCTGCATGGCAGCACCATCAGGCCCACCATAGAACTGTAGCTTTGCTTCTTTCCAAGCAAAAATGGGCTCTTCATTGCTAATAACTTGAATGTTTCTCTGTAGCTGCATAGCAAATGATAATTAGTAAGAACATAAAATGCTTCCAAGAAGAAACAAAGTAATTTATTCCACCCACCTTTCTCAAGATTAAAACAAAATCTGATGCCGTGAGCATGCCTGTTATGGTTCCCTGGCGGTCATCCCAAAGAGGAACCAGAGCAAGACCCTATGAGACACAAAAGGTTCGAAGCTATTCTTAAATTATTAAACTGATGCCACGTATGCAGTGCAGATGAAAGAAGTGCCTGCTTCTAGGAGCGATTTTGTCGTGTTTTTAAACTGCAAAACATAATAGGAAAACAAATTAAACTGCTACTTAAAAAGGCAAATAATTGCTAGCACAGCTTTAAAAATTCTTCAAAATGAAAGTAAAAACATAGCAAAGTTGAAATGAGAGCAAACAAGCACCATAGAGGGAAAGTGAACTATTTGAAGCAACTCTAGCAAGCACAGTAACATACATACCTCATCATGCATTATTTTAAATGCTTGTTTAACAGGAAGCTGAGTGTCCAAAACTGTTAACTGAAATGTTCATATGAAATCCGATTATACACATAGTCTAAAGAGAATTGCTGGCTTGCAAGAAATAAACCTAACCTTGCTAGAAAGGGGAACAACATCATATATGGTATTGTGTAATAATATTCCAGAGACCACATGGCGGATAACTGCTATTTGCATGCTTGGGTTCTGAGATGATGGCTCCGGGGGCATCTTTGTTTATTTAAGGCCACAGTAAATAACAGACCATTAGTTATAAGGAATATGGAGAACAAGAAAATATAATGTTAAACTTACAAGCACCACCAAGACAGGAGTAGTCAAAGAAGCACAACAATTAGGTAAGCACCTAACCGTCGGTCTTGGCGATCTCCAATGCCTATCTAGACTCTTACAGGGAGCCTCGGGTAACATGTTGCCCTAGCAAAAACACGAAGGGAAGAAATTACCAAGAAACCAAGGCTCGTTAGAAGGTAGCAGAGAAGAGACACTAGCAGGGGCACACTTACAATGATGCGGTCGACACTGGCAGCCAACGCAGATCGAGAGGACTTCCCTTCCATGGAGGCTGGGGTGTCTGATTCTCCTTCCATGGACAACACGGACGCAGATCGAGAGGGATTCGGATGGGATTGCGGACGTGGAGTCTGGTCGAGAGGACTCCCCTTCCATGGAGGCTAGGATCTAGGCGGATGGGATTCTGGAGAGCGCGGACGCGGATGGGATGGCGGTGATCCGGGCGGGAGAGAGCAGGGATTGCGGCGAGAGAGGAGAGTGGGGCGAGGACAGCCGGATCTGCGCGTCGAGGAGGAGATCTGCGCCGCGACATGGGAGGGGATCACGCGGACGAGTGCGGGAGCACAGCGAGGAGAGCTGAGGTCGGGAGCACAGCGAGCCTTCCATCAACGGAGCGTGAGCGTGGGCACCGGGCGTCGCCGTCGCCGGGGCTTGATGCCGCGCCGCCGCCAGGGATGGGGCTCGGGGCCGGTGCCGCCATGGCCCGGTCTCTTGCACCCGCGCCGTGGCTGGGGCCGGGGACGTCGCGCCAGCCGCGGGCAGCCGCGCCCGTGCCGCCGTGGAGCCGCGCCGGCCGTGCCTGCGCGCCAGGGCTGCCGCGGATGCGCCCACGCCCCGTCGCGGGGGTTTGCCATACGAAATCCTAGGCGGCGATCTCGGTGGGATTGTCGGGTGCTTACGGAAGCGGTCGGGCGGGAGGGCGGGATGCGGGGCTGGTGGCGGGATGCGGGGTGGGGTGCGGGCGCGGGCGAGATGCGGGGTGTGTGCAGTAGAATGGTGTGGACGCCTATGTTACTTACATAATTAGTAGTAGAGATAAGCCTTGAATGAATTGCATTCATATGAGCGAAGGTTATAGATAGAAAACCCAACCGATTTACAAGATACTGAAATTCTGAACACTATGTCCGACAATACCGAGATTTTGAAAGCAGAAGCATTTCCACCAATAAACGATTGAAGAATAAATCCAACAGATTCTGGAGACAATTTGATACTGCAGCGTCCAAAAGAAACCACCAAGAATAATTCCCGAGAAAAGAAACTCGGGTGCCAGTTGATCAGGCAGTTGAAAGACCATGAAATCCAATCTTGAAAGTGAAGACCAGAATGGAAACCAAGTACCTTACCAAGATGATGTGGGATTACCCCCATATATGGAACCATTCCTTTCCCTCCTGGCTTTCGTCTGCCCCTCAAGCGTTGACAACAACTAGCTAACCATCGTTCTGTACCCTCTAGAGCAAAACTAAACCATAATTTAGGAAAACTTTATAACAAATCGTTGTTGTAACAAGAAATGTTCAAAGATGTATCCGGGAACCGGAGTGAGGAACCTTCAATAGCAGATTGAGAAAATTTACCGTAAGGTGTGTAAAATAATTTCTGCATACTGATCTGACCCCTCTATCAGGTAAGGAAAAAATGTTGGTTGATTGTTGATATGGTTAAGCAACATATTGGTATGATATCCTAAATTCTGGTTGTTAACTTACAAGCTCATGGAAGGTTGATCTCGAGACGGTTTGCCATCTTATCCCTTATGTTACAGCTCAAATTCATAGCTTTTGTTCTTTGTGATGGCTTCACCAACAAACTGATCTGTTCTTGATGCCTGCAGGCTGCAAGGCATGCTGGTGATTAGTTTGAACCCCATGGAGACTACTAGCACAACAAATGACTAGACTGGTAGGGGGCAATGTGTAAGCTAGAAAGGAAGCTCGATCAGCCCATGGATGCAGAGGCCAGTAGATTGAGGAATATGTACAAGGAAAAGGTCTATTTCATTTCACAACTTCTATTCTTAAATGCTGCAATAGATGGTGATAATTGGTTTGTTTTATGGATTATTAGTGTCTATGTAACGATTGCAAGATGATCTTTGCTCGTCAAGCGGTCTGATAGATTGTCATCATTCATCAAACTTGTTGATGCGATTGGTTTACATGAAGTGTTGCATTTTTTGGCACGATATCTGCCCTTTTTTAGTAAGTTTTCTTCCATTTTGTAGCTCACTTTTTGTTTCCTCATCGCCCACTTTTGGTTCATATTGTTGTCGCCGATCCGAGCGCCAAACACGGGAACATACAGTTTGGCGATGCTCTTTGCGGAGGCGCGGACGGTCTACGACACAGGGCTAGACGGTCCGCGACCTGGCACAGAAGTGGCTTCTCATCTGCATGCTTCCAGACGGTCCATGCCTAGGGACGGACGATCCGCGATAGCGCAAAAGGTCTTATTCTCCGCGAAGAACCCTAGAACTCACCCCGAGAGAGTTTCTGTCGAGGGGGAGAGTTCCAAGGCGTTGCTCCTGGTCGGCACACTGCCCGGTGCTCCTCTAATCAGCGTAGAGTCGAAGAGAAGTCGTTGTGAAAGACTAAGCTAGGTCTAATTCTATGACTAAATTACTCCTACACATAGAAATTGGAAGAACGAAAAGGTAAAACTGATAAATAGATTTGATTTGATCGATTGTGGGGTGTTCAATCGGTCGTAGCCCTTCATCTAGATAAAGGGGGAGGTCTGGATCCGTTACAAGTCTTTTCCCGAGTTAATCCTATAGATTTAGCAAACATATCGCAAGAAACTCGGAACCCTAACTAATTCTGCGCACATGCGGACCGTTCGCGCCACCAACGCGGACCGTCTGCACGGTCAATTTCTATGCTCAACATATGCTCCCTGCCTTTTGGTGGAGGTTGACGAACCAAAAGCATATGAACTAAGCCTGATGCAAATCACCGGCTTTTTCAATTCAATATAGTGATCATTCAATAGAGCCCTAATGTATAAAGGCCGTTTCGGATTGCATCTTTCTTAGCCGTGACCATTTGATCAATGGATCAAAAGGAATAGAATGGGGGTGTACCCTAGCCTGAATAGACAAAGGGAGTATGCATGTACCATGGGTTCATCGTCATACGATTCCATATCTGAACAGGATAATGCATCGACGATGAATAGGTGGGTGGAAAGTATGCTGGCATTATTGGATGAATAGGCGATGCATGCTGCGTCACCTATCGGGCGTCTTATTCGGTCGTTTTGTTCAGGGTTTCTTTGCTAGCTGATTGTGTAGAACGACCTTCTTGCTAGCATACATGGAGAGCAATTGATCAAAAGTAGAACCGGCTTTAACTAGTCGACCATGTGCGTTACATGTGCATCCCCTTCTTTGCTTTGTGTTGATGCTGGTGCCCCTGCATCCCCTTATTTTCTTTGTTTGGAGGCTGGTGCCTCAGTACATGGTGGACTGCCTGGCTTGGTTGGCCGGACCGTCTGCATGAGCATCAGACCATCTGCGTGTAGGTGCTGGACCGTCCGCGATGCTCGAGGCAGGGACCTTTGTTGTACTGCTCGATTGAGCTTGCCCCCCGCGCCTCCGGACTTGTTAGTCTTTTTGTCCGAAGCTTTCCGAGCAATTCCTCCTTGTGATATATTCGACGTGCGAGGATCACCAATGATGATGTTTTTTCCTTTGCCTTTATCAGCCACTTCGAGCCGAACCAAGACCCTTTTGCTTGCTAGCTCTATTGTATTGATAGGAAATGGTTGTGTCCACTTGCATCTCCCGAAAACTCAACTGGCCCTCATTTATGGCTGATTGTATCCGTCTTAAAAAATGTTACAATCATTGGTGGCATGGGAAAAAGAATTATTCCATTTGCAGTAAGCACGTCTTTTCAGTTCATCAGGAGGAGGAATAGTATGCATTAATTTAATGTTACCATTTTTTAACAGTTCGTCAAATATTTTATCACATTTGGCAACATTAAAAGTAAATTTAACTTCTTCTTGTCAATTCTTTTGAATCGACCGTAAAGAAGAACATGAAGAAGGTTTAGCCTGTGCTGGCCAAACAAGTTTGGCGGTATATACATATGTGGATTCATCGTCCGAATTATCGCACCCTACTAGATGCATCTTATGGCTAGCCGATTTTGATGCTTCTTTACTTCAGCTTTTACAGGTCAAAGCCCGCTGGTGCAAGTGTACTATCGAAAAGAATTGGGTACCATCTAATTTCCCTTTTAAGTAAGGCCACAACCCATTGAAAGCCAGCCCTGTTAGTTGTTTTTTTCGTGACATGGATCTGAAAGCATGGGTTTCTACTGTCCCAGAACCTCCGGATATAGTCATTAACCGATTCTTCAGGCCCTTGTCGGACTGAAGCTAAATCAGCTAATTGTAACTCATGTTCTCCTAAGAAGAAGTGTTCATGAAATTTCTGTTCTAATTCCTCCCAAGAATTGATAGAGTTAGGTGGCAGGGTTGCATACCACGCAAATTCGGTACCAATCAGAGATAGCGAGAATAAATGAACACAACAGGCTTCCCTATCAGCCAATTCTCCTAGGTGTGCTAAGTACTGGCTTATGTGCTCATGTGTGCTCTTCCCGTCTTCACCCAAAAATTTGGAGAAGTCCGGTATCCTAACCCCTTGCGGATATGGCACGACGTCTAATCGGTGACTATAAGGTTTTCGATTCGACTGCCCTATGCCTGACACACTAACATCGAGTTTGTCTCTAAACAACCCGGCTACCTCGTCCCTAATTCTTTCCCCCACGATTAGCGGCCCTCCATTAAGTTTGTGGGTGGAAATCTCAGGTTGCCTGACATCATTCTGTCGGCTTTCCTCCCAGGGATGTTCGAGATGTGTGCTAGGTGTCCTATTAATGCCACCACCTCCTGCTCTATATCTCTCAGGCTCTCTGGTGGTCGAAGACTATTCAGCCCTGTGTTCATGAGGTGGCATGGCATGGTTATAATATGTCACCGGTGGGGCACCATAGTGTTGCTGCGATGAGTGTGGGAACTGTGTATATTGTGCAACTCTTGGTTCTACGTACGCATACCCGGACGGTCCGGCGTAAGGGACCGAACGGTCTGCGATCGGGCCGAATGGTCTAGGGTTGTACAAGGACGATCCGGTCATGTATGGTGCAACTTGGGCGGTCTGCGCGTGGACTCGTGTAGAGTCAGACGGTCTAGCGAAATACGCTGGTCGGTCCATGACATATCCGGACGGTCCGGCGTAAGGTACCCGATGGTCCACGACAGGGCCGAATTGTCCGAGGTTGTACGCGGATGATCTAGCCATGTATGGCATGACCTGAGTGATCCGTGTGCGGGCCTGTGTAGAAAACTCTCGGACGGTCCGATTGTGTCTAGATCCTGTCGCGTGCCTGGTGGCGACGGCTGTGATGATGACACGAACGTGTGCATCGGCATGCCATATGATGGTTGGGCCAAGGGTGACCCATTTATAGCCGATGTGTTTGGCGCGGGTGGCTCCGTATTAGAATCATGCGAGGGAAAACTAGGAGCAATTGATTTCTCGTATGAACGTATATACATTTTAATAGATTCATCTACATATTGCTTTAACGGATCTCCTCGTTGTTCCATGAAAGCCGTAAGAGATAGATCTGAAGCACTTACAACAGGAGCCTGAAGCGAAGGTAGGAGAGATTCCATATCGATCTCCCCTTGACGGATGATCTTCTAGTGACGATCCACCGTGAAGTGTGACATGTACTTTTGCACCGCCTCTTTGCGCCGTTCAGAGAGTTTATGCAGCAGTTCCGCCTCCTCCTTGTCACGTTGTTCGTTCCATTGCCGCATCACCTCCTTCTCATCGCGCATTACGAGGTCCTCAAAGGGTTGCTGGTCATCAACTGGGAGTGCCTCCATGGCTGGCTTGATGATGTTGGTGGTGGAGACCTTGGTGTGATCCTTGGAACCGGCCATATGTGGGCCAATTTTTAGTAGATCTAGACACCCTTTTTCCCAGAGGAGTCACCAAAAAGTGTGTTGGCGCCGATTTGGCGCCAAACACGGCAACAAACCGTTTGGCGCTGCTCTCTGCGGAGGCGCGGACAGTCCGCGACCTGGCGCAGGAGCGACTCCTCCTCTGCACGCTTCTGGACGGTCCGCGCCTTGGACCGGATGGTCCGCGATAGCGCAGAAGGTCTTCTCCGCGAAGAACCCTAGAACTCGCCCCTGGAGAGATTTTGTCGATGGGGGGAGTTCCAAGGCGTTGCTCCGGGTCGGCAGGCCGCCCGGTGCTCCTCTAATTGGCGTAGAGTCGAAGAGAGGTTGTTGTGAAAACTGAGCTAGATCTAATCCTAAGGCTAAATTACTCCTACTCATAGGAATTGGAAGATCGAAAAGGTAAAACTGATAAATAGATTTGATTTGATCGATTGTGGGGGTTCAATCGGTTGTAGCCTTTCATCTATATAAAGGGGAGGTCTGGACCCGTTACAAGTCCTTTCCCGAGTTAATCTCGCAGATTTAACTAACAAATCCCGCAATAAACTCAGAACCCTAACTGATTCTGCGCATTCGCGGACCGTCCGCGCCACCACTGCGGACCGTCCGCACGGTCAATTTCTGTCCTCAACACTTACTATTCTGGACATCATGGTCTTTGGTATAATTCATTTGTAAAAACCAAGTGAACATGCCTTCAGCACACATTATTGTATTATGATTTGTTCATATTACAAACCAAGTGAATACGCCTTTTGTGATTTGTTCATTTGTAAACATGAAGTTTGAACACTGCTTTTGTGCACTTTTCCTGATGGACCATGCATCAGATGTTCCTGCAAACGATCAACTAACATAGCAAACGATCATAAACTAAGTCCTGCTGAAGCATCCCCAAGAGCTGTTGTTGCTGTCTAGAAAAGAAAAAAGAGACATATCTTCCATGTGTACGTACTTTCTACTGTTTCTTGTCAGCCCTGTGTCTGATCCATCAACTTGTTCAGCCTGCACTGCACTGATAAAATCTTCTTGTGCCTTCGGTGGCAAGTCCTCTTCCCCTCTACCGACTGTTTTTTACTTGATCTCGACAAGGCCTGCTGCTGCAACTCCTCCGATGGGTGTTTGAAGTAGAAGAAGACAGATCACGAACTATGTCTACTTCACCGCCCTTCTCCATCGTCACCATGCATTGCGTTCCTTGCACTCGATCTTTTTTCAACCTACCGTAAACCTGATGATTGGATAGGCACAATTGTTGCATCCGTCCTTTTTGCCACATTTCCCTCCTCGCTCTGTTACTGAATTCTCTGCAGTAGGTTCTTGGATCTTTGCTCCTCTGAATTGGGTTCACTCTAGTCTAGAGAGCAGTTCGATCAAAATACGAGTTGAAAATTGTGACTGGTTCATGGAGTCATGTACGTCTTTAATCTGTGTTTGTTGTACGAGCTATTGAGTTAACTGTCGTCATCCTCCGCGGCATCGATCTGCTAGCGTTTTCTTTCCTACGTGGACGATCGTATACTTGGCAGGAGAACGATTGACTTCCGGGGGCCGGTCCGTGCTCAACCTGAGGGCCGAGCTGGCGCGCTGTCTCGAGGAAGCAAACTCCTCCGATATCACAATCTACGCGGACCGCCTACGAGCTACGACGGCCCGCGGATCCCTCTGGTCGTTGATCTGCCTTCAAACATCAACGCTATGGTTATCGGTGTCCTCAACACCGGGTCACTAGGTGAGGCTTCACTTCAGTTTTATTTTTTTCAGGGCTTGTTATCTGTTTCTCACTCTCTCTTTAATATAATGTGTACCATAGTTTGTAGGGTTGGTTGCTAATAATGGCAGTTTCTGCAGTTTGGAACCTACTGTGACTGTGTGAGAGAGATCATAGTATATGTGAATGGATGGAATGCCTAGCTCTACTGTGTGTATTGTAGCTAGCCTTGAATGGACATCGGTAGTTGCTGCATGCATGTTGGGCATGTGTTTTGATAGAAGTACTCCGAAACATTTGACAGAAACAATTTCAGGTTTTGTTGTGTTTACAGTTTCTTTCTCCTAGCTGGAATTTCAGTCATGTCAAGCACCATTCGGTCTTGTTATCACTGAATGCCTTACTGCGAACTGCAGCACCACTGATTTTACTTGTTGAGTTTGTGATCCAAATTCTGAAGAAGGCGGCCAAGTTGGCGAGTGAAGCGGAGGCCCGTCGCCGGGAGGCTTCGGCCGGAGATCTGACCAGCAAGATGCATGTCAAAATGAAGTTGTTCTCCCACAAGTTGCAGGAAGGAGGATCCGTTCTGACGCACATATCGGTGTTTAAGGAGATCGTGGCCGATCTGACGTCTATGGAGGTAAAGTTTGATTATGAAGACCTAGCTCTTCTTCTCCTGTGTTCCCTCCCTGCATCGTTTAGCAATTTTCGAGATACCATCCTATACAGTCGTGATACTCTAACCGTGGCTGAAGTGTATGAAGCTTTGACTGCGAAAGAAAAGATGAGACAGATGGTTAACTCGGAAGATGCTGCTGGCTCGAGTGGAGAAGCTTTGTATGTCCGTGGCCGCACTGATCAGAAAAAGTCCAACTCAGGTGGCAAAGGAAAGGGGAAGAACCAGAGGGGTCGCTCCAAGTCAAGGGGGCCATCCGATGAATTATTTTGCAAATACTGCAAGAAGACGAACCATGTAATTGAGAACTGTTACAAACTGCAGAACAAGGAGAAGAGGAACAAGGAGAAGGGTAAGACTGGAGGTACTGTCTCTGTTGCATCCGAAAATAATTCTGATAATGGTGATGTTCTTATTGCCTTTGCTGGTTGTGCTGCTGATGATGCCCAATGGATCCTCGATTCTGCTTGCTCGTATCATGTTTGCACTAAAAAATCTCTGTTTAGTACCTATGAAGCTGTGCAGAACGGAGGTACTCTTCGGATGGGTGATAATTCCCCTTGCACTGTTGTTGGCATGGACACCGTGCAGATCAAGATGTTCGATGGGATTGTACGCACATTGACTGAAGTACGGCATGTTCCATCCATGTCCAGGAACCTTATCTCTCTGAGTACTCTGGACACAAAGGGCTACAAGTATACCGCCGGTGAAGGTGTCATAAAGGTAACAAAAGGCTCTCTTGTGGTTATTAAAGGTGATTTGAAAGCTGAAAACTTATATGTGCTTCGAGGTAGTTCTGGCTCTGCTAATGCTGTTGTTGCATCTGATTCTGAGACTACTAAAATTTGGCATATGCGCCTTGGCCATATGAGTGCACCTGGTTTGGCAGAATTGAGCAAGAGAGGCCTTCTTGATGGTTGCCATGCTGATACTCTTGATTTCTGTGAGCACTGTGTTTTCGGTAAGCATAAAAGGGTAAAATTCAGTTCTGTTGTTCATAATACCGAAAATATTCTTGATTATGTTCATGCTGATTTATGGGGGCCGTCACGTATACCTTCACATGGTGGTGCTCGTTACATGTTGACTATCATTGATGATAATTCACACAGAGTTTGGCCTTATTTTCTTAAGCAAAAATCAGATGCCTTTGAGTCTTTCAAGGTTTGGAAGACTATGGTTGAGAAGTAGACTGAGAGGAAGCTGAAGGTTCTGAGAACTGACAATGGTATGGAGTTTTGTTCTGGTGATTTTAACTCTTTCTGCAGGAAGGAGGGCATTGTGAGGCACCACACTATACCATATACGCCTCAGCAGAACGGTGTGACAGAGCGTATGAATAGAACAATAATCTCCAAGGCTCGGTGTATGCTGTCCAACTCAGGTTTGAGCCGAAAGTTTTGGGCTGAGGTCGCTTCCACTGATTGTCATTTGATCAATTGTTCACCATCCACTGCTATCGATAAGAAAACTCCAATTGAGGTTTGGTCTGGTTCCCCCTATGATTATTCTCAGTTGAGAGTGTTTGGTTGTACTGCATATGCACATGTTGATAATGGTAAACTTGAGCCTAGAGCAATTAAGTGTGTTTTCTTGGGTTATGGATCTGGTGTTAAAGCATATAAATTATGGAATCCTGATACACAGAAGGCATTTTTAGTAGAAACGTTGTGTTCAATGAATCTGCTATGTTTCCTTCGGTTGTATCTACCAGTGCTACTAACCAGAATTCTGAGTCTATCAGTGTGCAGGTGGAGCACGGGGGGGATGTTGATGATCATGCTCCACCATCTGCTGAACCTGCTGAAAATTCTATTTCTGAAATTTCATCACCTGTTGTGGAGTCTCATCCCCAGTCTCTTGCTGAAGGCCGAACTAGGAGGCAGATAGTTTGGCCCCAAAGACTGATTCAAGAGTGCAATGCTGCTTTTGCTTTGGCTGTTGCTGAAGAAGTTGATAATGTTCAGGAACCATTGAATTATTCAGAAACTATATTGTGTACTGATAGTGAAAAGTGGATGGGTGCTATGCATGAAGAAATGGAGTCTCTTGATAAGAATGGCACTTGGGAACTAGCTCGGCTGCCTTCTGGTAAAAAGGCAATTAAGTGCAAATGGATCTTCAAAAGAAAAGAAGGTATGACTCCAAAAGAGCCTCCGCGCTTTAAAGCAAGGCTAGTTGCAAAAGGTTTTAGTCAGATTCCAGGAATTGATTACTCTGATGTCTATTCTCCTGTTGTCAAGCATAGTTCAATTCGTACCTTTCTTAGTCTTGTTGCTGTACATGACTATGAGCTTGAACAGTTAGATGTGAAAACTGTTTTCTTACATGGTGATTTGGAGGAGGACATTTATATGGACCAGCCAGAGGGGTTCATTGTTCCTGGAAAAGAAGACTATGTGTGCAGGTTGAAGAAGTCCTTATATGGTCTGAAACAATCTCCCAGACAATGGTATAAGAGGTTTGATTCATTTATGCTTTCTAAGGGCTTTCAGAGGTCTCAATATGATAGTTGTGTTTATATAAAATTTGTTAATGGATCACCTACATATTTGCTGCTATATGTTGATGATATGTTGATTGCTGCCAAAAGCATGAAGAAAATCACTGCTTTAAAGGCACAACTTAGTAGCGAATTTGATATGAAGGATCTGGGTGCTGCAAAGAAAATCCTTGGCATAGAGATAGTCAGGGATAGGAAGTCTGGACTGCTGTACTTGAGCCAGAAGAATTATATTGAGAAGGTCCTTCGTCGTTTCAACATGCAAAATACTAAACCTGTGAGTACTCCGTTGGCTCCTCATTTTAAACTGTCTGCTAAACAGTGTGCTGAAACTGATGCTGAGTTTGAATATATGTCAAAAGTTCCATACTCTAGTGCTGTTGGGTCACTCATGTATGCTATGGTTTGTTCTCGTCCTGATTTGTCTCATGCTATGAGCGTTGTTGCTAGATACATGTCTAATCCTGATAAAGAGCATTGGAAAGCTGTTCAGTGGATTTTCAGATATCTACGTGGTTCTTCTAGTGCTTGTTTATGTTTTGGTAAATCTGGAGATGGTCTGATTGGCTATGTTGATTCAGATTATGGTGGTGATTTAGACAGGAGGAGATCTCTTTCAGGTTATGTCTTTACTATTGGAGATTGTGCTATGAGTTGGAAAGCTCGTTTACAGGATACTGTTGCTTTGTCTACCACAGAAGCTGAGTATATGGCAATTGCAGAAGTTACTAAGGAAGCCTTATGGTTGAAAGGTATATATTCAGAGCTATGTGGAATTAAGTCTTGCATTACCATCTATTGTGATAGCCAGAGTGCCATTCATCTCACCAAAGATCAGATGATTACTGAGAAATCCAAACATATTAATATCCGTTATCACTTCATTCGTGATATCATTGAAAAAGGGTTGGTGAAGGTATGCAAGATCAGTACTGATAATAATCCAGCTGATATGATGACAAAGCATGTTTCTGTTGCTAAGTTTGAGCTATGCTCAAACTTAGTTGGTATTATAAATTAGCCCTTAGTGGCTGTTGGTGCCGGCAAGATAATGATGCATTTGTTTAAGGTGGAGGTTGCTATTATGATGCTACAAGGATTTTGTCTCAAGGTGGAGTTTGTTGAGTTTGTGATCCAAATTCTGAAGAAGGTGGTCAAGTTGGCGAGCGAAGCGGAGGCCCGTCGCCGGGAGGCTTGGGCCGGAGCGCAGCGAGGCCAACTGGCCTTCCCGCGGCCCAGGGACGCCTAGGGGGGTGCAGGGGGCGGAGCCCCCCGCGGTACGGATCGTTTTAGGGTTTCACCTCTATAAATATCTTTGTAAGCCGCAGGAGATATCTATCTTAATTGTAAATCTCCTGCGATCTGTAACCACCCGAAAATAGTGAGAAGTTGCCTGCCGGCGCTCGTGGTTTTTTTTCTCCTTCACTTTGGAGGGGTTTTCCACGTTAAATCCGTGTCTTCTCTGTGATTGATCCTATTTGTGTCGCATTCATTTATAACATTACTTGTTCCGCCCTTGGTGCGAAATCCAGCGGCTTTGGCATTGCGTCATCTAGACGTTGACGCTCCGTAGATGGGTACCAGGATACGGGAGCAAAGACTTCTGACAACGGCACCAGACGAACATCTGCGTTGAAATCAACAGTACTGCTACTTCAGATACAACGAGATGACAAGTGCCAGAAAAAACTCTGGAGCTCCTGTTTTTGGTACTAGGATGCCTGGTGCGATTTTGCTGACAGGAAACATTTTGACTTGGGGTTTCTGTCTGAAAACCTGGAATTATGGAAACTATGCCTGAATGATTTTGCGCATTGGCATTGGTCTAGGTGTAGTTACCACCTTAATCTCTGTTTACTCCGCACCTTGCTCCTCATACAATGTATGGTACAGTCAATAAGCCAATGTGCTCGAACAATTTAGGGCCTTGTGAGCTGCGCGTTGTCAAAAAAGCAGATGTGAGTTAACGCTTTGGGATGGAAATTGAAAATCGTTTGACTGAACAGTTGCGGTTTCTGAAAAACTATTCTCAAGAGCCTCTCTCACTTGGGAGTAGACCCCATATTTCCAGGGCCAGCCCTAGACCCACAGACGCGACCGCCGAGGACCCGAGAAGAAGAGAGGTTCAACGTCTAATAGAATAATAGGACTGTTGTTAAGCTGTCGTTTTGTCGAATTGTGTACAGAAGCGAAAGAGACATCACATATCAGGATAGAGCGTCGGTTGAAGGCCTCTGGCACCGCTGCACTGCAAGATTTTTGCGGAAAAATTACTCATGAGAACTCATCTGATGTTGAGATTAATTATTTTTATTCAGAATTAAAGGTGTTGCAAGGGGGTTTGTTAGATTATTCGATGTCAGCGCCTGAGATTCTGAAGTTTATTATGGATGTAAATTGCTATCCTAATGTTTCAGTTGCCTATCGAACTCTCTTAACTATACATGTGACTATAGCTTCGGCTGAAAGAAGTTTCTCGAAATTCAAGTTGTTGAAGAACTATATGAGATCAACAATGTCACAAGGAAGGTTAAATGGCTTTGATATGTGCTTTATCAAGAAGGATGTCTTGGACACTATTGATCTCAATATTGTCCTTGATTTTGCATCAAAGATATGCACAAAGAAGTATCTTTTTATGAGATGCAATGGATGTGATGGAGTTCTATTTTTCATTAAGCTAATCATATTAGCTTCAAGGTACAAATAATTCGTTATTTTGGATGACTTTATTCCTCAATAATTATCAAACATGTTAAATTGAATATATCAACGTTATTGTTTTTGTTTTGCAAGTAAAATTAGTTTATATATATTATAATTTTTTTGTATGGTCTAGAGGGCATATCACGTGAGTTCGTCGGGGGCCCTCAAAATCATAGGATCAGGGCTGCATATTTCATCAACAACTTTCCCTACCTAACTCTTTCCCTCTCTCACCGATGAACAAACCCCATTTGATAGCCTCTTCCTTCTTCCTCCTGGCGGAGCTCGAGAGGGGGGGGCGACGTTCACATGCAAGGGAGCAAGTGCCCAAGGTAGAGGTGGCCACATGGATGGGCATGGAGAGGGATGGCCTACTACAAGAGAATCCAAGTTAAAATGTTGAGTGGAGGCACACATACAAGGATGAGTAGCATACTCTGGGCAGGAGTGCCACTATCGACAAGAAACCCTACACATGAGCTTCTCTCAGCGTTCTCATTGTTGGGACCAACTGACATGTGGTCAGGTGGGCCCGTTCACTCGGGAGGGAAGGATCTCAGGTGCACGACAAAATAGTAGGTAGGGACTGTAGCGTCTTGTTATGTGTGTCACGTCTACGTCTATGTATAGTGCGGGGGTATTTATAGGTAACCCGGCATGTAGGTGGGTCCACTAAGTACTGTTATAGCCCCAGTTACCTGCTACAACTCATAAATATTCCCTACGAGGTGATTACAGTGATGTGAAGTACAGTCTGATTAGACATACTACAGAACCTACCCTGAGGAAGGCTTACAAATGGTCCTAAATGGCGACAGAGCGTAGCCTGGGCCCCACCGTTGAGCGATGTGGCCTTCGCCCGCGCGCGACGCCCTTCACTCTACAAAGCTAAGCCTTCGACCTTGCGAGGACTGTTGTCGTGCAGAAATGTTCGAGCCGATGGGGGCGCCTTTGCGAGGCTGCAACGAGCTCCTTTTAAGCAGTGCAGCCCTTCACTCCGATGCCTCCGACAGCTCCGGTCAGAGATCTCGATACTGGTACAGGTCGGAGTACCCTTGCCTTCCTGTACCTATGACAAGACACGTTGTATTGATGTTAAAGAAGTCTGACCGAGGGGGCGCTCGGCCTTCACTCCAACACTAGCCCCCCCAAGGGCCAATTCAACTTGGTGAGCTGGTCTCAAAGTTTTTCTGTGAGATGGTCGAATGCTGCCCTCGTTAGGTTAAAGTGGTCCTGGGGGGTTAAAATATGACCGTTGGTAAGTGACATTTTACTATGGTACTGTTGGTTTCTCGAGGCATTTTCTTGGTCCTATAAAGACCGGTCCTGGTCACGGTCGGAAAACTTTTATGCGCTGGTGCAAAGAACCCATGGCTTCTTCGTCTGAAATCGCAACGCGCACTCCTCTTCTTGCTGCCGGTGAAGTAGCCCGCGTGAAGCAGACCGGCCACCGCCGCAGACGGTATGTAATGTCGTCTTCTTCCTCATCGCTGTCTATCTCGACCATGTCGTAGAGTGCGTCGTCGTTGGAGAAGACGATTAGCGATTCAGCAGTGGTAGTGGAGCTATTGCCGGGGCACACGGTGGAGTTTGGGACGTCAAGGATTTACTCGGGCCACGTGCATGAGATGCAGCGCTTGGGGTATTTTGGGTACGGTGTGGGCCACACTCTAGGAGCTGAGGAGGTCCCATAGCTAGAGGAGGAGCTAGTTGTTTTTGAGGCGTTCTTCATTGCTGGCCTTCGCTTGTGAAAGGGAAACAGGGCTAACCGTTTCCCACAATTAATTTTGGTGGTTGAATGCCCAACACAAATATATGGACTAACTAGTTTGCTCTAGAATAAATGTTCTATAGGTGCACAAAGGTTCAACACAAACCAATAAATATTCAAGTTAGGGATCCAAATTCAAAGGAGCAAAGAAACCAAGTGTGATGTGGTCTGGCGCACCGAACAGTGTCTGGTGCACCAGGTCCATACAGGGCCGAACCAGCCACTCTCTGGTTTTAGAAGGCGCACTCCGCTATAATTTACCGGACTATCCGGTGTGCCACCGGACTGTCCGATGCACCAGCGGAGCAACAGCTAACTCGTGCAACGGTCGACTCTGCAAAGGCTACAGTGTCTAACAGTGCGCGGCAGAAGTCAGAGCAAAAGATAGAGGCGCACCGCAGTGAACAGGACCTGTCTGGTGTGGCACCGGACTGTTCGGTGCCGCAAGAGGACAAAGCCTCCAACGGTCAAATGCTCCAGAACCCTAATAGTTGGGTGACGTGGCGGTGCACCGGACAGTGTCCGGTGGCGCACCGGACTGTCTGGTGCGTCCATCGACAGCAGCCTTCCCCAACGACTTGTTGGTGGTTGAGGACTATAAATACCCCCCAACCACCACAACTCCAAGCATCCAAGTCTTACGAAGTTTTCATTCAATACAAGAGCTAGTGCATTCACTCCTAGACACAAATCAAAAGATCAAAGCCTCTCCAAGTCCCAAATTCACTCCAACCACCTAGTGACATGAGAGAGTGTTTGTTCGTGTTCTTTTGCGCTCTTGTGCTTGGATCGCTTTCTTCCTTCCTCATTCTTGTTCCCAAGTGAATTGTAATCAAAGCAAGAAACACCTAAGTTATGGTGGTCCTTGCGGGGTCTAAGTGACCCATTTGATAAAGAAGAAGCTCACTCGATCTAAGTGACCGTTTGAGGGAGGGAAAGGGTTGAAAGAGACCCGGTCTTTGTGACCACCTCAACGTGGATTAGGTTCATTGGAACCGAACCTCGGTAAAACAAATCACCGTGTTCATTCGCTTGATTTCCATTTGATTTGTTTTCCTCTCTCTTTTGGACTTGATTTAAGTTCTAACGCTAACCCCGGCTCGTAGCTTGTGTTTTAAGTTGTAAATTTCAGATTACGCCTATTCACCCCCCCTCTTGGCGACTTTCGATTGGTATCAGAGCCCAGTGCTTCATTAGAGTCTAACAACTCGAAGTGGTGTCGGGAGAACACGCCAAGAGGGAGATCGTGACCGGCGACAAGCCCGCAAGCTCGGGGAGAACTCTTTCGAGAGAGTCCGGCCACAAGCACAAGGAGGAATCCTCTTCCTCCAACAAGACGCATTGGAAGGGTGACAAGAAGAAGAAGATGAAGAAGGTGGTCTACTACGAGACCAACTCTTCGTCGCCCTCCACGTCATCAAGCTCCGACTCATCCGTTGCTTCTAAGTGCCATGAGCGCAAGAATTATAGTAAGATGCCCCTTCGCTATCCCCGTATTTCTAAGTGTGCTCCTCTACTTTCAGTTCCCTTAGGCAAGCCACCATATTTTGATGGTGAAGATTATTGTATGTGGAGTGATAAAATGAGGCATCACCTAACCTCACTCCACGCAAGCATTTGGGATATTGTTGATTTTGGAGCACAGGTACCTAAGGTGGGGGACGAGGGCTATGACTCAGACGAGGTCGCCCAAATTAGGCATTTTAACTCCCAAGCCACAATTATACTCCTCGCCTCCTTGTGTCGAGAGGAGTATAATAAGGTGCAAGGGTTAAAAAGTGCCAAAGAAATTTGGGATGTCCTTAAGACGGCGCACGAAGGGGATGAGGTGACCAAGATCACCAAGCGTGAAACGATCGAGGGGGAACTCAGTCGATTCGTCCTCAGCAAGGGAGAGGAGCCACAAGCGATGTACAACCGGCTCAAGACCTTGTTCAACCAAGTGCGCAACCTCAGGAGCACCAAGTGGGATGACCATCAAATGGTCAAGGTTATTCTTAGATCACTTGTTTTTCGTAATCCCACTCAAGTGCAACTTATCCGTGGAGACCCTAGATATAAACAGATGTCCCCCAAGGAAGTTATTGGCAAGTTTGTGAGCTTTGAACTTATGATCAAAGACTCCAAATATATTATCAACTTGGAGCAAGGCGCAACCTCTACACCCGAGGTGCAACCCGTCGCATTCAAAGCGACGGAAGAGAAGAAAGAGGAGTCTACATCAAGTAGGCTTCCAATCGACGCCTCCAAGCTTGATGTTGGAACTTGCTCTCCTGGGCAAGTTGATCTAACGAGAAAGTGGAAAGAGTATTTGCAAAGTTTGTCGAGGGATGGCAAAAGCTTCCTCCCTCCCTCCTGTGAGGGCACTGTACGGGGGTATTTATAGGCACTCGAGTGGCCACCTGTCCCTAGTCAAAAATGTTATGCCCTCGAGTACCTGGTTTATCCCCAGAATATTCCCACGAGGGGAGGTTACAGAAAGTCATTACGGTAAAGGCTATTACAGACGCGGCCCGTAACACGCTTGCTCTTGCGGAGCCCGTTACCACGGGCCGAATCCCGCATGGGCCTCTCGGGGCGGTGACGACGTGGGAGACCCGTAGACTTCGACAAAGCCTTTGTCTTGCAACAGCGAGGGCGAAGTGGACCGCGCCGGTCTCCGTCCAGTCGACGCCTTCGGCTTGTTCGGACGCGTTCTGTGGATGTAGCCTTCGTCGGAGTGATGAGGAGACGAAGGCATCGAGCGAAGGGTAGCGTATTCGCCTTCGCCCCAACATTTGCCCTCTGATGGACCAGTTCGACTAAGTCATCTGGTGCCGAAGACGCCACTAGATGGGGAAGACGCTGTCGTCGCTCAAAGTGGTCCCGCGGGGGGTTTTAAAATACAACCGTTGACGGACGTATTACTGTTGGACTGCGTGTTTCCCAAAGCGTTGTGTCCCGTCTATAAAAAGGCGAGCGCGGCTGGGATTGCTTTCTACCCTTGCTTGCACTGTAGAAAACCCTAGCTTTTGCAAACCGCTCGCCTGCCCTCCTTGCACTCCCGCTTCGAAAATCTGGCCCGTGTCAAGCAGACCGCACGCTGCCGCCACCGGTACGTAGCAATGTCTTCTTTGTAATACTCAAAAGTGTAATAAAGAGAATAGAGATAATCTCAATAGTTTGTGGCCTTTACTATTCATTACCTGTGATCAACCCTAGTTAAAAGTGGATAATTTGAACAAAGAACACATAAATAACATGTGCATCATGCTGGGTTTTAATTGTGTGTGTATTTAATAATAGTAATAATAATATTAATAGAAATACAGTAATATCTAATTCACAATTTAGAACTTGGAGAAATAGAATGGAAGATTGGAGAGTGGCTAATAATCATAACAGTAAATAAGTAATAATTATTTCAAAAATGACATAAGATTATTCATAAGATAATTTTACCTAATACTTAAAAGTATGAAGTCCAAACAATCAAATTCAAATTCATTTGAACACATGAATTTGGAAACTAGGAGATAAAACATAAAAGAAAAAGGAATAACCCAGCTAATGGGCCTGGTTCGCGCAATTCGGCCCATTAACCCAGCACAACCCACTTCTCCAGACAGCACGTGCCGACATCCGGGGCCCGCCCGTCGGTGACTCGCGTGTGTTCCTCTGGCAAGCGGACCCAGCGCGCCAGCCTCTCTATGCCGCGTCGCTCGCTGTGTCACTGGATGGTGGGCCCGAACGCTCGGTAGCTTCTTCCTGGAGATCTCGTGCACGCACGGTCGCCATGCTCGCTGCTAGCGCACACCTCGGAAGGCCGTTGCAGCGACCCCACCACCTTGCCTAGGGTATAAATCTAGGCGGCCGCGTGCCCTTATCCTAACCCTTTGACCCCGCCGCCATCTCCACCAGTTCTTGCGCACCGTGTGAGGAGAACGCGCCGCCGCGGGCATTAGAGGCCAATCCCACGATTCACAAGCCGTCTGTGGTTCCCTGTCCAATACCGGTGTGTCCAACCGACGGGGAGAGCTGTTCTTGCGATTGGTGGGCGCGGAAGATCCTCTGGTGCCCCGTAATTTCTCGTCGAAGACTTCGGCACCACCGTGAAGCCATCCACGCTGTGGCCTGGGCGCTCGGCCACTCCATTACCGGTTAGAACCCCCTCACTCATCTCGCCTTGTCATCATGTGCATTTAGGATAGCGGGTGCTAGAGAATAGCGCGCCGAGGTACGGGCGCGGCCCTCGCCGGTGTGTCACCACCGCGGTCCGGAGCGCGCCACCGATGGGAGGGGATGAGCTCGGACCGTTGATGTCCATACAGAAGGCTGTGATTAAATGAGAGCGTACCCCTTCGCCACATGTAGTTGTGACCGTCGATCTAGATCCAATGGATGCTATTAAATCTCACATAATTAAATCGCGGTCGTTGAACTCGAATCTGACGGTGTTGAGCGCGTACCGATTCGCGGATGCGTCGGTCTAATCTGGCGCGTCCAATCCTAATCGGACGACTGAGATCAAACCATACCCCTTCGTTCGGTCGATTTATCAAAAGTGCCCCTCTGTTATTTAGTATTCAACCCGCCATCCACCTGGAGCTGTGCGCTGTGTCTTGGAAAAGTACCCCGAGCCCCTTGTGTTCCGGTTAAATTGAGGCCCAGTCCAGAGCAGTTTTAAATTGACTAAATGAATTAGAAATGAATTTTAGTGCAAAAATAAATGCTAGAACTTGTAAAATTCATACTTAGTCCAAATTACTCCATTCCAATTTCTAAAATTTTGTAATATTATTCTCTATCACTTAGAGTCTCCGTTTTGGCATGAAAACAGTAAGAAAATTAATTTCTCACTTAATCCTACTTCAAGCACATAAAACCTTTGGAAATTCATATCTTGAAATCTATAACTCCAAAAATTATGATTCCTGTTCCTAGGATTTTATTTTAATGTGTAGATTATTATTATGTATTTTGTTTACATGTTTGGTGTGATGTTAATTTTCTTTATATAATGTGCTTATTTGTATTGTGGCGAGTAGAAGAGCCCGTGACCGAGGATCCTGGTGACCAGCAGATAGAAGTAGCTGAGCAGGAGCTCATTAAAGGCAAGTTATGCCCTTGACCACTTTTTACCCAATAATGTTCTTTAATATCACTTATTCATGCATAGGTTTAATTTTGATGGGACCCAATAGGCCATCCTAGTCTGTTTATCCATGTTACCTTGTTTACCCCTGAATCAGTTGGGTAGTTTTGCTATTGCTTTACATGGTTTTGGGTTAATATTTCATTATATCAATGTTCCAATTGTTTTGTTATTCTATTTATGTTCATGTAAAGATCATTAATGTTAATTGGAACATGGAGCTTAACTTGAGAAACACGTGCCACCACAAGGGTTTAATGGGACGCCCTTGGCTGACTAATTAGGAAAGCTAGTGGAAGACTACCTTACCCAAAAGGGGCAAGGGCAGTAGGGGAGTTGCATGCAGGGAGGTTCTCGGGTTGATTTTGCTGCGATGGCGGTCAGACGGGGGATTCTTGCAAGTGCTCTTCCCATAACTGTAGCGGGTTTTCGGAAGCTAGTGGAACTTTGTAAAGGCATCATAGTGTTGCCCTGCCTCGCTTCCTTGGTAGAGGTGTATGGGAGTCGCGATCCCTTGGCAGATGGGTAACATGACTTGTGGGTATAGGGTACAACCTCTGCAGAGTGTAAAACGGGTATACTAGTCGTGCTCACGGTCATGAGCAGCTCAGGACTCTCGCATGATTAATTTATGGAACTTAAATTCAATTTGTCATTTGCATTGCATGGGATTATTATTAATTTTGTTCTATTATTTTTATTAAGGTTTGGTATTTACTTACATTTAGTAACTGCTAATATAGATTTGACCAACTACTTAAAAGCAATGCTCAGCTTTAACCCCTGTTGTTGATTAGCCTTACACATCACATGAACTCCCACCTTTGGTGAGTTCATGCCACTGGTTCCCCATAACTTGTTGAGCTATGATCATGTGTGAGCTCACCCTTGCTGTCTCACCCCCCACAGGAGAAGAACAGGTGGTTCAGGAGGAGCCACAAAGCGAGGAGTTTGATTTGATCTAGGTGGCGTTTCCCCAGTTGACTTTTGCGCCAAGGATGATCCTTAGTTCGTTTTATATTTATCTTTGATTTTGTAATAATACTTCCGCTATGTAATAAATACTCTGATGTTATTGTGACATTTATCTCTATACACTCTGTTATCATATATGTTGTCCTCTTGGTGCATGTATGAGATGCACCCGACTTTGTTCCTTAAAGCCCGGGTGTGACTTCCTCGTGTGCTGCGAGTGCGACGTCGGCTGATCCATCGTCCGATGATACTTTGAGTGATTTGGCGGTGTTTGAGTTGCAATCGGGCCACACCGAGGAGTTTGGTACTTCGAGGATTTCCTCGGTTCGCGTGCAGGAGATGTAGCAGCTTGGATATTTTGGTGATGGTGTCGGGCATGTTCCGGGCGTAGAGGAGATCCTTGAGCCTGAGGGCGAATTGGTTGTGTTTGAGGCATTTTTCATAGCCGGCCTTTGTCTCCCGGCGCATCGATTCGTGGCGGAGGTTTTGCGGAGATTCGAAGTGCAGGTCCACCAGTTGACGCCTAACGACGTGGTTGCGCTGGTGAAGTATGTTTGGGCGGTTGCTTCGTACGGCGGGCAGCCGTCTGTTGAGGTCTTTGCCAAGAAATATTGCATGCACTGGCAAAAAAGAAAATAGGAAATAAGATTGCAAATTTGGATCGTGCACCTTTACGCCGAGGACTAGGAAGACTTCTGCAGAAGTTGTGTAGATAGTCCCTTGTGCCAGGAACAAGTGGGGCAACTGGTGGGACTTTTAGCTATATGTTTCTTGTGGGAAGTTGATAATCTGCCTGGGCTCCCTCCGGCCATTCTGTGCTCTCACTGCTATGTGGCGTTCCCTCGATTCGAGGTGGCGGAGGATGACAAGGACGAAGGGGCCCTTCGGTACGCTGCCCGCATGAGTAGCGGGCATGATTTAGTTGAGGAATTTATCGGTTATGGAGTGTGGCCCTTGGCACACGGCTGGGTACTTGGCGAGGTGTGCCCTCGTCGGATATCGACCCTGGGCGATTGGTTGGTGCGAAGTCCTTCCTTCGCTATGGATTTATGGGGTCGGAACCCAGCCGCGTTTGTGCGCGAAGTGGAGGCTGAGGCCGCAAAGATTGTAGGGCGATATGTGCAGAAGACTGAGACCCTGCAGAGTTGGGATATTCGCGGTTCAAATGTTCGGTTGAACCGTGTTTTTGAATTGAACCGCCTGCCATATGCCGGCTATCCAGGGGACGACGATGTCGTTGTTGATGACCGCCGGGGAAAAAGGGTGGTGGCAGCGGTTGACGAAGGCCCTTCGCAGGGAGCAGTGCCGGCTGCGACTGCTAACAAGAGGAAACTAGGTACAACAGCTGAGGGGTTGGGGGCTTCCGATCGTTTTGCTCTGGATTTATTGGGAACTTGCGTGGCTCCCGGGGAGAGGATGTCTTCGCCCGAGCTCCGAGAATCTTCTGCGCAAATGCTGAAGGTTACCGGGGGTCGCTGGCCTAGGAGTGTTCCGATCCCCCGGGCGGCCGGCGAGGACATGCGTACGTCTTGATTAGCTCGTGAGATGAAGATTTTTCCTTACGGATGGAATGTTGCTGCTGTTGTATCAGCAGTGATGGAAAAGGATCGCCAAGACGCTTCGCGGAAACGCCGAGTGTTCGCGAGGGTCGGGGACCCGCGCCGCGAGGTCAAGATGGCACGGAGGACCGCGAAGTCAGTAGCCCCCGGCACCAGCAAGCCTCCGCTGGGCGCGAAGTCCGCCGCCCCCAGCCCCAGCAAGCCGCTCCCTACCACGCCCGAACAGGAGCGAAGGCCTCCATCCCCGCCGTGTTTTGCTAAGATGGAGGTCGGCGGGGCCGAGGTCTCCATGGATATTTTCGTGAACGACTATCTTGTGGGCGGGTTCGAGATTTTCGACGCCCATACAGGGCGGGGACCTGTCGGTGAGTTTTTTTATTTAGGGATCTAGGTATTTGACGAGGCTATGGTGCAGGGTTGGAGGCTCGGCAACTAGCTGTTGTCCCGGCACCGGTGGCGGCTGGGTCGGTCGCCGTGGCGACTGGTGTGGGGGACAGATATCCCCTGGGTCCACCAGAAGGTTAAAAGGCCTTGCGAAAGGCCTTGGGCCCAATAGTTCGCAAGGACATCCCTTCGTGGGCCTGGGGAGGGACGTCTGGCGGGATAGATTGACACAAGATTGGATCAACACGAGCCCAGACGACCCGATGGATTTGAACAACAACCGCAACACTGATCCGACATTCCCGCGCAGTGCCCTCCTACAGCGGAACTGAATAGGGATAGGTCGGCGGAATTATAGGAAGATAAGCTCAGTCGGTTCACTATTACTTAGGAACACGCTGTTATCATATCCACATGTAACGCCCCACGGTCGAATATATAAGGCCTAGGGAGCAACCCTCAGGAGACATCTCACCCCTTTAGCCATTCACTCGACTCTCTGGTATCCCTCATACTAGAGAACCCTCTCGTAATCTACCACGCAAAAGATCCACCCCAGGACATAGGGTATTACGCATCTCAAAACGACCCGAACCTGTACAAGATTGTCTACTGTTTCTCGTGCATCTGACATGAACCATTGAGTTACAATCGGTGACACTGTCCTACTCCAAAAAGCACCTTGAGGGGCAACCTCGGGTGCATGGTCGGACCCAAAACACCGATAGCTGGCACGCCAGGTAGGGGGTGTGTCACTGATCCAAGCTAGCTCAATGGCCGTCACTTTCTAGCACAAGATCGTCCTCCGCCCTGGGTCCATGTTCTGCTTCGGAACCATCTTATTCGTGGCAGATGAAGAAGGAAATCTACACCGCATCGCGGATCGGCCGGAGAAAAAGTCTTCCTCAACAATCTCCGGGAAAGTCGGAGCCAAGCAGGGAAAAGCGCAACCTCCGGTGCTCTGAGCAAAGACCACTTTCAGCATACTAGGAGCTGAGGGTCCGTCTACCCGGAGAACTCCGCTGTCCACCTCTCCTACGGGAAAATGGACACGGATCACAAGGAGAAAGGAAGCAAACAAGGTGAAGGATTGTCAAACTACTCTTCTGGTGCCTTCGCCCTCAAAGGAGAACAGAAATAAGCTCATCACAATGATGGCTCCATTCTACCCCGACGTCCTCTTCATCGGGAGAGTGGAGTCGCCCCCCGTCTCTGACGACGAACCAACCACGCCCGGGGAGGAACCTCCTCAACGGGAATCCCACCGATGAAGGAACCGACGCCGAAATATTCAGCGACATCACGAGGCCGGAGAGCGGGACCCGGCGTAGCCCGTATCGCGAGACGAGGTCTCGGAGATGGGAGAATCTCCAGAAGAATGGGTCTTCAGGGAAAGAAGGAACTCCCGACGACATGACCGTCGACGAGCTCAAGAGCAAGCTGAACAGGAAGCAAGGCAGCGCCGGTAGAATCCTCTTCTCGGGTGGAACCTAAACCCCGACTTCGCCTGAGCCATGAACACGCCGAGTGAGGTCGGTGGGGTGTTGGCTCGGATAGCCGATGGTCTTCCCCGAACTCCGGACGCTGAGGGCTATCAGCAACTGCTCACTCGGGCGGCTAAGCATCTTCTACCTCTCGCCCACCCGCCAAGCGATCTGTGGCACGCCATCAATGGTCGCCGGGACGCGCGGAGCTCCATCAACGCCTCGCGCGAACGACGGCACGAGAACGAGATACGACGCCGAGAAGAGTATGATCGGGACCACGATGTCCCTGCACGGAGTCTGGCCACCAGAATTGAGTCGGCGACAGCTTCAACCGGCGGCACGACCTGGGGACGGTCGAGGCACCACGACGACAACTCCCCTCCATGGGACAGACATCATCATCACCGACAGGAGGACGCGGGTGGGGTGTCGGCACTCACTCCACATCTTAGGGCCATTCAATAGCCCCCTAACTTCAAGGTCTCCAACGTCGACAAGTACGAGCCTAAGCAGGATCCGGGAGGCTGGTTGGCCATCTACACCACCACCGCACGAGCCGCTGGGGCAACTGAAGATGTGATGACCGCATACCTGCCCATTGTCCTCGGGTAGGATGCTCTATAATGGCTGCGACACCTACCCCGACACTGCATCGATGATTGGAGCGACTTAAGTCGGCGCTTCACCACCAACTTCTAATCCCTCTCCAACAAGCCGGCGCAGCCATGGGACCTCAAATCCATCAAGCGCCGAGGGGATGAAACTCTCCGGTCATACCTCAAAAGGTTTCAGACCATGAGAAATCATATCGCTGAGGTGGCAGAAGCAGCGGTGATCGAAGACTTCTACCGGGGATCTAATGACTCGGCCTTCGTCCGGACCATATTGCAGAAGGCACCGACTACCTCCAAGCAGCTGTTCTGGGAGGCCGACCTCTACATCACCGCCGACGAACGAGCTCAGGACCTCATCGGAGGAACAAAACCTGCACCGGTGGCACCACGACGTGACATGAACCAGCAACCCGACAAACGTTAGGAGAAGAGGCCTCGTGAAGAAGTTCATGCCGCCGGACCGCCCACCTCTCGCGCCCGAGGAGGACCTCGCGGAGGCGAACGTACACTGGACGACATCCTTGACGCCTAGTGCCCGTACCACAAGGACATGCGCCACACTCTCCGGAACTGCAGGGACTTCAAGCACTCTGTTGGCAACGGCCGACCCTTTCAACCTCTACCTCCTCCCCCACCTCGAGGAGCACTCGGAGAACCTCAACAGCCCCAACAACAGGAAGCGGGAGGAGGCGGAGCATTCCCGCGCGTCGACGGGGAAGTCAACGTCATCTCCGGCGGACATGGGTTGCAGGAAAGCAAGAGGCAACAGAAGCTCAACGACCGTCAAATACTGGTGGCGACCACTGGTCCTCCCGCCCCGTACCGATGGTCCGAGCACCCGATTACCTTCACTCGGGCGGATCAATGGCTCAACTTCAATCACCCGGGCAAGTACCCGCTCCTCGTCGATCCAGTGATTCGAGAGAGCAGGGTGAAGAAGGTTTTGGTGGACGGGGGAAGCAGCATCAACGTCACATTCCCCCGGACGCTTCAAGGCTTGGGAGTCACCCTCGAAGAGCTCCACGAGTCAGACACTCCTTTCTTCGGCATCGTGCCGACTGAAGGAGAATATCCACTCGGACACATCTACATGCCGGTCACCTTTGGGACTCCGGAGAACTACATAACCGAGTACCTGAGGTTTGAGGTGGCGAATTTTGACTGCGGGTACAACGCCATCATCGACAAGCCTGGATTGGCGAAGTTCGTGGCCATTCCACATTACACGTACATGATATTGAAGATGCCAGGACCACAAGGAATCATGACTGTGCATGCCGACTTCCAAGGCGTCGTAGAGTGTTTCCGAGTGGCCATTCAGGCGGCCCTCACCACCAAGCCATCGACGACTTCTTTTGCGCAGGCGAACTCAAAGCCTGAGGAAGACCTCGCGGTGCCCGAGAATGAAGCTCAAGTCGTGACCTCTATGCGGCCGACTGAAGAAACCAAAAGGATCAATCTCGGGTTCGCTGATGAACACAAGACCGCCATCATCAGCTCCAGCCTGGATGACAAATAGGAAGGCGTGCTCGTCCAGTTCCTGCAAGATAACCGAGACGTATTCGCATGGCAGCCTGCGGATATGCCGAGAGTCCCGAGAGAACTGGCCGAGCACAAACTGAAGGTCTATCCCCAGGCGAGGCCGATCCGACAGAAATTACGACGTTTCACGCCCGACAAGAGAGAAGCCATCCGTGCAGAGCTAGCTCGCTTGGTCGCGACGGGATTCATTAGAGAAGTACTACATCCCGAGTGGTTGGCAAACCCTATTCTTGTACTAAAAAAGAATAAAGTGGATTGGCGCATGTGCGTCGACTATACAGATCTCAACAAACACTGTCCAAAGGATCCCTTCGGACTTCCTATAATAGACCAGGAGGTAGACTCGACCGCCGGATGTTCTGTGTTGTCTTTCTTGGATTGCTACTCCGGGTATTATCAGATAAGCCTGGCAAAAGAAGACGTGGAAAAAACAGTATTCATCACCCTGTTTGGAGCTTTCTGCTATACCTCCATGTTGTTTGGTCTCAAAAACGCTGGAGCGACTTACCAGAGAGCCATTCAGACATGCTCAGCTGACCACTGGGGCAAGCGTGTGGAAGCTTATGTGGATGACGTGGTGATCAAGACAGAAAACTCAGAAAATTTCATTGAGGATTTACAGCTGGTCTTCAACAGTCTGCAGCGATATCGATGGAAGCTCAATCCTGAAAAATGTGTCTTCGGAGTACCGGCTGGAAAACTGCTCAGATTTATTGTCAGCCACCAAGGAATTGAAGCTAACCCAGAAAAGATCAAGGCTATCATGAGGATGGAAGCACCGCGGTCACAGAAGAAAGTGCAAAGGCTTACTGGATGCATGGCTGCTCTAAGCAGGTTCATATCGAGGTTGGGAGAAAAGGGACTACCGTTCTACAAATTGCTCAAAAAGGTGGACAAATTCCAGTGGACCTCAGAGGCTCAGGAAGCTCTAGATGCACTGAAGAAATTCTTGACAACACCACCAGTGCTAAAGCCGCTGTGCCGAGGCACGCCGAGTCAACCAGCCGAAGATCTATTGTTATATATCTCTTGCACGACTCACGTGGTGAGCACCGCGTTGGTAGTCGAGCGAGCAGAAGAAGGACATGCCTATCCAGTACAACATCCAGTCTATTTTATCAGTGAAGTTATGGGACCCTCGAAGAAAAAATATCCTCAAGTTCAAAAACGACTGTATGCAGTACTTCTAACTGCGCGCAAGCTCTGTCACTACTTTGACGATCACAAAGTCATAGTAGTCACTGGATTTCCAATAGGGGATATTCTCCACAACAAAGAAGCCATTGGAAGGATAGCCAATTGGGCTTGCGAGCTGGGAGCCCATGACATTGAGTTTCGACCCCGCACTGCAATCAAGACTCAAGCGCTAGTTAACTTCGTATCAGAATGGACCGAGCAACAAGTGCCAGATAACCCAGAAACTGCAGAAGTATGGCGAATGTATTTCGATGGCTCGCTGAAACTGCAGGGGGCAGGTGCAGGGATCCTCTTTATTGCACCTGGAGGGGAACAACTCAAATATGCTCTTCAGTTACTATTCTCAGCATCCAACAATGCAGTAGAATATGAAGCTTTGATTCATGGGCTGAACATTGCCATATCGCCGGGCGTCAAGAGACTAATGGTATATGGAGATTCGCTAGTGGTCATAAGTCAGATAAACAAGGAGTGGGATTGCTCGAACGATTCCATGGGAAAATACTGCACAACTATCCGAAAGCTGGAAGACAAATTTGAAGGGTTAGAGTTCCATCATGTGGAGAGATATCGCAACGTGGCAGCAGACGCGTTCTCAAAGCTAGGATCCAGTCGGGCTCAGGTCCTGCCTGGAGTTTTCGTCCAAGAAATACTACGCCCAAGCGTTTCATCAGATCGGGCAGAAGAGTGCAATATTCTGAGCCAACCTGAGTCAAATTCTGATGACTGGAGGGAACCAATCATCAAGTACATCAAGAATGAGGAGGAACTAGATGACAGAAATGTAGTAGAGCGCATTGCAAGATAGTCGGCTCATTATACTCTCATCAGGGAAACACTATACAGAAGGGGCGCGACAGGAGTTTTAATGAAGTGCATTCTTTCGTCTACTAGGAAGCAACTGCTAGATAAAATCCACGCTGGGCAATGCGGGATACACGTAGCATCTAGGACTCTGGTTGGGAAGGTCTCCAGGTCTGGTTTCTACTGTCCAACGGCGAAGAGTGACGCCGCCGAGTTAGTCCAGAGATGTGAAGCCTGTCAATACTTGTCAAAACAGCAGCATCTACCAGCACAACAACTGCAAACCATACCTGTAACATGGCCATTCGCGTGCTGGGGACTGGATATGATTGGACCTTTCAAGAAAGCTCAAGGAGGATGCAGTCATATACTGGTTGCTATTGACAAATTCACTAAGTGGATAGTGTACAAGCCCATCGCTTCTCTAACTTCAGCTAAAGCAGTGGAATTCATACAAGACATAATATTCAGATTCGGAATACCAAACAGTATCGTAACTGACCTGGGATCCAATTTCACTAGCTCAGAGTTCTTCGATTTTTGTGAGCAAAAAAGAATTCAGATCAAGTATGCCTCGGTGGCGCACCCAAGAGCCAACGGGCAGGTAGAAAGAGCCAACTGAATGATATTGGAAGCACTCAGAAAGAAGGTCTTTGATAAGAATGAAAAGTTCGCAGGAAAATGGATCAGAGAGTTGCCATATGTTGCCTAGAGCCTGAGAACTCAACCTAGCCGAGCTTTGCATGGAAACACTCCTTTCTTTATGGTCTATGGCTTGGAGGCAGTGCTACCTGCTGATCTCAAGTTTGGGGCACCAAGATTATCCTTCAAAAATATAGCAGAAGCTGAGGCCACCAGACTAGAGGATGTTGATATACTAGAAGAGGAATGATTGAATACGGTGATTCAGTCAGACCGGTATCAGCAAACTCCAAGGCGCTATCATGATAAGGCCATGCAACATCGATCCTTTGCAGTGGGAGATCTCGTCCTCCACCGAATTCTAACGGGGGAAGGACGACACAAATTGTCGCCACTGTGGGACGGGCCATTCATAGTAGCAGAAGTCACTCGGCCTGGATCATATCGTCTTACTCAAATGGATGGCACAGAAATAGGGAACTCATGGAATATAGAGCATCTCAGGAAGTTTTACCCCTAACTAGATTTCAAAAGCTATTGGGACGACATTGTATTCTGTAAATTGGGAAATACATCATCAATAAAAAGACTTCATTCTCAAAGGCACTCGAGCTGTTTGTTGTCAATCTGCATGCTTACTCGACTCAGGGTGACCACTATACCCTACCAACGGAGCAATCGACTTAAGTCGGCAATGACTTAAGACGATGTAACATGCTCGAGCTTACTTAACTCAGGGTGACCACTATACCCTACTAACGGAGCAATCGACTTAAGTCGGCAATGACTTAAGGCGGTGTGACATGCTCGCGCTTACCTAACTCAGGGTAACCACTATACCCTACTAACGGAGCAATCAACTTAAGTCGGCAATGACTTAAGGCGGTGCGACATGCTCATGCTTACTTAACTCAGGGTGACCACTATACCCTACTAACGGAGCAATCGACTTAAGTCGGCGATGATTTAAGGCGGTGCGACATGCTCACACTTATTTAACTCAGGGCGACCACTATACCCTACTAACAGAACAGTTGGTTTAAGTCGGTAATGACTTAAATCGGCACAGCATGCTCACATCTGTTCGATCCAACATAAGCACGCTTACAATTACTCGTCTTAGGGCAACCTCTATGCCTTGTGAAATAAAAAGAAGTTTAAAAACCATCACACCGCACTTACTTCCATAATCGTAGCAACTGTTGAATTCAAACAACAGGAAAATAATAATAGCATTCAGTACTGGAAACACTTTCTGACAGAATGTTCAAGCACACTAACTACATGCACAATGCACTCAGTGTTTCTACTTGGAACTGTTTTTCTCAGGAGCGACCGATGAAGAAGGGTGACTCAAAGAATCAGGAGCAGCATTGACATCTGCAACTATGTCATCAGGAACAGTCACACCGGGCCTCCTCATCAAGATCCGCCCCACGCGAATGGCTTTATCCATAGCCTTGTCGCGCTGAGCCTTTAGAGTAGCAGAAGTGATTATCTAAGTCCGCCATGGTGAAACGATGACTCCTTTCCAAGATAGTCAAGGAATTGCTGGTGTCGCGATATAGCTTGTCCAGGTTGTCATGAGAAGTAGCAAGACCACATTTTTCTTCCTATAGACAAGGATCAGCTTTCAAACATCAAGCAGGCAGTAAGAACGTAGCAGAGAAAGTCAAGCAAATTTACTTCGTTGGCCGCCCTTTCAGAGTCAAGTTGAGCACTGAGAGAGGAATTCAATTTGTTGGCATCATTTAGAGAAGCAGAAACCCGAGCCAAGTCCCTCTGACCTTGGGAGTACCTTTCCTCGAGGTCAGAGTACTGCCGAGTTAAATCCATCTGACCTTGAGAATATTTCTCCTCAAGATCAAAATACCACCGGGCCATATCTACCAAAACATGGTTGAACAAGGATATTCAGTCAAAAAACAGATTAATCAAGTAGCCAAGAAGGAAACAAAGGCACTAACCAGCATTCGTCATTTCTAACTCAGATATCCGCCGCTGAAGCAGTACTTGGTTCCAATGTGTTAGAGACAGAGCTCTTCTCGGGACAGAGGCACCTTGCGATCTCAGCTGACCAGCCATCTCGTCAACCAAAGCCTGACATTGAAAACGAATGAGTGCAAAGACAGTATTTCACCGGAAGCATACCCAGATCAGGAAAAGCCAAATTACCAGGAGATTGGAGACGAACGACGGAAGCCCCAAATCATGGGAAGCCAGTTGGCGACTTGATGAAGGATCATCAACCGAGGCAGTCTAAAGAGCATCATTGGAAACCAACTCGGCATCACTAGCAGGAATCAAAACTCTAGCATCAAGTGCGTCGGTCTCTAAGGCGACCTCTTGATTCGAAGCACGTGCTGCTGCCATGCAATCAGAATGTGGAGGTGAGGACCCGACGTGGACATCCATGGAAGTGTGAGAAGGGGAACCCGCTCGGACACCCTCGGGGGCTGGGTCATAGCTCGCGCTGCCCATCCAAGACAGGTCATCACCGGCAACACCCTCGGGGGCTGGGCAAATGCTGGCGCCATCCTTAGGGACCAGGTTCTCTACTGCAGCCACATCTAAGGCTGTAGGATTCTCAGCCACTTCCATGGGAATGGAGCAATCTAGATCAGCCTCTTGACTCTGAAGACCGCACGCTAAGGTCGATGAGGCATGAGACGCTGCTCGGGATAACTCTAACCCGACATCATGCAAATTAGTGCAAACGTCCATCATACCACCATCTGTCGGCTCGGACAGCAGATCTTCAGGGACCACATCTTCGAGAGCCTGATCAAAATTTGTTAGAGACAATTCCTGCAGACCAATGAGAGTAGACAAAGCCAGAGAAGGAATTTCACTACTCTCCCCATTGACTATATAACGCTGACTGTTTTTCCGAATCAAGGGGATTTCCTCCACCTCTTCCTCATCCTCGTCAATAATACGAACATCACACCCATTGGGATCTGCTCTGGCTGGATTGCACCCACTAGGCTCAGCATCATCAAGGTCACACCCATTGGGGTCAGCGTCAGCCGGGTCACACCCATTGGGATCAACTCCAGTAAAAAGCTCCACCGGTACTTCCTCAGCAGCAGGAGCAGAAGGGCCAGCGTCCTGATTCAAGCAGGACACTCGCTGAAGCCGTCTCTTTTTCTTCTTCTTCCCCTCAGCAGGAGAAGTTGGTTGATTGGCTTGGTGAGGACGCTTCGGGCGGGTGCTATCAGGTCTTTGGGAGGTCAAGGTCTTCTCAGGCTCTGGGATAGTTGCCACAGCTAGCGTTTCAGCAGGAACCGAGTCAGAGGAATCCTCAGCCAACATATCCAGCATGGCACTTATTTCTGCATCACTCGGGTTTACAGGAATCTCAAAATGAACCTGCCTCTCATCAATAGGGATATCACCAAGCGAAGCAACCAAAGCCTCAACATCTTCGGGAGAGGGTCGTACTCTAAGACCCAAACCACTGTCACTAACAGGAGGATTCGACACAAAACTGATGAAAATCTTGGAAGGTGGCAGATTCCAGGCAGAATATGCAATAGGAGCACCAAAATTCGACACCTTACCTCTAAGAATCATCTCAAGCCGGCTTACCAGATCCACAACAGGAATCCTTCTATTGGTAACCTGGGTTGAATCAACGATACCACGATAGAGATAAGCCGGGTATGCTCTGTCCTTCAGTGGCTGAATATTCTTGAAAACAAAATCCGTGACTACCACCTCAGCAGTCAGACCCTTTTCCTTCAACAAACCAACTTCGGCAAGCAGAACCCTAGCCTCGGCTATCTCCAAATCTGTGGGAGATTCAGTCCAACTTGAAGCACGAACGTCTGGCTGTCTCCCTGACTGAGGGGGAGTGAATTTCCATGATTCTCTACGATGAACCATTCCAGGCGCCATCCTTTGATGCTGTCCTTGAGTGGGATGTCGAGATACTCTGTCTTCCTCCCACGACGCATCTCCAAACTCGCACCACCCACGAGCTGATGCTGCCCCCAGCCATTCTAGGTCGACAGTGGTACAAGTACTTCCACAGTCTAAAATGCGGCATAATACCAAGGTAGGCTTCACATAGATGAACAAAAATAGAAACTTGCAGAATGGAATTGGGATTCAGATGAGTTAGATTCAGATGATAGAAATCAAGGAGACCGCGGAAAAAAGGAGAAATAGGAAGAGCAAGGCCGCGAATGAGAAAAGGAATGTAAATAACGGACCCGTGGGTGTCCTCCGTCGGGACAGTGACCCCACGACAGATCCGCCAAGAACAAAGCTCCTTCGGAGGAAGAACTCCGACGAAGACAATATGAAGAAGGTCGGGTTCAGAGACAATAGACATGTGATTACCTGCGAAAGGTAACTGGCTGTTGGGATCGATGGGAGGAATAATCGCAGCAGAGGAATTCTGGCTCTTCCGCTTGGACGCCATCTCAATCTCACTGACGAACTAAGCGGAAGCAAGATCGCAAGGAAGCAGAAAAGGTCTGGAAGTGGAAAAGCAGGGCTAGGGCTCAGAATGCAGAGGCATCCGACGGCGCGGTATAAATGGGGTTTTCCCGGGCCAGATGCCATGTCCAAAAAGCGTCCAGTCATCACTCAGCCGTTGTTTCCAAAACGCTGACGTGACCCAATATAACTCAGCTGTTATCTCTAAAAATGGTGAAGTGCCCAGCCATCACTCGACCGTTGTTTCCAAAACGCCGACATGGCCCAATATAACTCAGCCGTTATTTCTAAAACGGCTGACGTTACCAGTATTCACTCGGTCGTTATTTCTAAAACACCGACGTGACCTGTTATCACTCGACTGTTATTTCTAAAACGCCAACGTCACCGGCAGATCTAAAATGTGGCTCGACGAGTCCAAGTCGTTACTCAAACATTACTTTCAAGAACAACGGTTGCGTTAAGCAAAAACTCGATCGGTCGGCCAACTGGAAAAAGAACGATGGAAAAGCAAAGAAACATACACAGAACGAGACAAAAGGCTTCTTCATTATAAAAGGGAGGGAAGTGTTACCAAACTTAAAAAACCAACTCATTATGAGTCAGTCTTCTTCCCACTGTTCGATACATTACATTTCACTACACTATACTACTAACAACTACTACATTATTCTACTAATACTACTTCTACTGCTACTTATCTATACTAACAGTTAAACCAGTGGCGCCTAGCCACTGGCCTTGCTACTGGCCTTGCTGCCGTCGCCCTTGCCGTCGCCCTTGCCGCCACCCTCGCCGCCGTCGCACTCGCCGTCGCCTCCGTCATCGTCACCCTCGCCATCGCCGTCGCTGCCGCCATCCTCAGACGAGTCCGAGGAGTTCTCCTCGTCCGAGGAGACCTCCGACTCATCCGAGCCCTCGAGCCCGGCGCGCTCGACTGCCCGGATGTAGGTCCACACTTCTGCGGCAATCCCCTAGGAGTCGTCTGAATCGTCAGACGACACTGGGGGAGAGGCAGGGACCGGTGATCCCTCGGACTCGAAGGAGAACTCCTCCTCTGAGTACTCGGAGTCGCCGAAGTCCTCTGAGGGAGGAGTCGGCTCGCGCTTCCGCTTATCGCCGAAATGGTGAGTGGAAGAGAAGAGAGTAAGCAACAAGTGGCAGTAAGATGTGTGAAGATGACGGAGAAGCAAGCACACTATTTATAGAAGAAGAAGGCAACCGTTCACCTCCTACCACGGCCACCGAACAGTCGCAAAAATTCAATATGCAATTCAAACCATCTGGAAACACGTCAGGCGGCTGGCACCGTTTCATGTAACACGACACCCATTAAGACTCAAGTCAAACTGCTCGGACGATATGATTACACCCACGGTCGCATAAAGTTACTACACAGAAGCAGTTTGCTAAACGCTCAGCGCACCAAGTCGTTCCTTGCCCACACCCATTGGGGGGAGACGTCCAAGAATTTTCAATAGATTATCCCAAGCAGTCACATCCATACAGTATACGCAATGAATACGTCAAGACAGAAGGAAGATATCGACGGAGATCAAAGGAAAGCCAAAAATAGCCGATAAGGTACAAGTCAAATCAACAGAAGCATTGAAGCACAAAGCGAAATAAAGACTAGCCAAGGGCCATCTACCAGATGTCCAATCTGTCGGAGATCAAATAAAATTCAAACCTAGCAAGATATGGGTAGATTGCACGCTCGATCTCAAGGACAGGACTAGGGCTGGAAAAAAAAGCTCGAGCTCAACGAGCTGGCTCGGGTTCGCAGCAGCTCGGCTCGGCTCGGACCGGCTCGATGCTAAAAATGAGCCCGAGCCGAGCCTGTTTTTGTGGCTCGTGAAAAGTGCGAGCCAGCTCGGATCGGCTCGGTGCAGCTCACGAGCTGGCTCGTGGCTCGATCCAACAACAATTTATTGCATAAAATCTTAATTAGCATATAATATTAGTACCGAGTAGACAATTAATTTATGTTATTTGAGATTACTATAAAGAATAATCTATTTTCTATATTATATTAGTGATATATCTATTTTAGTAATTTAAAATATGTTATTTAAAATATTTTTAAGATTTTATATTATAATTTAGAGAATATATTTACGTTTATGGCTAGGCTCGTTGGCTCGGCGAGCCGGCTCGCGAGCCAGGAGTGAGCCGAGCCGAGCCGCTTTTCCGAGCTCGGCTAGTTGCATGAGCGACCCACAACGAGCCGAGCCGAGCTTGACTATATGATGACCTCTAAAACATAAGGTTGATGATATAATGCTGATTTCTAAAGCATTCGATGAAAAAGGAAAGGATGATTCCTAAAAACAGCACAAGATGAAGACCTTTGAGTGAATTATTTTCAGTAATTCACTCAAAGCTCGGGGGCTACACCCATTGGGTGCACCTCCGGTGCACCCAATGGATCATCAACTCCAAAAGACAGAATGCTGATTTCTAAAGCACCAGATGAGAATGAAACAATGCTGACTTCTAAAGCATGAGTTCTGAAAAAGCTTGAAATGAAGACCTTCAAGTGGATTATTTTCAGTAATCCACTCGAAGCTCGGGGGCTACACCCATTGGGTGCACCTACGGTGCACCCAATGAATCTTGAAATTCAAAAAGCAGAATGCTGACCTCCAAAGCATAAACCCGAAGCAGAGCACCGATTTCTGAGGAATAAAGTGAAGGCTGATGAATAATGGCAGGAGAAAACAACTGAAGATCGTTTTCACCGAGTCACTCAAAGTTCAGAAGCAACGACTCGACAGACCTGTTTTCAAGGCATTCCCTATAAAAAACAAAAACCGCAAGCTAGACCTAGAATCTTTGGGCCGTTTATTTCAAAATCAACCCAAAGATTAGGGGCTTGTGGGGGACAGATATCCCCCGGGTCCACCAGAAGGTTAAAAGGCCTTGCGAAAGGCCTTGGGCCCAATAGTTCGCAAGGACATCCCTTCGTGGGCCTGGGGAGGGACGTCTGGCGGGATAGATTGACACAAGATTGGATCAACACGAGCCCAGACAGCCCGATGGATTTGAACAACAACCGCAACAGTGATCCGACCTTCCCGCGCAGTGCCCTCCTACAGCGGAACTGAATAGGGATAGCTCGGCGGAATTATAGGAAGATAAGCTCAGTCGGTTCACTATTACTTAGGAACACGCTGTTATCATATCCACATGTAACGCCCCACGGTCGAATATATAAGGCCTAGGGAGCACCCCCTCAGGAGACATCTCACCCCTTTAGCCATTCACTCGACTCTCTGGTATCCCTCATACTAGAGAACCCTCTCATAATCTACCACGCAAAAGATCCACCCTAGGACGTAGGGTATTACGCATCTCAAAGCGGCCCGAACCTGTACAAGATTGTCTACTGTTTCTCGTGCATCTGGCACGAACCATTGAGCTACAGTCGGTGACACCGTCCTACTCCAAAAAGCACCTTGAGGGGCAACCCTGGGTGCACGGTCAGACCCAAAACACCGACAACTGGGGTGAAAGGGTCTTCGTAGGACCCATGGTCCAAGTTTTGCGCCAGCGGCGAGATCGCTTCGGTCGCCGCCGCTAAGGACGTGGCGGGCTCAGTTGCGCAACAGCTGAAGCATGTAAGTAGTCTTGGACTTCGGCAGTATGCTCTTCTTATATGACTTCGGATTTGACGTTTTTATGCCAGGCGGCCGCCTTCGCCGAACGGATTGCATCGGGGGCCCTGACCTCGGAGTTCGCTATCGAAAGGCGACGGCTCGAGGGGAGGATTGAGCGATTCGGATGTAGGACACTGAGGCTGTGCGGGACAAATCGACCGCAGAGAACAAGAGCCGCAACCTAATGGAGAAGCTGTCGGCTACGGAGGCCCAAAAAGACGACCTTGGCCGCCGACTGGCGGTGGAAAAGGAGGATGCTGACAAGGCCTGCGCGGAGGCCCAGGCTGCGCGCGCCGATGCCAAGCTTGCGCGCGTCGAGGCTAACCTCGCTCACCAACGTGCTGCGGAGGCGGAGGCGAGCCACAGGAGCCTGCACGGCTATCTGGACAAAGCGAAGGCCTCTACCCACACAGAGATCGACCGAGCGTGTGCGTTGCTCGTGGACGCGTACCGGCAGCTTGGTGCGCGTACCGCCCCCTTTGATGCGTCCGGTATGGAGTTGGGCCTCTGCTTTCTCGGATGGTTGCAGGAGGAACTGGAGGTGCCTCCGTCGATCGTGACGGGTCTCATGTCCTTTGCCTCGCTGATCACCTATGAAGGGGCCGCGAATGCCTTGTCCCATGAAGGATGAAGGCACTTCGAAGTCTTTGACCGATCCGACGAAGAATTCGACCACAAAATTATCCAGGTAGAAGACGCGGTACTAAAGCGGTCTGCTAGGATGCTTTATGATAGGATGTGGGGCCCTCACGGTCGTGATACTGTTCGGGAAAGGTCTGACCAGGCGATGTAGCAGGTACGGATTTTTTTTAAAGAATATGTGCTTATATTTGGTGCTATTTCTGTAGATGGCGAATGATGAGGAGGTTGACGACTTGGGAGGCCTGGAGAGCACGATGCCTCTGGCGGAGGATGCAAGGGCGGGGATTGGGGAGCAGCCGGCGCCGCCAACTGTTGCTAGCGAGGACGATCCTGTGGCAGCCGCCGCGTTGCGTGAAGACACTTCGGTGGCAGTCGCGCCGGCTGCCGAAGACCCTGCAGCATCGGCCGGCCCTTCGCAGGTGGCGGGTTAGAGTTAGGGGCATTGGATGTAGGGCTTTATTTTTGTGATATTGAAAATCGGTTGCTACACAGGTTCCGACGTCTGGGCCTACACAAGCAACCCCTACTGATGGTACTAATTTTGTGGCAGTCGCGAACGCAGTGCCTGCTAATGATAGTTTGTCTGGTTCTGAATCTGGGTCTTTTTCATCTGATGGTGAGTTCGAGAGCACGTTTTCCTGGACTGAAGAGTCTTCAGATGAAGATTTGGATTATTTTGCCGCATTATATGTGGCCGCGGTGGAGTCTTCACTGTGGCTGGAGGTGGGTGAAGCGTTTGATCCCCCGGCTGGCGCGAGGATCGAACGTCGTCGACGAAAAGTGGTGGCGAAGCATAGCGTTGGCGAGATGTCACGAAGTGGTAGGCGTCGTCGGATGGGGCTGGAGCGAACCAGTCTTTGGGTAGATCGGGGTGGCCAACGAGATTTGTTGTCCTCGTCGTTTGGGACGAGTATTGGTGAGGGGGATCTGCGGAATCTGTTTGAGAGTGAGGAATTGAAAATGATGTTGTTTAATTATCGGGAGGCAGGCATTATCCCGAAGGCTGAGCCGATGTAGTGTGTGTGGTGCCCTCACTTGTCATGCGGTAGTAAGTGAAAACGCTACCCTCCCCGGCTCGCAATGAGGAGGGAGGGGAGAGTGCGATTGTATTTATTTGTGCGGTGGGGTTGGTGGCCCTTCGCTGTGTGTATGTAATCTGTGACTTGTATTATTTGTGTAATGTGGCCTGTTGCCCTTCGCTTACTAATGCGATGTTGTTGAATGAGATGGGGAATCTGTTTGTTGTCAGATCCATACAATAGGTGAAAAGGTGTGAACCCGGTTGCCCGACACTCTGTCGTGTTTAGGGCCCATACCACTTCAGGTAATTGGTTGGCCCATTTGCCGTTTTTGTCGTCAAGAAGCCTTTTCTTGATGGCACTAAAAATCTTGCCATTGGCGTGCTCAACAACACCATTGGATTGTGGGTGGTACACAGAGGCGAAGACAAACTTGGTGCCGATGGAAAAGCAGAAATCCCTGAAGTCTTGGCTGTCGAACTATTTGTCGTTGTCGACTGCGAGTTCAGACGGGACTCCGAAGCGGCAGACAATGTTTTGCCAGAAGAATTTTTGGGCGGTCTTCGATGTTATTGTGGATACTGCCCTAGCCTCAATCCACTTTGTGAAATATTCGACGGCGACGAATGTGAACTTGAGGTTTCCTTGAGCTGTAGGCAATGGTCCAACGATGTCCAGCCCCCAGCGTTGAAGTGGCCATGTATGGGCGATGAGTTTGGTGAATTGCGAGGGGCTGCCTGAGCGAGGGGAGAACTTTTGGCATGCTTCGCATGACCTTGTGACTCGATTGGCGGTGTAGATTATTGCGGGCCAATAAAATCCCTGATGAATCACCTTGGCAGCGAGGGCCCTGGATCATGAGTGGGAGCCGCAAGTTCCGCTGTGGACTTCGCAGAGGATTTTTATGCCTTCGGTTTCAGTTATGCACTTCAGCATGGGCTGGCTGATCCCCTTTTGTATAGCTGACCCTCGACCAATGCGAAGTCCCTGCTTCTGTGCTTTAGTCGTTTGGCCTCATTGCGATCACTTGGGTGGTAGTGGCATTGCAGGTACAGTGTTATTGGTGCCCGCCAGTCTTCGGCCATGATAAGGTTGACAATGCGGTGGCCTTCGGTGTCCTGAGTTATTTGTAGACCTTCAGGGTTACGGACAGCTGGCGTGCTAAAGACATGGTAGAACACGTCGGAGGGCAAGGCCTTGCCCTTGGCCGCTGCTTTGGCCAACGCGTCGGCCTCTTTGTTCTTGGCGCGGTCGACATGCTGCAGGGTGAAACCCTTGAATTGTCTCTTGAGGCTGCGGACAGCTGTGAGATACTGCATGAGTGCAGGGTCCTTTGCTGAGTACTCCTTCTCAACCTGGGCAGCGACTACTTTGGAGTCTGTCCTGATTATGCATGTGGTAACACCGAGTGCTCGTAATTTGCGAAGTTCCAGGATGACGGCTTCATACTCTGCTATATTGTTAGTGCATCTGTTGGACTCCAAGGCGAAACTGAGGCGTGCTGCGTATCTGTACTTGACGCTTGTGGGTGATACTATGATTGTCGCAGCGCATGCCCCCGCATGGCACCACGCGCTGTCGCAGTGGATGGTCCAAACTTTCTCTGGGGACTCTTCTTGTTGCCATGTTGGTCCCGTCCAGTCAACGATGAAGTCTGCTAGGACTTGTGATTTGATCGTTGTTCTTGGTTCGAAGGTGATGTGGTACCCGGAGAGTTTGGCTGCCCATTTGGCGATTCGGACGGATGCCTCCACGTTCCTGAACAATTATCCCAGACCCCTGTCTGTCAGTGTTTTGGGTCCAACCAAGCACCCGGGATTCCCCCTCAAGGTGCTTTTTGGAGTAGGACGGTGTCACCGACTGTAGCTCAATGGTTCGTGCTAGATGCACGAGAAACAATAGACAATCTTGTACAGGTTCGGGCCGCTTTGAGATGCGTAATACCCTACGTCCTAGGGTGGATCTTTTGTGTGGTTGATTACGAGAGGGTTCTCTAGTATGAGGGATACCAGAGAGTCGAGTGAATGGCTAAAGGGGTGAGATGTCTCCTGAGGGGGTGCTCCCTAGGCCTTATATATTGGACCGTGGGGCATTACATGTGGATATGATAACAACGTGTTCCTAAGTAATAGTGAACCGACTGAGCTTATCTTCCTATAATTCCGCCGACCTATCCCTATTCAGTTCCGCTGTAGGAGGGCACTGCACGGGAAGGTCGGATCACTGTTGCGGTTGTTGTTCAAATCCATCAGGCCATCTGGGCTCGTGTTGATCCATTCTTGTGTCAATCTATCCCGCCAGACATCCCTCCCCAAGCCCACGAAGGGATGTCCTTGCGAACTATTGGGCCCAAGGCCTTTCGCAAGGCCTTTTAACCTTCTGGTGGACCCAGGGGATATCTGTCCCCCACAAGCCCCCAATCTTTCGGTTGATTTTGAAATAAACGGCCCAAAGATTACAGGTCCAGCTTGCAGTTTTTGTTTTTGATAGGGAATGCCTTGAAAACAGGTCTGTCGAGTCGTTGCTTCTGAACTTTGAGTGACTCGGTGAAAACGACCTTCGGTTGTTTTCTCCTGCCTTTATTCATCAGCCTTCACTTTATTCCTCAGAAATCGGTGCTCTGCTTCGGGTTTATGCTTTGGAGGTCAGCATTCTGCTTTTTGAATTTCAGGATTCATTGGGTGCACCGTAGGTGCACCCAATGGGTGTAGCCCCCGAGCTTCGAGTGGATTACTGAAAATAATCCACTTGAAGGTCTTCATTTCAAGCTTTTTCAGAACTCATGCTTTAGAAGTCAGCATTGTTTCATTCTCATCTGATGCTTTAGAAATCAGCATTCTGTCTTTTGGAGTTGATGGTCCATTGGGTGCACCGGAGGTGCACCCAATGGGTGTAGCCCCCAAGCTTTGAGGGAATTACTGAAAATAATTCACTCAAAGGTCTTCATCTTGTGCTGTTTTAGGAATCATCCTTTCCTTTTTCATCGAATGCTTTAGAAATCAGCATTAAATCATCAACCTTATGCTTTAGAGGTCAGCATATAGTCCTGTCCTTGAGATCGAGCGTGCAATCTACCCATATCTTGCTAGGTTTGAATTTTATTTGATCTTCGACAGATTGGACATCTGGTAGATGGCCCTTGGCTAGTCTTTATTTCGCTTTATGCTTCAATGCTTCTGTTGATTTGACTTGTACCTTATCGGCTATTTTTGGCTTTCCTTTGATCTCCGTCGATATCTTCCTTCTGTCTTGACGTATTCATTGTGTATACTGTATGGATGTGACTGCTTGGGATAATCTATTGAAAATTCCTAGACGTCCCCCCCAATGGGTGTGGGCAAGGGACGGCTTGGTGCGCTGAGCGTTTAGCAAACTGCTTCTGAGTAGTAACTTGATGCGACCGCGGGTGTAATCATATCGTCCGAGCAGTTTGACTTGAGTCCCAATGGGTGTCGTGTTACGTGAAACGGCACCAGCCTCCTGACGTGTTTCCAGACGGTTTGAATTGCATATTGAATTTTTTGCAACTGTTCGGTGGCCGTGGTAGGAGGTGAGTGGTTGTCTTCTTCTTTTATAAATAGTGTGCTTGCTTCTCCGTCATCATCACACATCTTACTGCCACTTGTTGCTTACTCTCTTCTCTTCTCTTCCACTCCACCATGGGCAAGAGCAAGAAGGGCGGAAGTTCCTATCAGCATTCCGGCGATAAGCAGAAGCGTGAGCCGACTCATCCCTTAGAGGACTTCGGCGACTCCAAGTACTCGGAGGAGGACTTCTCCTCCGAGTCCGAGGGATCACCGGTCCCTGCCTCTCCCCCGGCGTCATCTGACGATTTAGACGACTCCCAGGGGATTGTCGCAGAAGTGTGGTATGACGGAACCTCCCAAGTAATTAGGCCCACCTACAGTTGTCCTTGTCTAACAGACATCAGACATCCTGTAGATGTTCCTAAGTCACTTGACAAGTTCGGTATCTTTCCTTACCTTACCAGGAACGTTTCACCCGTCTTGCAGACATTACAGAACATCGGAGATAAAGAAATGCGGAAGCAATTACATAAACTTACATTTATTTAGAAAGTAAGATTAAGTTACTTATTACAGACCAGAACTAAAAGTGAGTGCAGAGTAGTAATATTATACAAACCAGGGGAGGCACAAACTCCTCCCGATAAGTTTAAGCAAAAGATCCTATGTGGAGGACCAAGTCCTCCCGCGCTTCAGTCTTGTTTTTCCTCATTTGGTACCACCTTGGAGCAAAAGCAACAAAAATTTGTCGCTTCCTCACCTAAAAACAACAAAGGGATAAACCCTGAGTATGGAATTACTCAGCAAGTCTTACCCGACTAAGGAAAAGACTCTCAAGGGTATGCTGGATAAATAGGAGTCAAGGAGAGGCTTTAGCAAAAATCAACTTATACTTTTGCAGAAGTAGCTTACTAAAGTGAGTCCTTACTTTCAATCTTTTAACGCCATATTAAGTATTAATAGACTCTATTTGCATCTAGTCTAATTTCAACATCTCATCAATACAACATCATTTTTATCCATAGTGTTCACATCCTGACTTTAGTTTGCAGGGAAGTGACCAAGTCTTCATAACCGCGAAGGTACGGTGATCCGAATCGATTATACTCAGCTGAGGATCTCCAATCACACGACATATGTAGCACTTAACCCTTGCATATGTCAACCCGCCACCGGGGTTCTTAAGACCAGATCAGGTTCACGCAAACCGAGAGCACAGATACACCACCGTCCAGCCTCTTGCCACGGAGGGTACACGCTACTCTCGCCACCGCTCCACGCCCATTTCGTGTTATCTTATTCTGGCCTTAGTCTGCCCGAGGCAAGGCTTACCCATGATGAGGCATGTGACCAGTTAAAGGGTCCTCGGTCAGCACGCCTACATACGCATTAATCCTTAACCAACCTGGGTAGAACTTCACCTGTTCCTAACCCAAGTCTCAATTTAAGTATTTCCATCCTTAGGATTGTGTCTGTTCCTTAGGATGAAAGAGCATCACAGGGAACTTTGCGGTAAGATCCCACTATTGCTCCAAATGAAAATATTTTTGCAGGTAGAAGCCATCCTCTCCCGGGTTAGACTGAGGACAACCTCTATCCACAAGATCTAAGCAAGGCTAAGCATTTTTGTAAATCATAATTTTGATACTTCACAGAAGTATCTATAAAGGTATGGATATCAAGGAAAGCAATGCATCAAAGGGTTTCAAGTAACTCCTATGAACCTAATGCACATTTCACTAGACTTAAGTGTGCGAAAAGTATTTAAAAACACAAGGAAAGGGGTTGCATGCACCGGGGCTTGCCTTTGTTTATAGATGAGTTAGTCTCAGGCCCGCAGATGTTAAAGTAGAGACGAGACCCTGCCTGAGACTCCAAAGGTGGTGTTGTCTTCGCTTCAGGGACTTCCACTTCTTCTTCGCGTTCTAAATATAACCATATAGGTATATATAAGAATGAATGTCATGTAATGCAAACTCTTACAAGGAGAGGTGGAGAACAGAAACACTACAACTAAAGCACATGACAAGAATATACCTATTTCTTATTGCTCGATTAAAGTGACCAAATTGAAATCACTTGGGTAAACCAGGGAATTACCCCAACCAAGGTCTCAAGCAAAAGCTTAAAACTCCTTAAGTAACTTCATCCAAGGGTCAAGATCTCACTAGATCAACATGCCTCTGCCCCAAAAGCACTTAGTTCCATAATTAAGTAAGGATTTAATAACTATTTTTGGAATTTTTCTGTGATTTCTAACATAATTTATAAGCTCTTGATAAAAGAAAAGACAAGGCTGTCAACAGTGTTGGGCCCCAAATTGCTGGCGCGACCCAACAACCAGGCAAAGCTGGCCCAAACCTGGGAGCCTGCGCCCGCTTTGGCCATCTTGCACAAAGGACCTTGCGCTCTGGTTAAAATAATCCGAGCTCCCAGCCACTGTTGCTCTCTTTTAGAAGCACTCGGCCCCGACACTGCCCGCTCGGACTCCGGTGACCCAGTGCCAGCTCGGCCATGGTGGCGCAATACCGGCGACGGCGATGGTACCCACGTGAACCCCGAATCGCAGTGAACTCGGGTATGGGCTCAATCGATCCGTGAGAACTCCACAACCCATCTATCGACAGCGACGGCAGAGCACTGGATTTGACGAACTTAATTCCCCGATCACCGCACGGTAGTGTTCAAACAAACGGGCCAGGGAGCTTTAGAGACCACTCGAGTCTACGGTGCGCGCATGCAATCGCTCGGGAACTGGCGTGGTTAATATAGTTCACACCGAGGCTGTCCTCGGCGCCCGACTGCGACGGCACCGGGGATAAGGATGGAGCGCACTGTAGCAGATTTTTGTACTGGTGATATTTCAGTGATGCACCAATCTGAATACCCCTGCCAGCACTTCATCTTTATCTGATCCCAGGTTGGTCACGGCAAGGAGGGTAAATATCAAGGGTAGATATTTTAGCTTTTCTGAATCTTCAGCAGATAACTGATTCTCCCCCTTCAGTCAGCCCTTTCTCCATATTCTGATTAAGAACAGGGAAATCACCATTAACAGAACTTGCTCATTAGTCCAAGGTCTACCAAGTCTCTATAGATTTCATGGACCCAAACCTCCTAGAATAGAGGTTATGGAATTCAAAAGTTGACTGCAAAATCTAGTTACCATTTCTGTTTGCCTGATCCAAAGTTTCAGTTTTTTGCCCCATTGCCTTCTTCTTGACAGGGATAGTTTTAGGCGCCCTTATCTCCTAAATCTCCATAACACCAGGCCAAAGTTTCTTAATCAAACTCGCTCATGAATACAAGCTTTTCAGCTTTGCTTAAATCAACCTGGCACCAAGTCGCATAGGACAGTACCAGCAAGGCCTCAAAGTTGCTCAGACAGAAATTTAAAGTAGATCAGTCTGAACTATATCCTTCAGTCTTGCGCAGCTGACTTATCATCTTTGGACGCCTGAATCTTCCAACTTTGTATAGTGTTAAGCTATGGTCCTTTAATAAATATTGTTCATAGATACTACCTCTCCCACTTTGCTGTAGATACTTGGGCACAAAGCTACACGGAACAGCCTTTGCAAGCCCACAAAGTGGAGCAGACATATAGGTATTCAGAACAGAGTTATCTGATGAGGACCCATAAACCTGACAGTCCAATTTGAGTAACCTTTAATCAAATATTTGTGTAGAATCAAGTCCAACCCTCTTCATAAAACTTATTCTCTGTACTATGGACTCCAACTTTGCCACATAGTTCATAGTCCAAAACCACAAGGGTTGGTCACAATAGGGCTCTAAACTTTGCATCACTACTGATTTCAGGCTTTAAATTCTGAATAGACTAAGTCACTAGCCACCTGACAGTCCAACCTTTGAGCAGCTGCTACTTCACTTTTTATGTGGGATCATGTCCATTATCCTTCAATAAAGTTGTTCACCATTAGGTGGTCTTCAATTCCTATATATACTCTACAGTCTAAAACCTAATGGATTAGGCACAAATGGGCTCCAAAAACAGCAACTTTCACAAAAATTCAGTTTTCAGTAACTGAATACAATTCAGTTTCAGCCACAAACAGTCCACTTTGAACAAGTTTTTCTCCATTTTCTGTGTAGGATCAGGTCAAACTCACTTGAATAAACTTGTTCAACATCATATGGGCTTCAACTCCACTATAAACACCACAACACAAAACCTTATAGAATGGCCACAAATAGGCTTCAAAACTGCTATCAAAACACTGAAATTCAGTTTCAGTTACTGTTTCCAATCTGAAAATTCAGAAACACAGCAGCACCACTTAGAACCACTCTTTTTCCTGGGTTCCAACTGTTTTTAGGGGAAAGTTGCTTAATAAAGTTTATACTCCTATAGTTCCTCTACAAGTTTGATATAGTGACCATTAACCAAAACCTCTTGAATTCCAAACTACAATAGCCCAAAGTTTGCTCCAATTGCTGAAATTCAGAATCTGAATTTCATTAAGTCTGAAATCCACAATTTTTGACAGCTTTACTTTGGACCAGTTTTACTCAAAGTTCCATATAGTTTTAGAGCTATATGACTTAACCAAACTTATACTCCTCATGTAGCTCTATAACTTTGTTACAATGATCATCTTCAAACTGTTTATAGATCAAATGTTATGAAGGCCCAAAAATTGCTAGTTGATATTATTTTCAGCAAACTTCAAATCTGATTCAAAACTGAATTAAACTTTTTACTCCAACTTTTCCCCTAAAACTTGGAATTCTCCATACATGAAAGTTGTTCAACTTTCCAAAATCTACAACTTTGATATATGGACCACTAGCAAATTCTCTCTAGATTTAAAACTCCACTTTAGGGCTAGTTGAGGGTTTCAAATGTGACTCCTCAAGTGTTACTTCCACTAGACTAACACTCCAAAACAAATAATTCCAGGTTCTTAAAGCTTTCCTTTAATACTTAAGACTCCAAGTCATCATATTACTTGCTTAAGAGATGATCTTTCCTTATTTTGCTTAAACCCAGTCCTTAACTAAGTCCACTACTCAACACACAACATCACACTTTTTACAAAGTTTTAACCTAATAAATGCATTCTAGGTGTATCAAGCACATTAATGCAGATGCTTATGATGACATGTTAGAGTTTTAGTTTACGTAACACCAGGGTGTTACATGTGGACCTACATCCGGGCCGTCGAGCGCGCCCGGCTCAAGGGCTCGGATGAGTCGGAGGTCTCCTCGGACTCGTCCGAGGATGGCGGCGGCGACGGTGATGGTGAGGGTGACGACGACGGAGGCGACGGCGAGGGCGACGAGGGTGGCGGCAAGGACGACGGCAAGGGCGACGGCAGCAAGGGTAGCAGCAAGGGCAGCAACAAGGCCAGTGGCTAGGCGCCACTGGTTTAACTGTTAGTATAGATAAGTAGCAGTAGAAGTAGTATTAGTAGAATAATGTAGTAGTAGTTAGTAGTATAGTGTAGTGAAATGTAATGTATCGAACAGTGGGAAGAAGACCGACTCATAATGAGTTGGTTTTTAAGTTTGGTAACACTTCCCTCCCTTTTATAATGAAGAAGCCTTTTATCTCGTTCTGTGTAAGTTTCTTTGCTTTTCCATCGTTCTTTTTCCAGTTGGCCGACCGATCGAGTTTTTGCTTAACGCAACCGTTGTTCTTGAAAGTAATGTTTGAGTAACGACTTGGACTCGTCGAGCCACATTTTAGATCTGCCGGTGACGTTGGCGTTTTAGAAATAACAGCCGAGTGATAACAGGTCATGTCGGTGTTTTAGAAATAACGACCGAGTGAATACTGGTAACGTCAGCCGTTTTAGAAATAACGGCTGAGTTATATTGGGCCACGTCGGCATTTTGAAAACAACGACCGAGTGATGGCTGGGCACTTCACCATTTTTAGAGATAACAACTGAGTTATATTGGGTCACGTCGGCGTTTTGGAAACAACGGTCGAGTGATGACTGGACGCTTTTTAGACATGGCATCTGGCCCGGGAAAACCCCATTTGTACCGCGTCGTCGCATGCCTCTGCATTCTGAGCCCTAGCCTTGCTTTTCCACTTCCAGACCTTTTTTGCTTCCTTGCGATCTTGCTTTTGCTCATTTCGTCAGTGAGATTGAGATGGCGCCCAAGTGGAAGAGCCAGAATTCCTCTGCTGCAATTATTCCTCCCATCGATCCCAACAGCCAGTTGCCTTTGGCAGGTAATCACATGTCTGTTGTCTCTGAATCTGACCTTCTTCAGCTTTGTTCTTGGCGGATCTGCCGTGGGGTCACTGTCTTGACAGAGGACACCCACGAGTCCGTTATTTACATTCCTTTTCTCATCTGCGGCCTTGCTCTTCCTATTTCTCCTTTTTTCCGCGGTCTCCTTGATTTCTATCATCTGAATCTAACTCATCTGAATCCCAATTCCATTCTGCAAGTTTCTGTTTTTGTTCATCTATGTGAAGCCTACCTTGGTATTCTACCGCATTTTGGACTGTGGAAGTACTTGTACCACTGTCGACCTGGAATGGCCGGGGGGCAGCACCAGCTCGTGGGTAGTGCGAGTTTGGAGATGCGCCGTGGGAGGAAGACAGAGTATCTCAGCATCCCACTCAAAGACAGCATCAAAGGATGGCGCCTCGAATGGTTCATCATAGAGAATCATGGAAATTCCCTCCCCCCTCGGTCAGGGAGACAGCCAGACGTTCGTGCTTCGAGTTGGACTGAATCTCCCATAGATTTGGACATAGTCGAGGCTAGGGTTCTGCTTGGCGAAGTTGGTTTGTTGAAGGAAAAGGGTCTGACTGCTGAGGCGGTAGTCGTGGATTTTGTTTTCAAGAATATTCAGCCACTGAAGGATAGATCATACCTGACTTATCTGTATCGTGGTATCGCTGATTCAACCCTGGTTACCAACAGAAGGATTCCTGCTGTGGATCTGGTAATCCGGCTTGAGATGATTCTTAGAGGTAAGGTGTCGAATTTCGGTGCTCCTGTTGCATATTCTGCCTGAAATCTGCCACCTTCCAAGATTTTCATCAGTTTTGTGTCGAATCCTCCTGTTAGTGATAGTGGTTTGGGTCTTAGAGTACGACCCTCTCCCGAAGATGTTGAGGCTTTGGTTGCTTCGCTTGGTGATATCCCCAATGATGAGAGGCAGGTTCATTTTGAGATGCATGTAAACCCGAGTGATGCAGAAATAAGTGCCATGCTAGATATGTTGGCTGAGGATTCCTCTGACTCGGTTCCTGCTGAAACGCTAGCTGTGGCAACTATCCCAGAGCCTGAGAAGACCTTGACCTCCCAAAGACCTGACAGCACTTGCCCGAAACGTCCTCGCCAAGCCAATCAACCAACTTCTCCTGCTGAGGGGAAGAAGAAGAAAAAGAGATGGCTTCGGCGAGTGTCCTGCTTGAATCAGGACGCCGACCCTTCTGCTCCTGCTGCTGAGGAAGTGCCGGTGGAGCTTTTTACTGGAGTTGATCCCAATGGGTGTGACCCGGCTGACGCTGACCCCAATGGGTGCAATCCAGCCAGAGCAGATTCCAATGGGTGTGCTGTTCGTATTATTGACGAGGATGAGGAAGAGGAGGAGGAAATCCCCTTGATTCGAAAAAACAGTCGGCGTTATATAGTCATTGGGGAGAGTAGTGAAATTCCTTCTCCAGCTTTGTGTGCTCTCGTTGGTCTACAGGAATTGTCTCTAACAAATTTTGATCAGGCTCTCGAGGATGTGGTCCCTGAAGATCTGTTGTCCGAGCCGACAGATGGTGGTATGATGGATGTTTGAACTGATTTGCATGATGTCGGGTTAGAGTTATCCCGAGCAGCGTCTCGTGCCTCATCGACCTTAGAGCACGGTCTTCAGAGTCAAGAGGCTGATCCAGATTGCTCCGCTCCCATGGAAGTGGCTGAGAATCCTACAGCCTTAGATGTGGCTGCAGCAGACAACCTGGTCCCTAAGGATGGCGCCAACGTTTGCCCAGCCCCCGAGGGTGTTGCCGGTGATGACCCGGCTCGGGTGGGCAGCGCGAGCTATGACCTAGCCCCCGGGGGTGTCCGAGTAGGTTCCCCTTCTCACACTTCCATGGATGTCCACATCGGGTCCTCACCTCCACATTCTGATTGCATGGCAACAGCACGTGCTTCGAATCAAGAGGTCGTCTTAGAGGCTGGCGCACTTGATGCTAGAGCTTTGATTCCTGCTGGTGATGCCGAGTTGGTTTCCAATGATGCTCTTCAGACTGCCTCGGTTGATGATCCTTTGTCAAGTCGCCAACTGGCTTCCCATGATTTGGGGCTTCCCTCGTTCGTCTCCAATCTCCTGGTAATTTGGCTTTTCCTGATCTGGCTATGCTTCCGGTGAAATACTATCTTTGCACTCATTCGTTTTCAATGTCAGGCTTTGGTTGATGAGATGGCTGGTCAGCTGGGATTGCAAGATGCCTCTGTCCCGGAAAGAGCTCTGTCTCTAACACATTGGAACCCAGTACTGCTTCAGCGGTGGATATCTGAGTTAGAAATGATGAATGCTGGTTAGTGCCTTTGTTTCCTTCTTGGCTACTTGATTAATCTGCTTTTTGACTGAATATCCTTGTTCAACCATGTTTTGGTAGATATGACCCGGCGGTATTCTGATCTTGAGGAGAAATATTCTCAAGGTCACATGGATTTAACTCGGCAGTACTCTGACCTCGAGGAAAGGTACTCCCAAGGTCAGAGGGACTTGGCTCGGGTTTCTGCTTCTCTGAATGATGCCAACAAATTGAATTCCTCTCTCAGTGCTCAACTTGACTCTGAAAGGGCGGCCAACGAAGTAAATTTGCTTGACTTTCTCTGCTGCGTTCTTACTGCCTGCTTGATGTTTGAGAGCTGACCCTTGTCTGTAGGAAGAAAAACGTGCTCTTGCTGCTTCTCGTGACAACCTGGACAAGCTATATCGCGACGCCAGCAATTCCTTGACTATCTTGGAAAGGAGTCATCCTTTCACCATGGCGGACTTGGATAATCACCGTTACAAGCTACAAGAGTCCCTGGATGAAATGATCCGTCTTAGGCAATTGGTGTCGAGCAAAGATTCTGTCATCAGGGATCTGCGCGTCTCCAAAAGATCGGTCATCCAGGAGCTAGAAGCTGCTCGACTAGCGACCAAGGTTGCTGAAGACACTTCTGCTACTCTGAAGGCTCAGCGCGACAAGGCTATGGATAAAGCCATTCGCGCGGGGCGGATCTTGATGAGGAGGCCCGATGTGACTGTTCCTGACGACATAGTTGTAGATGTCAATGCTGCTCCTAATTCTTCGAGTCGCCCTTCTTCATCGGTCGCTCCTAAGAAAAACAGTTCCAAGTAGAAACACTGAGTGCATTTTGTATGTAGTTAGTGTGCTCAAACATTCTGTCAGAAAGTGTTTCCAGTACTGAATGCTATTATTATTTTCCTGTTGTTTGAATTCAACAGTTGCTATGATTATGGAAGTAAGTGCAGTGTGATGGTTTTTAAACTTCTTTTTATTTCGCAAGGCATAGAGGTTGCCCTAAGACGAGTAATTGTAAGTGTGCTTGTGTTGGATCGAACAGATGTGAGCATGCTACGCCGATTTAAGTCATTACCGAATTAAACCGACTGTTCTGTTAGTAGGGTATAGTGGTCGCCCTGAGTTAAGTAAGTGTGAGCATGTCGCATCGCCTTAAGTCATCACCGACTTAAGTCGATTTCTCCGTTAGTAGGGTATAGTGGTCACCCTGAGTTAAGTAAGCATGAGCATGTCGCACCGCCTTAAGTCATTGCCGACTTAAGTCGATTGCTTTGTTAGTAGGGTATAGTGGTTACCCTGAGTTAGGTAAGCGCGAGCATGTCACACCGCCTTAAGTCATTGCCGACTTAAGTCGATTGCTCTGTTAGTAGGGTATAGTGGTCACCCTGAGTTAAGTAAGCGCAAGCATGTTACACCGTCTTAAATCATTGCCGACTTAAGTCGATTGCTCAGTTGGTAGGGTATAGTGGTCACCCTGAGTTAAGTAAGAGCGAGCATGTTACACTGTCTTAAGTCATTGCCGACTTAAGTCGATTACTCCGTTGGTAGGGTATAGTGGTCACCCTGAGTCGAGTAAGCATGCAGATAGACAACAAACGACTCGAGTGCCTTTGAGAATGAAGTATTTTTATTGATGATGTATTTCCCAATTTATACAATACAATGCCGTCCCAATAGCTTTAGAAATCTAGCTAGGGGTAAAACTTCCTGAGATGCTCTATATTCCATGAGTTCCCTATTTCCGTGCCATCCATTTGAGTAAGACGATATGATCCAGGCCGAGTGACTTCTGCTACTATGAACGGCCCTTCCCACTGTGGCGACAATTTGTGCCGTCCTTCCCCCGTTAGAATTCGGCGGAGGACGAGATCTCCCACTGCAAAGGATCGAAGTCGCATGGCCTTATCATGATAGCGCCTTAGAGTTTGCTGATACCAGGCTGACTGAATCACCGTATTCAATCGTTTCTCTTCTAGTATATCAACATCCTCTAGTCTAGTGGCCTCAGCTTCTGCTATATTTTCGAAGGTTAATCTTGGTGCCCCAAACTTGAGATCAGCAGGTAGCACTGCCTCCGAGCCATAGACCATAAAGGAAGGAGTGTTTCCATGCAAAACTTGGCTAGGTTGAGTTCTCAGGCTCTAGACAACATATGGCAACTCTCAGATCCATTTTCCTGCGAACTTTTCATTCTTGTCGAAGACCTTCTTTCTGAGTGCTTCCAATATCATTCCGTTGGCTCTTTCTACCTGCCCGTTGGCTCTTGGGTGTGCCACCGAGGCATACTTGATCTGAATGCTTTTTTGCTCACATAAATCGAAGAACTCTGAGCTAGTGAAATTGGATCCCAGGTCAGTTATGATACTGTTTGGTATTCCGAATCTGAATATTATGTCTTGTATGAATTCCACTGCTTTAGCTGAAGTTAGAGAAGCGATGGGCTTGTACTCCATCCAATTAGTGAATTTGTCCATAGCAACCAGTATATGAGTGTATCCTCCTTGAGCTTTCTTGAAAGGTCCAATCATATCCAGTCCCCAGCACGCGAATGGCCATGTTACAGGTATGGTTTGCAGTTGTTGTGCTGGTAGATGCTGTTGTTTTGACAAGTATTGACAGGCTTCACATCTCTGGACTAACTCGGCGGCGTCACTCTTCGCCGTTGGCTAGTAGAAACCAGACCTGAAGACCTTCCCAACCAGAGTCCTGGATGCTGCGTGTATCCCACATTGCCCAGCGTGGAACTCATCTAGCAGTTGTTTCCCAGTAGACGAAAGAATGCACTTCATTAAAACTCCTATCGCACCCCTTCTGTATAGTGTTTCCCCGATGAGAGTATAATGAGCCGACTGTCTTGCAATGCGCTCTGCTGCATTTCTGTCATCTGGTTCCTCCTCATTCTTGATGTATCTGATGATTGGTTCCCTCCAGTCATCAGAATTTGACTCTGGTTGGCTCAGAATATTGCACTCTTCTGCCCGATCTGATGAAACGCTTGGGCGTAGTATTTCTTGGACGAAAACTCCAGGCGGGACTTGAGCCCGACTGGATCCTAGCTTTGACAACGCGTCTGCTGCCGCGTTGCGATTTCTCTCCACATGATGGAACTCTAGCCCTTCAAATTTGTCTTCCAGCTTTCGGACAATTGTGCAGTATTTGCCCATGGAATCGTTCGAGCAATCCCACTCCTTGTTTATCTGACTTATGACCACCAGCGAATCTCCATATACCATTAGTCTCTTGATACCCAACGATATGGCAATGTTCAACCCATGAATCAAAGCTTCATATTCTGCTGCATTGTTGGATGCTGAGAATAGTAACTGAAGAGCATATTTGAGTTGTTCCCCTCCAGGTGCAATGAAGAGGATCCCTGCATCTGCCCCCTGCAATTTCAGCGAGCCATCGAAATACATCCGCCATACTTCTGCAGTTTCTAGGTTATCTGGTGTGGGGGATAGATATCCCCTGGGTCCACTAAAGAAGTAAAAGGCCTCACGAAAAGCCCAAGGGCCCAATAATTCGTAAGGTCATTCTTTCGTGGGCCTAGGGAAAGACAACCAACAAAGAAAAGAAGACGTGAGACTGATTAGTGCAAACCCAGATGGCCCACAACGTCGAACGAATGAATCGCAACAGAGACCCGACTTTCCCGCGCTGAAGCCCCCATGCAACAGAGCCACGCGAGGATAAGTCGGTGAGGGTTACGTAGGGATAAACTCAAGAGGTTCACTATCTTTTAGCTACTTGTTGTTATCATATCACATGTACTGCTCCACGGCCGAGTATATAAGGCCTAGGGGGCACCCCTTCAGAAGGATCGACCCTGTTCTACTTAGCCACCCACATAAACTCTCTGCGCCCTCTATCCAGAGAACCCTCTTGTAACCACGCTCATATACTCACCAGGACGTAGGGTGTTACACACTTCTAAGCGGCCCGAACCTGCAAATCTTGTCCATTGTCCCTCGTGCGACCGACACGAACCATTTTGCTACAGTCGTTGACACCGTCCTACTCCTAAAAACACCTTGAGGGGCAACCCCGGGTGTGCGGTCGAACCCAAAACACCGACAGCTGGCGCGCCAGGTAGGGGGTGTGTCGACGATCCAAGCTAGCTCAATGGCCGTCACCTTCCACAGCAAGATCGCCGTGCGTCCCGGATCTGTATTCTGCTTCGGGACAATCTCATCCGTAGCGGACGAAGAGGGAATTCTACACCGCCTTGCAGATCTACCGGAACAGAAGTCTCCTCCAACAAACTCCGAAAATGCTGGAAAGACGCTACCTCCAGCTCTTCGGAAAAAGATCGTCTCCGGGGAGGCTGGAGCTAGAAGCTCGCTGACCCGGAAGACTCCGCTGTCTACTTCCCCGACGAAAGAGTGGACACGGGTCGTGAGAAAGAAGGAGACCAGGGAGAGGCAGGTCGTTCTTCCCGTTCCTCCGGCCTCAAAGGAGAACGGAAAGAAAGTCGCCGCGACAGTAGTACCGTTCTACCCCGACGTCCTCTTCATCGGGAGAGCAGAGTCGCCCGCCGTCTCTGACGATGAACCGACCGCACCTGGAGAAGAACCACCTCAGCGAGAATCCCGCCGACGAAGGAACCGACGCAGGAATGTTCGACGACATCACGCAGCCGGAGAGCGGGATCCGGAGCAGCCTGTCTCTCGAGACGAGGTCTCAGAGATAGGAGAAACTCCGGAAGAACGCGTCTTCAGGGAACGAAGGAACTCTCGACGACGTGATCGCCGGCGGACTCAGGAGCAAGTCGAGCAAGAGGCAAGGCATCGACGCGAGAATCCGCTCTTCGGGCACAACCTGAACCCCGACTTCGCCCGAGCTATGAACACGCCGAGCGAAGTCGGAGGCGTTCTAGCTCGGATAGCTGACGGACTTCCTCGGACTCCCGACGCCGAGGGATACCGACGCCTGTTCACTCAGGCAGCAAACCATCTTCTACCGCTCGCCCACCCGCCGAACGATTTGCGACACGCCATCAACAGTCGCCGAGACGCGCGAAGCTCTATCAATGCTTCGCGCGAACGGCGGCATGAGAACGAAATTCGCCGTCGGGAGGAGTATGACCGAGATCATGGCTTCCCGACTCAAAGCCAGGCCACCCGAACTGAGTCGGCAACAGCTTCAACTGGTGGAACCACCCGGGGACGGTCGAGGAACCACCACCGCCACTCCCCTCCCCGGGACAGACGACATCCCCGACGACAGGAGGACACGTGCGGAGTATCCGCCCTTACTCCGCGCCTTAGGGCCATCCAATGGCCTCCCAACTTCAAGGTATCCAATGTCGACAAATATGAACCTAAGCAGGATCCAGGGGGTTGGTTAGCCGTTTACACCACCGCTGCTCGGGCTGCCGGAGCATCCGAAGACGTTATGACCGCGTATCTGCCCATCGTCCTTGGGCAAGATGCGCTGCAGTGGCTACGACATCTACCCCGACACTGCATCGACGACTGGGGAGACTTCAGTCGACGCTTCACCGCCAACTTCCAGTCTCTCTCCGACAAGCCAGCGCAACCATGGGACCTCAAATCCATCAAGCGCCGGGGGGATGAGACTCTCCGGTCATACCTTAAAAGGTTCCAGACCATGAGAAACCGCATCCCCGAGGTCACGGAGGCGGCCGTAATCGAGGACTTCTACAGAGGATCTAACGACTCGGCTTTCGTCCGAGCCATACTACAAAAGGCGCCGACTACCTCCGAGGAGCTGTTCCGGGAAGCCGACCTCTACATCACCGCCGACGAACGGGCCCAGGACCTCATCGGAGGAGCAAAACCCGCACCGACAGCACCACGACGCGACGCAAACCAACCACCCGACAAACGCTGGGAGAAGAGGCCTCGTGAAGAGGTACACGCCGCCGGACCACCCGCCTCTCGCGCCCGAGGAGGGCCTCGTGGAGGCGAGCGTACACTGGACGACATCCTCGACGCCCAGTGCCCGTACCACAAGGACATGCGCCATACTCTACGTAACTGCCGGGACTTCAAGCACTCCGTCGGACATGGTCGACCCTTCCAACCCCTACCGCCTCCTCCGCCGAGGGGAGGACCAGGTGAACCACGACAGCCCCATCAGCCGGAGGAGGGAGGAGGAGGAGCTTTCCCGCGCGTTGACAGGGAGGTCAATGTCATCTTCGGCGGACATGGGTCGCAGGAGAACAAAAGACAACAAAAGCTCAACGACCGCCAGATACTGGTGGCGACCACCGGCCCTCCCGCCCCGTACCGGTGGTCGGAGCACCCAATCACTTCACTCGGGAGGATCAATGGCTCAACTTTGACCATCCAGGCAAATACCCGCTCCTCGTCGATCCGGTGATCCGAGAGAGCCGGGTAAAGAAGGTGCTAGTGGACGGGGGGAGCAGCATCAACGTCACCTTCCCCCGTACGCTCCAAGGCTTGGGAGTTCACCTCAAAGAGCTCCACGAGTCAGACACTCCTTTCTTCGGCATCGTGCCGACGGAAGGGGAATACCCGCTGGGCCACATCTACATGCCGGTCACCTTCGGGACTCCGGATAACTACAGAACCGAGTTCCTGAGGTTTGAGGTGGCGAACTTCGACTGCGGTTACAACGCCATCATCGGAAGGCCGGGGCTAGCCAAATTCATGGCCATCCCGCACTATACCTACATGATACTGAAGATGCCAGGACCGCAAGGAATCATAACTGTGCGCGCCGACTTCCAAGGCGCCGCAGAATGTTTCCGAGTGGCCATCCAAGCAGCCCTCACCACCAAGCCGTCAACGGTTCCTTCTACACCGGCGAACTCTAAGCCTAAGGAAGACCTCGCCGTACCGGCAAACGAAGCTCAGGCCGCGACCTCTATGCGGCCGACTGAAGAAACCAAGCGGATCAACCTGGGGTTTGCCGATGAGCGCAAGGCGGCCATCATCAGCTCCAGTTTGAATGACAAATAGGAAAGCGCGCTCGTCCAGTTCCTGCAAAATAACCGAGACGTATTCGCATGGCAACCTGCGGATATGCCGGGAGTCCCGAGGGAGTTGGCCGAGCACAAATTGAAAGTCTATCCTCAGGCGAGGCCAATCCGGCAAAAGCTGCGTCGTTTCACGCCCGACAAGAGAGAGGCCATTCGTGCCGAGTTAGCTCGCTTGGTCGCGGCCGGATTTATTAGAGAAGTATTACACCCCGAGTGGTTAGCCAACCCTGTTCTTGTACTCAAAAAGAATAAAGTGGATTGGCGCATGTGCGTCGACTATACTGATCTCAACAAACACTGTCCGAAGGATCCCTTCGGGCTCCCGAGGATAGATCAGGTGGTGGATTCCACCGCTGGATGTTCTGTGCTGTCTTTCTTAGATTGCTATTCCGGGTATCATCAGATTAGTTTGGCAAAAGAAGACGAGGAAAAACGGCGTTCATCACCCCGTTTGGTGCTTTCTGTTATACCTCCATGCCGCTCGGCCTCAAAAACGCTGGAGCGACTTATCAGAGAGCCATTCAAACATGCTTAGCCGATCACTGGGGCAAGCGTGTGGAGGCTTACGTAGACGACGTGGTGATTAAAAAGGAGAATCCGGAAAACTTCATCGAAGACTTACAGCTGGTTTTCAACAGCCTGAGAAGATATAGATGGAAGCTCAATCCTGAGAAATGTGTCTTCGGGGTACCAGCAGGAAAGTTACTCGGATTTATTGTCAGCCACCGGGGAATTGAAGCTAATCCAGATAAGATTGAAGCTATCATGAAGATGGAAGCTCCTCGGTCGCAAAAGAAGGTTCAGCGACTCACTGGATGTATGGCAGCCCTGAGCAGATTCATATCCAGGCTGGGAGAAAAAGGTCTGCCATTTTACAAACTGCTCAAGAAGGTGGATAAGTTTCAATGGACTTCAGAAGCACAAGAAGCTCTAGACGCACTGAAGAAATTCCTGACAACACCACCAGTACTAAAGCCGCCCCGGCGAGCTACTCCGACTCAACCAGCTGAAGATTTGCTGCTATATATCTCTTGCACGACTCACGTGGTAAGCACTGCGTTGGTAGTCGAGCGAGTGGAAGAAGGGCATGCCTATCCGGTACAACATCCTGTCTACTTCATCAGTGAGGTTCTAGGTCCATCGAAGAAAAAGTATCCTCAAGTTCAGAAGCTATTATATGCAGTACTTCTAACTGCCCGCAAGCTGCGCCACTACTTTGACGACCACAAAGTTATAGTAGTCACTGGTTTTCCGATAGGGGATATTCTTCACAACAAGGAAGCCATTGGCCGAATAGCCAAGTGGGCTTGCGAGTTGGGATCCCATGATATCGAGTTCCGACCTCGCACTGCCATCAAAACTCAAGCACTGGTCGATTTCGTATCAGAGTGGACAGAACAGCAAGTTCCAGACAATCCAGAAACGGCAGAAGTATGGCGAATGTATTTTGATGGCTCGCTGAAGCTGCAGGGAGCAGGAGCAGGGATTCTCTTCACTGCACCTGGAGGCGAGCACCTCAAGTATGCTCTCCAGTTGCTATTCCCGGCCTCTAACAATGCAGCCGAGTATGAAGCTTTGATACACGGATTAAACATCGCCATATCACTGGGTGTCAAGAGACTGATGGTGTATGGAGATTCTCTGGTAGTCATCAGTCAGATAAACAAGGAATGGGATTGTTCAAGTGATTCAATGGGAAGATACTGTGCCGCCGTCCGAAAGCTAGAAGATAAATTCGAGGGTCTGGAGTTTCATCATATAGAAAGAGATCGGAACACGGCGGCCGATGTACTGTCCAAGCTCGGATCCGGTCGGACTCAGGTCCCGCCCGGGGTCTTCGTGCAAGAAATTCTCCAGCCGAGCGTCTCGACGGATCAAATAGAAGAGTGCAACATCATAGATCAACCCGAGTCAGACTCTGATGACTGGAGGCAACCGATTATTAAGTATATTAAGAATGAAGAAGAACCAGATGACAAGAACTTGGCAGAGCACATTGCCAGACAGTTAGCTCACTATACACTCATTGGGAAGGTATTATACAGGAGGGGCGCGTCAGGCGTCCTCATGAAGTGCGTTCTCCCGTCCACCGGGCAGCAACTTCTGGAGGAAGTCCATGCAGGGCAGTGTGGAGTACATGCAGCATCCAGAACATTAGTCGGGAAGGTTTTTAGGTCAGGATTCTATTGGCCGACGGCGAAGAACGATGCAGCCAAGTTAGTTCAGAGATGCGAAGCTTGCCAATACCTGTCAAAGCAACAGCACATGCCAGCACAGCAGCTACAGACCATACCAGTAACTTGGCCTTTCGCATGCTGGGGATTGGATATGATTGGACCTTTCAAGAAAGCTCAAGGAGGATACACCCATGTATTGGTGGCAATTGACAAATTCACTAAATGGATAGAGTTCCAGCCCATTGCCTCTTTGACCTCTGCTAAAGCCGTGGAATTCATACAAAGCATAATATTCAGATTCGGGATACCAAACAGTATCATCACTGACTTGGGATCCAACTTCACCAGTTCAGAATTCTTTGACTTCTGCGAGCAAAAAAGCATTCAGATCAAGTATGCATCTGTAGCCCATCCGAGAGCCAACGGGCAGGTTGAGCGAGCCAACGGAATGATATTGGAGGCACTTAGAAAAAGGGTCTTTGATAAAAACGAAAAATTCGCAGGAAAATGGATAAGAGAATTGCCTTATGTTGTTTGGAGTTTGAGAACCCAACCTAGCCGGGCCCTGCATGGAAATACTCCTTTCTTCATGGTCTATGGGTCGGAGGCAGTGCTACCTGCTGATCTCAAGTTTGGGGCGCCAAGATTGATCTTCGAAAGCATAGCAGAAGCCGAAGCCACCAGGCTGGAGGATATTGATGTACTCGAAGAAGAACGACTGAATGCAGTAATCCAATCAGCACGATACCAGCAGACTCTAAGGCGCTACCACGACAAAGCTGTGCGGCAACGTTTCTTTTCGGTAGGAGACCTCGTCCTCCGCCGAATTCTAACGGGGGAAGGACGGCACAAGTTATCACCCTTATGGGAGGGGCCATTCATAATAGCAGAAGTCACTCGGCCCGGATCGTATCGCCTCACTCAGATGGATGGCACAGAAGTTGGGAACTCCTGGAACATAGAGCACCTCCGAAAATTTTACCCCTAGCTGTATCTCAAAACAGCCGGGGCGACCATGTATTCTGTATAACGGAAATACGTCATCAATAAAGAGAGATTTCAAAGATACTTGGCTCGTTTACGATTGACTTGCATTCTTACTTAACTCAGGGTGACCACTATGCCCTACAAACGGAGCAATCGACTTAAGTCGGCAACGACTTAAGGCGGTGCAACATGCTCACGCTTACTTAACTCGGGGTGACCACTATGCCCTACAAACGGAGCAATCGACTTAAGTCGGCAACGACTTAAGGCGGTGCAACATGCTCACGCTTACTTAACTCGGGGTGACCACTATGCCCTACAAACGGAGCAATCGATTTAAGTCGGCAACGACTTAAGGCGGTGCAACATGCTCACGCTTACTTAACCTAGGGTGACCACTATACCCTACTAACGGAGTTATCGGCTAAAAGTCATTGACGGCTTAAGCCGGTATAGCACACTCGTGCTTATGCAGTTCAGGGGATGATTTCCATATCCCACAAACAAACTTCGTAATCATCATGCAGCGTTACCACAAATTCGCAATTCAGATACAATAAAAAAGTGATGATGTCATTCGAATGATAAGCCGATAACCTCTAACGAGTACTTGATCATGCTAGCTGCGCGCTCAGAGCACGCGAACTGTTTCTTTATTTTCCAATGTCTTTCTCAGGAACGACTGACGAAGAAGGGCGATTCGAGGAATCAGGGGCAGCATTCACATCGGCTCTTATATCTTCAGGGACAACCACGCTGGGTCTTCTCATCAAGATTTGTCCCGCCCGAATAGCTTTGTCCAGGGCTTTATCACGCTGAGCTTTGAAAGTGACAGCAGCTTCTTCGGCAACTTTAACAGCCTGCTGAGCAGCTTCTAACTCCTGAGCAATGGATTTCTTAGAAGCTCGGAGTCCCTTGATGGTGGCATCCTTTGCTGATAGCAACTGTGTAAGGCGGGTCACTTCGTCCGAGGATTCTTGCAGCTGACAACGCTGATTGTCCAGCTCTTCCATCGTAAAACGGTGGCTCCTCTCCAAGATGGTCAGCGAGTTGCTGGAATCTCGGTACAATCTGTCCAGGTTGTCGCGAGAAGCAGCAAGGATGCGTTTTTCTTCCTACAAGCAAAAATCAACTCATTCAGAATCCAAGAGCATGATAAGGCGAAGCACGGGTTCGTAAGCTACCTTCTCAGAGTCAAGCTGAGCATGAAGAGAAGAACTCAGAGCGTTGGCATCATCCAAAGCCGCGGAGACCTGACTCAATTCAATCTGGCTCTGAGAATACTTCTCCTCGAAGTCAGCGCACCGTCGAGCCATCTCAGCTTGATCTTGGGAATGTTTTTCTTCAAGAACTGAAATCCGCCGAGTCATCCCTATCAAGAGGTATTCAAACGAAATGAGGTCAGAAGGTAAAACAATCCACGAGCAAGAACAAAGAAAAAGAAGAAAAGACACTAACCAGCATTAGTTGCCTCCAACTCGGATACACGACCCCGAAGCAACACCGGATTCCAACGCTCAAGAGATGAAGCCACCTCCGGGATGGAAGCACCCTGCGACTTCAGCTGGCCGACCATTCCATCCACCAAAGCCTGATAAGAAGAGCGGATGAACATAATGGCAACAATTCATGCAACATAAAGATCAAACTAAAGCACAGCACAGCACCTGGAGGTTGGAAAAGAGCGAAGGGATCCCCAAGTCAGGAGAAATCAGCTGATGACCAGGTGCCAGACCACCACCCGAAGCAGCTTGCAGCAGACCAGTAGGAACGAGCTCAGTACATTCAACAGAGCCTAACGCCAGACCAGTGGGGATGCTGCCCTCTAAAGCGACCCCCTGATCCGGAGTTTGGGCCACCACCATACCGCTAGAGTGTGGAGGTGAACCTGCATGAACATCCATGGAAGTGCAGGAAGGAGACCTCGCTCGGACACCCTCGAGGGCTGGGTCAAAGTTGGCACTGCCCACTTGAGCCGGATCATCCCCGGCAACACCCTCGGGGGCTGGGCAGTGGCCTACACTCCTCACCTGAGCCGGATCATCCCCGGCGACATCCTCGGGGGCTGGGCACGTGTCAGCACTATTCAAGGGATCCAAGCTCTCTGCCGTGACCACCTCTAAGGTTGACGGGCCTTCAGCTACTTCCATGGGATCAGGACGGTCCAAGTCAGCATCCCGACCCTCGAGATTATGCTCTAAGGTTGACGAGGCACGGGATGACCTCAGCCCAGCATCTGGCACGGCAGCACAAGTTTCTGTTGCATCAACATCCACAGGCTCTGATAGCAACTCTTCTGGGACCATATCCTCTAGAGCTTGATCAAAATTGGCCATAGACAGCTCTTGCAAACCAATAAGGGCAGACAAAGCAGGAGAAGGGACTCCACTACTTCCACCGCTAGCAACGAACTGCCGACTGTTTTTCCGAGTTAATGGAGTGTCATTTTCTTCCTCCTCATCTTCCACAGTAACAGCACGAACAGCATCCTCATCGGGGTCAGCAGCAGGCGGAGCACACCCATTGGGATCAATGTCAGCAAGGCCAGTTGCAGTCATTTCTTCAGCAGTAGGAGCTAAGGTACTGGCATCCTCGTCAAAGCTGGATACTCACCGGAGGCGTCTTCTCTTCTTCTTCTGCTCATCAGCAGAAGGCTCGGGCTGACTGGTTCGGCTAGGGCGCCTCGGGCGAGTACTGACAGGTTTCGGGACATCCAAGGTCGCATCAACCTCTGGAAGGGGCACCACTGCCAATGTACCATCAGGAGCAGCATCAGATGAATCCTCAGCTAGCAGATCAAGCATGTCATTTATGTCTGCATCACTAGGGTTCAGGGGCACTTCAAAATAAATCTGCCGTTCATCATCAGGTATCTCCCCGAGCGAAGCAACTAAAGTACGGACCTCTTCAGCAGAGGGTCGCACTCTAAGACCCAAATTGCTATCAGTCACGGGCGGATTGGACACAAAAAGGGTGAAAGCTTTGGGAGAAGGTAGGTTCCAAGCCGAGAATGCCACTGGAGCACCAACGTTTGAAACCTTACCCCTGAGGATCATCTCGAGTCGGCTTACCAAATCAACAGAAGGAATTCTCCTATTGGTAACTCGGGTTGAGTCGGCCAGCCCTCGATAAAGATATGCCGGATAGGCCCTGTCTTTCAGCGGCTGAATGTTTTTGAAAACAAAATCTGTGACCACAACTTCGGCAGTTAGACCTCTCTCTTTCAGTAATCCGACTTCAGTAAGCAACACGCCTGCCTCGGCCACTTCTTGATCCGTGGGAGACTCAGTCCAACTTGGAGTACGTACGTCTGGCTGTCTTCCTGAACGGGAAGGGAGAGAATTTCCATAATTATCAATTATAAACCACTCCAGACGCCAACCTTTAATGCTGTCTTTGAGGGGTATCTCGAGATACTCGGTCTTCCGCCCACGGCGCATCTCCAAACTGGCACCTCCGACCAACTGATGTTGCCCCCCGGCCATCCCAGGACGGCAGTGATACAGATACTTCCATAAACCAAAATGCGGCAGCACGCCGAGATAAGCTTCGCAAAGGTGAACGAAAATAGAGATTTGGAGAATGGAATTAGGGTTCAAATGAGTCAGGTTGATGTGATAAAAATCAAGGAGGCCACGGAAAAAAGGAGATATGGGAAGGCCGAGGCCGCGAAGAAGGAAAGGAGTGTAAACTACTGACTCATGAGTATCTTCGGTTGGGACAGTAGTCCCGTGGCAAACCCGCCAAGAACAGAGTTCCCGCGGAGGAAGAACCCCGATGGAGACAAGGCGGAGAAGCTCAGCTTCAGAAATTACAGACATGTGGTTACCTGCGAAGGGTAACTGGCTGTTGGGGTCGATTGCGGGGATCACTGCAGCAGACGAGTTCGCAGTTTTTCTCTTGGGCGCCATCTTGCTTCTCACTGGCGAAACAGAGTAGGAGGCGAGTGGCAGAGAAGATTCAGATGCGGAAATGCAAGAACTAGGGCACGGAAAGCAAAGGCGGCTAAAAGCGCGACTCTTAAGGGATATTCTTGAGCCAGATACCCTTTCAAAAAGTGCCCAGTCATCACCCGGCGGTTATTTCCGAAATCCCAGCATGCCACGTGGATATCCGACAGTTATTTCCAAGAAAGCCGACGTGCCACCTCATCACTCGGTTATTTTCCTCAAAGTAACTTGTGAAGCTGGCTATCACTCGGCGTTGCCTCTAAAACGCCGACCACGTGTTCAATCGCTCGGCATTACTTCTAAAATGCCGACGCCGACCTTCAATCACTCGGCGTTGCCTCTAAAACGCCAACCACGTGTTCAATCGCTCGGCGTTGCCTCTAAAATGCCGACGCCGACCTTCAATCACTCGGCATGTCCTCTAACACGCCGACCACGTGTTCAATCGCTCGGCATTACTTCTAAAATGCCGACGCCGACCTTCAATCACTCGGCGTGTCCTCTAACACGCCGACCACGTGTTCAATCGCTCGGCATTACTTCTAAAAATGCCGACGCCGACCTTCAATTACTCGGCGTTGTTTCTAAAACGCCGACCCCGTATTCTGTCGCTCGGCATTACTTCTAAAATGCCGATGCCGACCTTCTATCATTCGGCATTGCCTCTAAAACGCTGGTCTTGTGTTCGATTGCTTGGTGTTACTTCTAAAACGTTGATGTCAACCTTCACATCGCTCGGCGTTGTTTCTACTATATCAAAAGAATCAGTTCAACATTCAGGAAAAGCAACGACAAGTCATCGAAAAAGGGGGGGTCAACGACAGTTCTTGATTAAAGGGAAGTTAATAAGTTTACAAACCAACTCCTCAGGAGTTGGTGCTTCCCTACTTCTACTCTACATTACTACTACTACTAAACTACACTATACTACCCTACATTACTACTACATTATTCTAACTATACTAATATTTAGAGACCAGTGGCGTTTAGCCACTGGCCCTGCCGCCGCTGCCCTTGCCGCCGCCGCCTCCGGTGCTGCCCACGCTGCTGCTGCCCTTGGTGCCGCCCTTGCCGCCGCTGCCTCCGCCGCCGTTGCCGCCATCACCGTCGCCGTCACCTCCGTCGTCGTCGTCGCCGTCGTCGTCGTCATCATCTTCGCCCTCACCGCCGTCCGAGTCCTCCTCGTCCGAGGAGAACTCAGACTCATCCGAACCCTCGAGCCCGGAGCGCTCGACGGCCCGGATGTACGTCCAGACCTCCGCCGCAAGCCCCTGGGAGTCGTCTGAGTCATCAGACGACTCACGCAGGGGGATGGGAGCCGGAGACCCCTCGGACTCAGAGGAGAACTCCTCCTCTGAGTATTCCGAGTCACCAAACTCCTTCGATGGAGGAGTCGGCTCACGCTTGCGCTTGTTGTTCTTGCCCATGGTGGAGGCAGACAGAAGGGAAGAAGAAGAAGGCGGTAAAGAGCAGCGAAGAGATGTGAAAAAACAGAGAAGCAAAGGTGTTATTTATAGAAGGGAAAGGCAACCGCTCACTTCTAACCGCGGTCACTGAACAGTCGCAAGGCATTCAATAAGCACTTCCACCCATCTGAAGACACGTCAGACGGCGGACGCCGTTTCATGCAACACTACACCCATTGGGACTCCAGTCAACAGCGCAAAGGATATGATTACACTAGCCATCCCATCGCATTACTACTCAGAAGCAACCGGCTAAAACACTCAGCGTACCAAGCCGTCCCTTGCCCACACCCATTGGGGGGGGACGCCCAGGAATTATCAGTATATTTTTCAAAACGGTCACATCCGTGCAGGGCATGCAGTGAATACCTCAAGACAAAAATAAGATATCAGTAAGGATCAGAGGAAAGCCAAATATAGCCAGCAAAGTACAAGATATGGCCGACAGAAGCGACGTGAAGACTAGACAGAGAACGTCCGTCAAACGTCCAATCAATCCCAGAAGCAAATAAATTGCACTACCTAGCAAGATATGGATGGATTGCAAACTCGGCTGCTAAAGACAAAATATACGCTGACCTTTGCAGCAAAATATTGATGACATAATGCTGACCTCCAAAGCATAATGCAAAATAGCTTCATGCCAGTTTCCACAAGCGAAATGAAGACCTTCGAATGGATTATCCTTAAAAAATCCATTTGAAGGTCGGGGGCTACACCCATTGGGTGCACCTCCGGTGCACCCCATGGAGTATTATTCTAAACCGATATAGCGCCGACTTCTAAGGCGTAGAGCAAGATTGAAAAGACCAATCCTCAACCGAGATGCAGGAGCGCGAATGGAGATAACCTTTGGAAGAAGACCTTCGAGTAGATTATCTTCTAAAATCTACTCAAAAGTCGGGGGCTACACCCATTGGGTGCACCTCCGGTGCACCCAATGAAGTCCAGAGTCTTACAATCCAAAATGCCGACCTCTAAGGCACAAGCACAAAACCAAACCTTGGTCGAACGAGTGATCAGAGCCAGAGAAGACAGCAGGAAGTCATTTTTTGGACCTTGGATCTTTGAGTTGATTACCTCTAAATCAACCCAAAGATCGGGGGCTTGTGGGGGATAGATATCCCCTGGGTCCACTAAAGAAGTAAAAGGCCTCACGAAAAGCCCAAGGGCCCAATAATTCGTAAGGTCATTCTTTCGTGGGCCTAGGGAAAGACAACCAACAAAGAAAAGAAGACGTGAGACTGATTAGTGCAAACCCAGACGGCCCACAACGTCGAACGAATGAATCGCAACAGAGACCCGACTTTCCCGCGCTGAAGCCCCCATGCAACAGAGCCACGCGAGGATAAGTCGGCGAGGGTTACGTAGGGATAAACTCAAGAGGTTCACTATCTTTTAGCTACTTGTTGTTATCATATCACATGTACTGCTCCACGGCCGAGTATATAAGGCCTAGGGGGCACCCCTTCAGAAGGATCGACCCTGTTCTACTTAGCCACCCACATAAACTCTCTGCGCCCTCTATCCAGAGAACCCTCTTGTAACCACGCTCATATACTCACCAGGACGTAGGGTGTTACGCACTTCTAAGCGGCCCGAACCTGCAAATCTTGTCCATTGTCCCTCGTGCGACCGGCACGAACCATTTTGCTACAGTCGTTGACACCGTCCTACTCCTAAAAACACCTTGAGGGGCAACCTCGGGTGTGCGGTCGGACCCAAAACACCGACATCTGGCACTTGTTGCTCGGTCCATTCTGATACGAAGTCAACTAGCGCTTGAGTCTTGATTGCAGTGCGGGGTCGAAACTCAATGTCATGGGCTCCGAGCTCGCAAGCCCACTTGGCTATCCTTCCAATGGCTTCTTTGTTGTGGAGAATATCCCCTATTGGAAATCCAGTGACTACTATGAGTTTGTGGTCGTCAAAGTAGTGACGGAGCTTGCGCGCAGTTAGAAGTACTGCATATAGTAGTTTTTGAACTTGAGGATATTTTTTCTTCGAGGGTCCTAGAACTTCACTGATAAAATAGACTGGATGTTGTACTGGATAGGCATGTCCTTCTTCTGCTCGCTCGACTACCAACGCGGTGCTCACCACGTGAGTCGTGCAAGAGATATATAATAGTAGATCTTCGGCTGGTTGACTCGGCGTGCCTCGGCGTGGCGGCTTTAACACTGGTGGTGTTGTCAAGAATTTCTTCAGTGCATCTAGAGCTTCCTGAGCCTTTGAGGTCCACTAGAATTTGTCCACCTTTTTGAGCAATTTGTAGAACAGTAGTCACTTTTCTCCCAACCTCGATATGAACCTGCTTAGAGCAGCCATGCATCCAGTAAGTGAAAGGGAAATGTTCCCTTGGGCCATTTCTAAGTATTTTGGTGATTGAGTGCCTACACAAGTGCTTAAATGTGAATCTATGCCCATGGATGGACAAAGTGCAAATCAAAAGTAAAGGTATGTTTCTAAGCCTTAGTACATTGTTTTGAAGACTAATGTAGTATGTCTAAGTGCTTGAAACAGGAGAAAACAAGTCAAAGAAAAGTTGGCTGTGTACAGCCAAAAGGCTGTTTCGGTCTGGGGCACCGGACTGTCCGGTGGTGCACCGGACAGTGTCCGGTGCGCCAGGCTGCCCCGAGCGAAGAGGCCGCTCTCGGGAATTTGCCGACGGCGTACGGCTAAAATTCACCGGACTGTCCGGTGTGCACCGGACTGTCCGGTGAGCCAACGGTCGGCCGGGCCAACGGTCGGCCGCACGATCTGCGCGGGACACGTGGCCGAGCCAACGGTCGGAAGGGGGCACCGGACTGTCCGGTGTGCACCGGACATGTCCGGTGCGCCAACGGCTCCCAGATCTGCAACGGTCGGCTGCGTTGATTAAGGAAGGAAATCGGGCATCGGACAGTGTCCGGTGTGCACCGGACTGTCCGGTGCGCCCGACGACAGAAGGCAAGGATGGCCTTCCAGATTTGTTCTCAACGGCTCCTAGCTGCCTTGGGGCTATAAAAGGGACCCCTAGGCGCATGGAGGAGTACACCAAGCATTCCTTGAGCACTCTTGATCACTCACACATCAATCTTGCGCACTTGTTCGACATTCTAGTGATTTGAGCTCCGTTCTAGTGTGCTAGTCTCTTGAGCTCAAGTCTGGGTCTTGTGTGTGCGTATTCGCTGTGATCTTTGTGTCGTGTGTGAGTTGCTAATCCCTCCCTTGCTCCGTGATTCTCTGTGAACATCTTTTGTAAGGGCGAGAGGCTCCAAGCTGTGGAGATTCCTCGCAAACGGGATTGAGAAAAGAAAAGCAAGAACACCGTGGTATTCAAGTTGATCATTGGATCACTTGAGAGGAGTTGAGTGCAACTCTCGTCCGTTGGGACGCCACAACGTGGAGTAGGCAAGTTTTGTACTTGGCCGAACCACGGGATAACCACCGTGTCATCTCTGTGATTGAATTCTTGTGGTTATTGTGTTTTGACTCCTCTCTAGCCACTTGGAATTAACTGTGCTAACGCTTAATCAAAGTTTTGTGGCTATAAGTTTAAGTTTTACAGGATCACCTATTCACCCCCCCTCTAGGTGCTCTCAATTGGTATCAGAGCCGTTCTCTTCAAGAAAGGGACTAACCGCCCGAAGAGATGGATCCTAAGGGGAAGGGAATCGTGATCAACGACAAGGAGAAGGAGTCCTTCGTCAACGAACCTAAGGATGACA